>NW_006400030.1:2239369-2239951 GCF_000299155.1 Elephantulus edwardii | reverse complement strand
CTCAACCTGTGTTTTGACCGCAAGACGTCTCCATTTCTTTTTCTTACACATGTAAGGTCAACAGGCTTTCTTTCTATGTCATTAAGCTCTGTTGTTCTTTAAGGTTCATATAGTGATTTGAAGACAAGAATTTCGAAGTGATTACCCTATTTACCCCTTTCTTTAATTTTTGCACCAGGTCTTTATTATTTCACATATAAATGACCACAGTGGCTCATTAGCAAGCCTTTTTGTAACCCTCTGAAAACTTGCCCCTGAAACTCCAATTCATCCTGTTACCTAATTGATCTTCCTAAAATAATGTTTTCATCATGTCATTTTTTGCTTGAGAACTTTGAGATCTACCACATTAAGTCCAAACTATTTTGCCTAGCTGCCCTCCATAGCAATTACATGAATAAAATCCTTAACTGAACTCAACTGGCTCATCACATAACTTAATTGGATTGCAATCTTCTTTAAATTAACAATTAGAAAATAAGATGAATGTACAGATAAATGAATACTTGTCCAGCCAAAATCCTAACAATTGCTAAAAGACTGGCATTATGTTATAGACTGAATTGTGTTTCCCTAAAATAT
>NW_006400030.1:2219860-2235456 GCF_000299155.1 Elephantulus edwardii | reverse complement strand
AGAATCTTTGTTTTCTTGATGTTGAGCTTCAATCAATATTGAAGGCTGCAGTCCTTGACCTTCTGCAGCAAGTGTTTCAGGCCCTCCTCAGAATAATTATTACTAGTAGCTTTTAAGGGATAATTCATATGAAAATATCAGAAGTCAGCATTTTATATCCATTATCCCTGTGTTTCCCTCTTTTGTTTCCTTTGCCTCCAATGCCATTCCTTATCAACCATAACCACCTGTAGAAATACTGTCTCTCTTTTTGGGTCCAGCTTAAATTCTGTCTCTTCTAAGAAGACCTCTATGCCCTCCTTGTTAAAATGAATATATTTTTTGCATATCTTAATGAATGAATGTGACTACTTCCTCAGTAGACAAGACCCTCTGGAGCCTGGACAATGTATTAACCATGACTTCAAAGTGGCTTTTGTAAAACTTTGTATTTTATAGAACTAAATAGACAAGGGAGGAGGGAAGGTGGGGGATCAACAACACTGTTGGTGTTGTTAGATGCTGTCCAGTGGACTCTGACTCATACTGACTCTGTATATAACAAACATATCAGAACCTTGCTCAGCCCTGCACCACCCTCACCATCTCCAATGCTTGAACCCTTTGCTGCTGGCACCGTGTCAGTCCATCTTGTTGAAGGTCATCGTCTTCTCTGACCCTCCACCCTCCACGCATGTTGTCCTTCCCAAGGACTGGTCCTTCCCGATAACATACCCAAAGTATGTGAGATAAAGTCTCAAAATCTTTGTTTCTGGGGAGCACTCTGTCTATTCTTTTTCCAAAACAAATTTGTTCAGCATTCAATAGTATATTTATTGTCTTTTGCCAAAATCACAATTCAAAAGCATCAGTTTTTCAGTCCTCCATATTCACTGTCCAACTTTCACATGCACATGAAGCAATTGAAAATACCTTGCCTGGGATCTGGCACACCTTCGTGTTTAAAGTTACATCCTTACTGTCAGTATTTTTAAAGTCCTTGACAGCAGATTTTGTCCAGTCATTTGCTTTCTTGACTGCTGCTAGCATGTATGTTGTCAATCCAAGTGAAATGAAATCAGTGACAACTTCAGTCTTCGTTTTTCATTAGGCTACCTATTAGTCCAGTGGTGAGGATTTTCTTTTCTTTCTTTATGTTGAGATGTAACCCATTTTTAGCCTTTTAATATAATTTATGAGTTATGGAAGAGTTGTAAGAGAAGTAAAAAAACTCCCATATATCTTTTATCTGATTCACTGGTTTGGTGATATTTTGCCACATTTGTTTAATGAATCCTACTCTATAGACACATGCTTTTTTTCCCTTATTCACTTGAATAATTAGTTGCAAATATTATGCCCCTTTTCTCTAAATACTTCAGTATGTATTTCCTAAGAATTAAAAAAAATCTCTTACATAACTGTAGTTTAATTACCAAATCTGGGAAATTTTGTATTGCTGAAATACCATTACCTAATGTGTAGTCCATATAAAAGTTTGCACATTTTCCCAATGATACATATAATAGAGGTTTGTAAGAAAAGTGTTTGAAATATAGATCTCTTTAGGGAGGTGATAGGTTTTATTGGTATGCTTTTACAAAAAGATTAAATTAAATTTATAATATATTATTTTTCTTTTTCGGAGAGATAGGTAAAAATTAATGGCTTTAAGAGGAAAATGTGGTTACTTGTTATAATATTCTTCTGTCCAAATTTTCTTAATTGCTTAATTGAAAAAATTTTAAGAGGATATTGTCAGATACAAACACTTTTCAAAGGAGTATATTGTATAATAAAATTCTTATTAAATAATATGGAATTTTACAGCCTGAATTTTTTTCACAGCTTTGAAATGTTAAAAACATGGAAAGTTTGGGAAAGTTTGTAGAAGTACATAGATACACATGCCATCTAGATTTTACCATTTTACTCTGTGTGCTTCATGTGGTGTTGGAAAAGGGTACTGAATATCTCATGGCTTGCCGAAAGAACAAACAGATATGTCTTAGAGAAAGTGTAGCCAGAGTACTCCTTAGAGGCAAAAATGACAAAGTTTTGCCTCACATACTTTTTAGGCATGTTGTTAGGAGAGGCTATTCCTTGGAGAGAGAAATCAGGCCTGGAGGCGGGAGGGATAGTGAGAGGAAGACCTTCAACCGGATGGATTGACACAGTGATGACAGCAATGGGCTCAGGTATGTCAGAAACGATGAGGATGGCTCAGGAAGGATGGTGTTCAGATCTGCTGTTCATAGGCATGCTATGAGTTGTACTTGGCAGCACCTAACAGCAATGATCTGCCTCATCACATATCCATCCACCTATCAAACACTATCCGTTCCTAAATCTTAGCTATTTTTCTTTTATTTCAAATTAACTGTCAGACATCACTATACTTCACTTCTAAATACTTTTCAGCAAGTACGCCTTTTGAATTCTCTAAGTGGGAAAAGGGAATTTTATGGCCTCAAAAACTTATCATTTTCCTCACTTCTTTAAATCTGTATTATTTCCTTTAACTGAATATGCAGTATGTATATGAACTGGCAAAGGAAGATGGTGAAGGGAGTTATGAAGTATAGTAAAAATAGATGTAAATCAGAGCTATCTCCAGGAATTAATATTCATAATTTATGCAATAACTGTGGATTTCCAATTAGCAAAAACACCAAAGATGTTTGAAAATAAAAAGTGTTAGCTGTCTTTAACTCAGTTTGTCTTGTTGCTTCTTCCTAGCCTATGACAGAAGAGCTATTCAAACAACAAAAGCTAAGTTCAGCTGAGACTACCGTAATTCAGCAGCACGTATCTGATTCTCACTTAGCAGAACTCCAGGAAAAAATCCAGCAAACAGAGACCACCAACAAGGTATGATCAATAACCTGCCTTTGAAGAGCACAGGGTTTTCCTGAGAAAATGTCTCAGAGGGACCTGTTACCCTCAGAGTAAGACATGAGAAATTAATATTGTGCACTCCTGATGCTATGGGGAATTTTTTATAATTTTCCCCTATTGCTCATAAGGATTTTAGTTTGTTTTGCACACATCATAGTGCCTGGTGACTTTTGAATCTGTTATTGAAGATTGAATGCAGTGTTTTCACTATGTAAGACATGGGGACAGGACATTTGTGCTTTTAATTTTAGCATAGCTTCTTATCACTCTTTAGCCCATGGATTTTAACATGTACTTAACTTGAGCTTTTGGCCTGGTAGTGCCCTGTACCATGCTCACTCAAAATTCAGCTCTGCTATCTGGTTAGAATCCACTCATCACTGACCCTCCAGCAGGTTTTGAGTGGCTGTAAATTTCATGAGAGAAGATTGCCTATCTTTCTCCCAAAGTCACTGGTGGATTAGAACTGCCAGAGAAATGACCACCTTTGAGTTAACAGTGCAATTCCCTATGGACTAGACCACCAGAAGGGCATTGAGCTACAGTAGCTGACCCTTGTCCTTGGACTTTGTGTAAGGGACGCACAAGGCTCCTGTGGATAAGTGCCCCAACAGAGCTGCCTTCATAAAGAAAGCACAGTGCATGGGAGTTGAGACATTTGACTATTGAAGGAAGTATTTTATATCTGCCAATTCTTCCTGCTGCTTGAATCTAATAGTTATTACAATGGAGAGACAGAATGGTAAAATTCCCCAAGAATTTTCTCAAACCCTAGATTTAAGGGAATGTTTTTTTGGTTACATTTAAAGTTGAGAAAAAAAATTGCTTAATAAGCTATTTTTCTTTGCTAAATGCAGATTCTTCAAGAGAAACTAAATGAAATGAGCTTTGAACTAAAGTCGGCTCGGGAATCCTCTCAAAAGCAAGATGGTACAATTCAAAGCCTCAAGGAAACTCTGAAAAGCAGGGAAAATGAGGTAAAATATTTTAGCCGTGAAGGATCTTTGAGGAAGCTCTTTGTTTTATCAGAGTGGACTAGTTTTCTATACATTGTAGAAACAGGCTTTGTCATACTAACTGATCTCCAGGCCGAGAAGTGGAAAATTGTTACTTACCTTGAATTAGTATATTTGAATAGTTCTGTTACTAAAATCAGAATTCATGCTGTATTCTGAGATAATAGAGTTTATATTTGACTGACTAATATGTTTGGAACTCCCCTATTCATTTTCAGACTGAGGAGTTGTATCAGGTGATTGAAGGTCAAAATGACACAATGGCGAAGCTTCGAGAAATGCTCCACCAGAGCCAGCTTGGACAACTTCATGTACGTGAGGGTCACACAGGCCAGGACGAGTGCCCCTTCCAGACACAGTCTGAATTTTGTTGGTCTTCTCTACGGCTCTGTGTTTTGCCTGCTTGTGACTATGATTTCTACTCTCCTTCCAGAGCTCAGAGGGCGCTTCCCCAGCTCAGCAGCAAGTGGCTCTGCTCGATCTTCAGAGCGCTTTATTCTGCAGCCAGCTTGAAATACAGAAGCTCCAGAGGTTGGTACGCCAGAAAGAACGCCAGCTGGCCGATGCCAAACGATGTGTGCAGTTTGTGGAAGCTGCAGCCCATGAGCGAGAACAGCAGAAAGAGGCCTCGTGGAAGCATAACCAGGTAAATCATTAAACTTTATATGGTCCTGAGCCCTGCCTTTGTCCTGTTAGTAACTGAATAGCAAGATAGTTTCAGTTCCAACTTTGAGTCACTTGCTTAATCTAAATAAATAACTTCTTTTGAAAACATTGTTGCTGTGCTTATATGTTACTATTGGACTGTATTCTGGAAATACCCAAGGGTAGCTCACAGAAGCTCTTAAACTACTCATAGTTTAGTATGGGAGTCATTCACATAAATAGGACATCAGTGTGGTAAATATTATAGAGAGTAAGTGGTGCTATTGGAATATATAGGAAGGTCTGGAGAGGGGAGTCAGGAAGCTGTCTGGAAGAGGAAATGTCTGAAGCTATTTTTTTTTTAATTAGGCAAGTAAAAGTCTGTGTCAGATAGAAAAGTAGGCAGAGAACAATCAAGAATAAAGCAATGGCTTCATGATTAACCATTTTTTTTAAAAAGATAATGTGTAGCTCCCTTTCTTAGGCTGACATTTAGGATTTAAATAAATGACTTTTAAAGGATCTCCTGGGTTAGCTGTTTTGGAAACTAAATACTGTTCCTGAATTTACTTTATAAATATTAAGATTTCAGATGTTTAGGGCAGGAAGGCTTAAAGGTAGACAGAAGCAGAAAAAAATGAATGAAAATAATCCTTAACTTTTACTATTTACTTAAAAGAACTTCTTCCCAAGTTTTATTTAGTGGGTGTGACAGCCACAGTATATTTTGGAGATTACTTAAAGTACAGATAGTTACACCATCTCCATCTACAGGGCTTTTGTTGATCTTACTACTAAAAAAACCCCTACATATGGAAAATTAAGAAATATTATAGTCTTCATGAATTCTTTAGACAATTTAGAAATGAAGATCATAGGATATCTGATCCTTGGGCTTATTTTTAGAGTAAGAGATCAAAGTTTACAGTGAGATAGAGTATTCCCTTAACAGCTGTATAGATGTATCATTCTTAAGCCAAAAATAAATATTGAACTATAATATAAAGTTTTCTTCCTGCTCCATCCCCTCATATCATTGCTTTCCAAATCCTATTCAATTAATTTACAATATTTCCACAGCAGTTTTAAGAACAGTACTGTCCTCTATTTTACACTTAGTTTTGTATGCTTTCAAAGATTTAATGCCTCAGTGCCTCAGTGTCTAATGACCTTGCAAATATTTTAGATTGCTTTAAAAAAGGAGGACTATGTTTTATCAGGAATTAAGGAAAGCATTACAGCAACTGCAGGGAGAATTGCAGAACAAAAACCAACAGCTTCATACCCTGGAGGCTGAGAAATACAATGAGATTCGAACCCAAGAGCAGAACATTCAGCACCTAAGCCATAATCTGAGTCACAAAGAACGGCTACTACAGGTAAGGTTACATAACAGCTGCAACTAAATGGGGTTTGTAGAGTTCTAAAGTTTTGTACATTCTGCAAGTATTAGTTTGCATGTGTTGGAAACCAGCCATGTGTAGAAAATGCACCAGTGGATATCAAGAAGATTAAAAATAAATATAAAATACAACTCCTGAAACAAGATGCTTACTGACACATGTAGGAAATAGTACACACACACCTGAAAGACATAGTAAATCTTTATTAAGTGCCCCTGTGAGTCATATGCTGTGCTAGATGCTGGGAAAATAGAGATGTGTGTATATATATAGACTATTTACTTTCAGCATTTGATGTTCCCTGAAAGATTGGTAGTTCAGATCCCTCAGAGTCTCCTCCGGAGAAAAGATCTGACAAACTAGTCCTATAATGTTTCTAGCTTAGGGAAACCAGATGGGTCTAGTCTACTCTGTCACGTGAGGTCAATGAGTTGGAAATGACAGAACATAGCAACAATTAAAATTAGCTCCTACTCGGAGTTCCAGTCGCATTGACTCCCTTTCATTTTGTATAGCATATAATTTTTTTTAAGACCATCTTTATTTTTTTAAAAAAACTTTTACAATTTTATAATTTTGTGTGTACCATCAAATCATATCTGACTGGTACAGGAGGAGATTGTCCCTTCTTTAGCCGAGTATCTGGTGGATTTGAACCACCCACCTCTGGGATTGCAGTGCAGCTTCTTGCCACTAGGCCACAAGAGCGCACCATTTTTAAATTTTTTTTTTAAAGGTGCTCAGGCCGTTTGCTCATAGGGTCGCTATGAGTTGACTACGACTTGACGGCATCAAACAGCAGCAACATGCATATATTATATGTGCTCTGATAGAAATAACCCATACCTCCTTTTCATTCTGGAAAATTTAGATTCTTTCCCAAGTCTTTCAGGTTCAGTTAAATGTTACTTCCTTTGTGAAGTATTTAGTGACACCTCCTGGTAGACAATGCATTTTGTGTTCCTTTAGTCATTTATTGTTGATTTTGATTCATGGCAACCCCACCTCTACACAGTAGAAAGGCTCCATAGAATGTTTGATGCTGTGACCTTTCAGAAACAGATTGCTAGGCCAGCCTGTCATCTGAGGCAGCTGGTGAGAGAGTGCACAATGCCAGCCCTTTGGGTGGTTGTTACATGTTTAACCATTTGTGCCACCTGGAAACTCTGTTCTCCTAATAGCCAGCTTCCTGTACAAACACCCGCACATGCACATACATGTATCTGTTCACATGTGTGCACATATGTGTGTATGTGTATATGTATATGTACATAATAACAGTTGAGAATTAATGTCTTATCTGTTTTCCCCGAAAGTGACCACATTGGGTTTTTGTTCTTAATAACTAGTAAATTACTTGGCAACATGTAAGAACTCAATTGTTATAGGGTAAGTAAATGAATAAAGGGACATAATTTTTGCTCTTATTAGGAATTGCAGGAGCTCCTGCAGTATCGTGATAACTCAGACAAAAACCTTGATGCAAATGAAATGTTGCTTGAGAAACTTCGGCAGCGGATCCAAGATCGTGATGCTGCCCTGGAGGTGAGTATCTTCACTTTGCTCACTATACTCTGTACCACACAGGTACTATAGCAATTTGTATCTACTTAACACACTGCTTTTGAGAATTGGTTTTCCTATTCCCTTATAGAATCTTATTAAATAAGGGTAGACTGGATAGTATGTATTATGGAACTTTAGGTGCTTTGTTTGTTGTTTTTTTTTTTACAGCGGGCTATTGATGAAAAGTTCTCCGCTCTAGAAGGAAAAGAAAAAGAACTCCGCCATCTTCATCTTGCCATCAGAGAACGAGACCATGACGTAGAAAGACTGCGTGATGTCCTCTCCTCTAACGAAGTAACCATGCAAGTACGAGCAAAGCCTGCCATTGACTTTGCCTTCTTCTCCAACACTTGTCATCATTTCTGACATTCAGAGTATTAGCTTTATAAGGACTAAAACAAACAGCACTTAGGTAAAAAGAACTATTAAAACAAAGCCAAGCCTGCTGATATCAAGTCACTACCAACTAATATAGCAACACTACTGGACAGAGTAGGGTGCTTTGGTGGCTTAGTGGTTAAGAGTTGCACTGCCACCCAAAAGGCACAGGATTCAAATCCACCAGCTGCTCCATGGGAGAAAGATGGGAAGGCTCTTCCCATGAGATTTACTGCCTTTACTGCCTCTGAAAACCTTCTGCAGGGTCAGCTGTGAGTCGATTCTTCCTCAATGCTACACAACAACAGTGACACAGGACAAAGTAAAATTGCTCTAGGTGGTTTCCAAGGCTGAAATCTTTATGGAAATGGACTGCTGCATTTTTCTTCTGTGGCGCTCCTAATGTTTTCAAACTACTGACCTTTCTGTTAGCAGCTAGTGCTTTAATAATCACACCACCAGGACTCAGTATAAACATGAGACAGTGTAAATGTTAAAATGAAAAGAACACAAAAATAAATGAAACCCACAGGTGTTAATTTAGGGAAGTGGGATATTTTTGCACTTCTGCTATCTTTTATATGATGAATTTTATGTATTTGAGGAAAAGTAATGAATATTGATTTCTTTTTTACATATTCCTGAGGTTAAGCACTTAGCTGCTGACTGGAAAGTTGGAGATTCAAAGCCACAAGCCCTACCACTAACGAAGGATGCAATAGATTGTTGTTGTGTGCCATCAAGTTAGAACCAACTCAGAGCTGACTGACCAGCACATTTTCAGAGGAGAAGAAGTCATCTATCTTTCTCCCAAGTAGTAGCTAGTGGATTTGAACTGCTTCCCTTTGGATTAGCAGTGTAACTCTTTACCCACTAGGCCACCAGAGCTCTCTCTATAAATATTACCACCCTGGATGCCCTAGGGAGCAGTTCTGCTTTGTCCTGTATGGTAATTATGTGTCAGAATTGACTGAGACTGACAATGGGTTTGATTTCTTTTTAATCTTAGTCAATATCTATGCACTTTTTTATGTAAGCACTGTCAGAGTGCAACTATTGCATTTTGTCTTTCTAATTAATATTACAAACATATTTATGCGTCACTCAAATCAGCATGCTTGTTAATTCTATTAACTTTTACAGTGGGCTTTTTGCTGCATACTTAGTTTCATGTTTGCATGTCTCGACCTCTGCCACTTCTTTTTTTTTTCTTTTTTTACAAAGATTATTAATTTTAATGAAAACGTATAGAGACTTTGGATTTCCATTAATTCATTGTTGCTCTTTTCTCCCTGCTCAACTTCCCCCTAGTTCCCTCTTTCAAAAGTAAAAGAAAAATTCTTTCATTGTTATACAATCCCTCCCCCCAAGTCCACTCCACAATGCAGCTTCTTAAAGGAGTTCCTTCCCTATTCTATAGCATAGTCTAATTCTATATAACAGTTTTATCGTGTTCACTATATCTCCCTACAAATTCGATGAGACTTTTTAAAAACAAAAAATAGATTATTATGGCATTGTTTAGGTTAGGTTCTGATTTTTTTTTCCCTTTTGCAGTATGTTCAACTTGCCTTTAGCAGATAATTTAAATATAAGTTTGATTTCTTGACTTTAAACTCACTGTTGTTCTCTTTGTGACTCTAGAGTATGGAGAGTCTCCTGAGGGCCAAAGGCCTGGAAGTGGAACAATTATCTGCCACCTGTCAAAACCTGCAGTGGCTCAAAGAGGAGATGGAAACCAAATTTAGCCATTGGCAGAAGGAACAGGAAAGTATTGTCCAGCAGTTGCAGACGTCTTTGCATGACAGGAACAAGGAAGTGGAGGTAAGACTTTAAGTCATTGAAACACAGTTGATTTCGTGATTTCAGGCTTAGCTTAGATGTTTCAAGTCTGGAAAGCCAGTGATCAAGGCCTCCAATCTTCTATTCTGTGCTTGGGAAAGTCATTGACTTTCACTGAGACTTTTTTCCAAGCCTATTAACTTCAGGTGGTAATTATCATTCTCAAAGAAGTTATGTGAAAATTAATGAGATATACAAAGCACTTTTAGAATTGTAAACTACTTAATCTCTGTTGAATGCTTATGATGTGCCAAGCACTGTTTTAAGATCTTAATGGTTATTAACTTATTGACTGCAATTCTTCAAGGTTCATACTATTATCCTTGTTTTGCAAACAAGGAAACACATGTCTGAGGTTAAGTACACTGCCCAAAGTAACATAGTTAAAAAGTGGCAGAGCCAGTATTCATCTTGTGGTTCTCCAGTTTTAACTACCGTACTACCTCTCCATAAAGAAATAAGAGTTGAATCACCAAGCTAATAAATACAGAGTTAGTTCATTTTTCTCAGTGTTTCATCTTCTTCTCACTCTACTTAGTTAACACTGGGGAGAAAAAGAAATGAAATAAATGTACTGAGTGCCCATTTATCTTTACTTAATATTAATTGTTGGGGCTCTGGTGGCCTGGTCCATAGGGAGTTGTGTTGTTAAGTGAAAAACACACCTCTTTGATGGTTCAAATCCACCAGCTGCTCTAAGGAGGAAAGGTGAACAATCTCCTCCTGTGCAGTTTAAGGTCTTGGAAACTCGATTCTGACTCTATGGCAATAATGTTGAGTTTTTTAATATTAATTATAATGTGCTCATAGAAAGAATGGAATGTTTCTGAAACAAGCTGTAAGTTTCCAGTGTCAGTATTTATATGTGTATGTTGCTTATGTTCATTCATTGAACATGCATTTATAGCCTTCTGTGGGCCAGATCCTATATTCTCAAGAATTTCATAGCTCAATGAAATCAGTACTGTCTGTCTTCTATGATAGATACATTCTTATCGACTCTGATATGTAGTAGAGGGAATTCCTTCCTCCAGAAACTTATACTGTCCCTTTGGCATTAGGATCTCAGTGCAACACTGCTCTGCAAGCTTGGGCCAGGGCAGAGTGAAATAGCCGAGGAGCTGTGCCAGCGTCTCCATCGAAAGGAAAGGATGCTGCAGGACCTCCTCAGTGACCGAAACAAGCAAGCTGTGGAGCATGAGATGGAGATCCAGGCCCTGCTTCAGTCGATGAGCACCAGGGAGCAGGAGAGCCGCGTAAGGACCACGGCAGAGAGCACAGGAGTCTCACTCACTGTTCTTAAATAGGAACCATTGGAACCTGGTCAAATTGGTGCATTTATATCCTTAGGGTTTTTTCCTTTAGTTTATTAGCAAACGACTACTTATTTCCATAATCAAAGTAAGAAATATGTGTGGAACCTGTTGGCATTTGGAAGATGCCTAAGCAGGACAGGAACTGCTTAACTTCATTATGCACATCTTCTTTCCCTTAACATTTTGATCATTTTGAGAAAAAGGAATATGGTATTCAGGAAGGGTTTTATTTTGAGTTTAAAATGTGAAGACTTGAATACTACTTTGCATTTCCAGCCAAAGTGTGAGAAAATGTACATTTCAAATATATTTTAAATTTTCTAAAACTTCAGTTACTTTAAGAGGAAAAAAATATCTATATATACACACACCCCCATACATTTATACATATACAGATTATTTTTTTACAAAGTCTGTCATGAGACTAAATAATCTCATAATAATGTGGAATATATTCTTCTTAGAATAGGATACAATAGTCTATCTTTTCTAAAACAATTAGTAAATTCTTCCCCAAAACAGTTAGTGCTATGATATAGGTAACATAGTTCTCATTTCATACTCTCAGTAATTTTAGTCATAATTTCTTATCTCTATAATTTCTAATTAAAAACTGACTCCTCAGTAGTAGTAGTAGAGAGGTTTGGTGGTGTGTTCATAGAGAGTTGTGCTCCTAACCCCAAAGCCACACTGTTCTAGTGGTTCAAATCCCCAGCCGCTTGGTGGAGAAAGATGAGCAGTCTCATGCTATGTGATTTACAGCCTTGAAAAACCCACTGGAGGGTCAGCTATGAGTTGGCCTCAACTCAATAACAATGAGTTTGGTTTATTTTTATAGACACGGTAATGATAGTAAATAATGTTCTAGCTCTTTACCCAGCTTGTGTCATCTATCTAGGAAAACTGCAGTTTGAAATGAAATAAGCTGGTAGGATGATTTTAAATAAGTTCAAATTTCCCAGATTAGATGTTCTAATTAAAATATTTATCTGTGTAATTCTTCATTCAATAAATATGTGTTGAATGCCTCCCATGTGCCAGACAATGTTGTGGATACTGGGATTCAATGGGAAACAAAACATCAAAGCACCTGCACTAGGAATTTGCATTCTCATTTGGGAAGAGAGAGTCAACAAACAGACATATCAGATAATGCTTAGTGTTAAGTAGGGGCAAAACCACACACAAGGCTAGGGGAATTAGAGAGAGAGAAGAGCTTACTGTTTTACAAAGGAGGGACAGGGAAGGCCAATCTGATATGGAGATATTTGGCAAACTCCAGCAGAGAAGAGCTGACTGACCATATACTCTGTTAAATCATTTTATCCCAATTCAAACAAGAGTCTTAAAATTTTGGCCTAATAGAGTTCTGGCAGAATCAATTTTAAATTCTCTTATCTGAATAGATGCATTGCGTTCTGTTTTTTCAGTATTCTGTAGGAGAGCTTTTCTTTCCAGTGACTTGACTATGTTTCCCCTATACATTGAAAGCAAGAAAGCAGATTACGATGGATGCCCCCACTGGCTGATTTTTTTTTTTAATGAGCATTTTAAAAAATAATATCAGGTCACAAACTTTCTTTATCCCGGGAAATCTTTCTAATATTAGGTGTGATATCTTTGTATAGGCTGCTGCAGAGAAGATGGTGCAAGCTCTCATGGAAAGAAATTCAGAACTACAGGCCCTGCGGCAGTATGTTGGAGGGAAAGACTTCACCATGTCCCAAGCCCTTACCTCCAACCAACCCGCTGAAGTTACCTCCGCTGGCCTTCATCTTGGAGAACAGCCTGATCCAGTAAGAACTAGACATGGGGAGTAGATGTTTAAGCAGATATATTCCTCCTTCACATTTGACTTTCCGTTTAACTTTACTAACAAACTGTGTGAAAATATTCCAAGTTTTTGCCACTGTGATCATGGTTCCTGGATCTTCTTAAACCTCTTGGTTGTTCCAATTTCCAGGGTTCAATGCAAATACCCTCCCGAGATGAGAGTACATCATTGACAATCAAAGGGGATTCTGGCATACCCAGGTCCACAGTAGGTAAGTATAGTTAGATATATATATAAAAAAAAAAAGAGCACGAGGGCGCAAGGGAGAGAAATAAAGAAAAGAATTGGTCCCAAGAAACGAACAGGCCTTTATTGCATTGTCTGAGAGGGACGCCAAGTGACCCAGCCATGTGGCATGCGGACAGGATCTAAATGGCATGCAGGCAGTTTGGGGGGGTTTTCCTTTTTATAGGGGTCCTGGGGAGGACTAAGATGGTACTTTTGGAATTTGGTGTGTTAATTTTGTTAGATTTTAGCTTTTTGTGTGTGTTTTGTTTTCTCAAGCTCAGACTCTTTATCAGGATCCATTGTCTCATCTGTTCTTTGACGTGACCAGCTCAGGTGTTATTAAGTTCCTTAGGAAGTGATCAAGCTTGGGGGTGGTGGGGCAACTGCCATGCTCTTTCTTCCAGTATCCATTTCATTTCATGAAAGAATAATCCATCATTCATCTTTTCATGGAGCTCCTCTTTTAGTATGGTTAGCCAAAATAGTACTTTTCTTGTTTTTTACCTTGATGGAAAAAAAAATAAATTTTGTGTTTCCCTAAAGAAGCTGAGGGTATGTCTGGCCTAAGCAAACACCCTTATGTTGAATTGAGGTAATTGCTCTAAGTCCACAGTTTGGCCCAGGAAGATTGAATTCTGACTCTCCTTTTCAGATAGATTAGAGGGATTCAGAAATGAGCTTTGAAACCTTGGGATTCAGCAGCATTGGTATTATTCAGGACCATGGAGCACATACTTTCTGCCGAGTATCTTACCAGGCTGAGATTACTTGTCTTAACTTGGTATCACCCTAAATCATGCTCAAGTGTTGGGAGGGGCAGGCAGTGTGAATTATTTGCCAAGCTCAGTACTTTGTGGCTGATCTGTCCTCAGTGCATGACTTCAGGAGCAGATGGTGCCCATTTGTACCATCCTTGGTGATACTAAATCATTTAGCTAAAATTGTATCGACTAGCTCTCTCATTGTAAATATTCATTTTTTCTCCCTTTATAAGTAATAAATGATCTGCTAGCTGATACTTTTAAGATGTTAGTTCTACTTCCCAACAGTTATTTATTCAGTGGTTTCACCATCTTTGATCTAAATTTTGCTCAAAATAAGTTTTATTAGCTTATTATTAATGATTATATCTTTTTAATATGTTCACTATTATTGTTTTTGGTCACATCTCTATAATAATGTAGGCTAATTATGACTGGGGTAATGGGGGTAAATGTGTCAGAGACAATAAGATTGGCACAGAATAGAGTGGGGTTGAGGGCTGTTGTACATAGGGTCACTATGAGTTGCAGGCGACTCAACAGCACATAACAATAACAACAACAGAATAATTAAAATATTTTGCTATGAAAAATAATGATGCAGAGACATGTAAGGAAGTGCTAGTTGCTTAGTGGAGTTAATGCTGTCAACCCAAAACCTCATGTTTAAAAACACCAGCTTCTCCAAAGGAGAAAGGTGGACAAGCTTCGTCCTATGCAACTTATTGCCTCTGAAAATCTGTTAAAGGTTGCAACTTCATGGACCAAAATAACTTAATTCTGCCATAAAGTGTTCCACAGTCATCTTTTACTTTCTCTTCCTTAGCCCTAGAATTAGCCATTCATTCAAGGACCTCCTTGGTTCCTGTTAGTGGGAAGCCACATATATGAAGCTAAGATCTTGGCACAGGATGTGTCGATTGCTATAAGGATGATGTTTACTTCTGGCCACTCTTAAACGAATAGAGCTAAGAATTATTTATATATATGTGTGTGTGTGTGTTGTTATTGTTAACTCACTTGTATGTAGGGAAACAAACTCCCTATAGGGAACTCTGGTGACCTAGTGCTAAGAACCTGCTCTGTGATCCCAAAGGCATACAGTTCAAATCTACCAGCTGTCCCATGGGAGAGGGGCAGGCATTCTCCTCTTGTGTGATTTACTGCCTTTTAAAACCAGCTGGAGAGTCAGCTATAATGAGTCAGTTCTAATACAGTGGTACACAATAACGGTGTATAAATGCATGCAGTATTGTGATTTCACACCAGTTGGTCTTGTTCCAGTTTAATAACACACAGGCTTTCTTCCCCTTATCCTATTTCTGAACCTTCCTTTCTACCAACATTAAGAACCTTGGTTACCTACAACATTGATTCAGTCATTTGCTTTATATTACAATACATAAATAGAAAACTCTGGTGCTGTAGTGATAAGGAATTGTGCTGCCAATGTGAAGGTACGTGGTTTGAATCCATCAGCTGCTCCACAGGAGAAAAATGGGCAGTCTTTCCTCTGAAAATCGCTGGATAGTCAGCTATGGGTCAGTTTCAAATCAGTAGTACACAACAGCAACAATTATATATCAAAATATTTTCAGATGTGCTGTAGATATTCAGCAAAAATAAACCTACTAAGGAAAATTTATCAACCTACTAAGGACAATTTATCAACAACCTGCGTTATGCGGATGACACAACCCTGCTTGCTGAAACTGAAGAGGACCTGAAGC
>NW_006400030.1:2182599-2219180 GCF_000299155.1 Elephantulus edwardii | reverse complement strand
AAGGAAAATTTTCCTTTTCAATATTCATAATACCACTGAGAATATTATTTGGACTGATGTTTTTCATTATCATTTGGGTACTATATAGATTTACTGTTTGTGCTAATATCTAATTTTAGCCTTTTTTACTTCATTGTTGTTATACTAACTTTATACATTAAAAGAGAAAATATTGTCATGGTTCAAAACTCAGATAGTCCCATCTGCTTCTTTACCCCTTCTCTCCTGTGTCTGTAGTCCCTTTTAGGTAACCAGCTTCATTTCTGGTTTATCCTCACTATGTTTCTTTTTGCAAAAATAAGTGGATTAAACATGTATGCATGTATGTGTGTGTGTGTGTGTGTGTGTGTGTGTTGTGATTTATCCCCTTTTGTTGATACAAAATATGTTATGTTCGATGTATTCTTTTGTACCTAACTCATTTTAGTTTTACTTGACACCCTGAAAGTCACTTCATATCTGCTTATAACTTTATTTTTTAATATGGTGTATTCTACCTTCTCTGTATAGGCAAATAGGCTGATTATAGTATTTTGCTAACACAACTAATGATGCAGAGAATAACCATGGAAGGGAAAGAGATGTAGTTGAAAAGTGCCTACAGAATAAATTCTTGAGAGCTAAGATAGTATTCTTTGGTCATACTGTGTTAATATCAATTAAAATTAACTCATGTGTTCATTTCTAGGAGACCTTGATACTGTTGCAGGCATGGAAAAAGAACTGAGTAATGCCAAAGAGGAACTTGAGCTCATGGCTAAAAAAGAAAGAGAAAGTCGGGTGAGTTTAAGCCAAGCCTAGTTATAAATTTCTAATATTTTCCATCCAAAATAGTTTTTGTTTAAAAAAGTGCAGTTTTCCATGTATAATGTTGTTAGGTGCCATTGAGTCAAGTACAACTCATAGTGACCCTATGAACAACAGATCTGGACCCTGTCCTGTCCTGTGCCGTCCTCACACTAGACACACTAGAGCCCATTGCAGCAGTCACTGTGTCACTCCACAGGGTTGAGGATCTTCCTCTTCTTCTTCTTCTGCCTTTCAGAGCATCATGTCCTTCTCCAAGGAATAGCTCCTCCATAGCCTGAAGTATGTGAGGCAAAGCTTTATCATCTTTGCCTCCAAAGAGCAATCTGGCTGCACTTTCTCCAGGACATATTTGTTTGTTTTCTTGGCCATCCATGGGATGTTCAGTGCTCTTCTCCAACACCGCAGCTCAAAGATGTCAGTTCTTCTTCTACCATCCTTATTCATTATCCCGCTCTCAGATACATAGCAAGTGATCAGGAAAGACCATGGCCTGAATCAGACATCCTTAGTCCTTAAACTGACATCATTACTCCTCAATAATTTGGAGAGGTCCCTAACTGCAAACTTTTCTAGTGCAATATGTCTTCCATGTATAATACCTGGATTAAAAGGCAAGATACTACCTTTTTTTGAGAATAATAGAAATTGCTTCATAAATACATTCATAGTTTCACCATGATGCTCTTGTTTTCTTAGAAATAAGGATTATTAAAACATTTGAAATGTCATATAACAGATTTCTCTACCCATTACCAGTTGGAGTAAAATAATTATAATAATAACACTTGTTAAAACATGAAATGTTATATGATTGCTGATGATACAAATTCACTACTTGCTCCATGGGAGAAAGATGAAGAGACATCTCTTGTTATGATTTGCATCCTCAGAAACTCAGTGGAAGATCGGAATGAGTCAGAATCACCCCGCTAGCAGTGAACGTATATATGATTTCTGTTTAGACTGGTAACATTAGATTCATAAGATTAGCTTTTAGATAGACTGGACAGGAGAAAGGTGAGTGTGATCCTTGTAGTGTTCCCTATGTGCAGGGCACTGCAGGTACAGAGAATGTATCCATGCTGATACTCACAGCTCTCTATGAGTAAATGGTGTTGATTCCAATTTATGGATGAAGAAGCTAAAACCTGATGATTATTATTATTTTTTAATAAACATGAAGCTTGGTCGTAGTTGAAGCAGGAGTGGCATTCACTTCCTAAACAGCATGCCTTTGGAAACTCTTTGAACTTTGAGAAATGATGATAGTTAGAGAAAGGCTTCAAGCCTTTTGTTTATAGGGTCACTATGAGTCATGCTTGACTCGATGGCAATCAACAGCAACAACAACAACACCAGGTCATAGTAATAATGCCAAAGCTAAGATTTAAACCCAGGTCTTTTGTGATTCCAAAAACTCTGCCTAAGAAATTATTTCACGGAACAGAACGTTTTCCTTCATTCTTGTGCATGAAATATTTCTAGCAGTGGTATTTACATCAATGTTCTTACAAGAAGCTCTCAGCCTTTCAGAATCTCTTCATCTGCCTTTTACAGTTCTGTGTCCAACTCTGATGTAAAATAAATGTTACAGCCATAGCATAGAACTACTGACTGCAACTAAAACCCTTTATGTTAGTTGGCATCTGCTATAGATTGATCAGTACCATTGGTTCCTGACTTGGTTTTTAAATTCACAAATCTGTCTAGCTATTCAGTTGTTTGGGTTTGTTTTTTTGTTTTTTTCTTTCTTTTAAAATTTTTTTACTGATTTGTTTACAAAGTTCAAATACATTGTTTTTTACACCAGATCTTTCCCATTTCCTTCAGTTTTTTCATTAGCTATTCTGTTTTTGTCTATGTCTTTTCCATAATTAGATCTATGACATGAAATCTGTATACTTGGATAATGTTGTTATTGTTGTGTACCATCAAGTTGAGACCAACTCATAGCTGACTCTCCAGTGGGTTTTTCAAAGGCAGCAAATCTCACAAAGAGTTGATTTGAAATATGTTTTCTTTAATTCTCATTCAGCACTACAAAGGAGGTATGATTGCTGCTTTATAGCTAAGGAAATTTGAGGATCAGTTTGAGTGCCTTGTTATGGAGACTAGGCCAGGATTTAAGGCCTGTGTCTATTTGACTGCAAACTTCTACCATACTTAAAATACTTTTTCTCCATATGTCTTTATTTTTCTGCAGTGAACCAAATACCTGGGAGGATAATGATGCAGTTCCCTGTTGTTGTGTACCACAGAGTTGGAATTGACCCATCACTAACCCTCCAACAGGTTTCCAGGGGCAGTTAATAGCACGGGAAGAGATTACCCATCCTCCTTCTGTGGAGCTGTTGGTGGCTTCAAACTGCGTGCCTTTGGGATTGCAGCACAGCTTCTTGACACTAGGCCAGCAGAGCTCCCTTTTTTCCATACCCAGGATCTGAACAAATGGAGAAATAGTAGTTAATGGCAGATAATGTGGTGTCCTATTAACTTTGTTACTGATAAAGGCTTAGGTAGAGAATTCAATTCAAGGGCCACTGGGTCTTCTAGCCCAACCCCAGAGCTGAATACCCTTACGACCCGACCTGCACCCTGGCGATACTGAACACTGGGATTTGGTAGACCATACCTCAGGGTGGGAAGAGCCGAGGGCATTAGGAGAAGCAGTAACTAGAACAGGTTTCCTGGAGACAGCTGACTCATGAAGCAGAAGGGTGAGGTTAAGTCAAGCATGCCTGGATTTTCTTCCTGTGTTCCATTAAGAGAAATTCTTTGACTTCCCTGGGGCTGAGTGAATAAAGGGGTGGAGACAGGTCAGGAATTAAACTAATTAAACTTCTGCAAAGTAGAAAATGCTAGAATATTCATCCTAACAAGCCACATAGACAGAAGCCATCAAATGACTTTGCATAGGATTAAGCCATCATGAGCCCATACAGTGATAACACATTGAAGCAGTTAGGAGATAGAGAAATAACAATTTCTTCTATTGCTTATAGCTTATATTGTTTAAATTTAAGGGGAAAAGTACTGCTTCCTTCAGGACATATGGTCTTATTTCAAACTAGCTTGCATGCCTTCTGTTTTTACTTGTCATACCTATTTTATTTCCTTATTTTTTAAATTTTTCTAAAGTATTCATTTAAAATGCATACTTACAAATAAAGTGTGTTCTTGTTAGGTGACATAGAATTGTTTTTGTATCTTGGTGCCCTCACATGATAAAGTCAAGCTGCATGTACCATTTTCTTGGTCATAGTCTTTATGGAGGAGCTCTGGTGGCTTAGTGGAAAGAAGCTATGCTGCAATCCCAAAGGCACACGGTTCAAGGCCACCAGCTGCTCTGTGGGAGAAGGATGGGCAGTCTCCTGCAATGTGATTAACTGCCTCTGAAAACCTGCCAGATGGTCAGCTATGGGTTGGTTCCGACCCTACGGTACACAACAACAATCTTCTTGGATTCAGAGCACCAATTTTTTTCTTCTGGTTTTATGGTAATGAGTTGGAACCACTAACCTTTCAATTTGTAGCGTTAAGTGTTGCTGTTGCCATAAATAGAGAATGCAAAGAGCTAAATTCTAGCTGAAAAATTGGTGGTTCAAACCTACCCAGACGTCTCTTAGAAGATAGAGCTGGTATTCTTCTAAAAGTTCACAGCCCTGAAGACCCTACAGAGCAGTTCCACACTACTCACATGGGATCGCTGTCTTAATTGTCTGTTGTTGTTGTTGTTGTTGTTGTGTACTGTCGAGTCAGAACTGACCCATAGCTGACCCTCTGGCAGCTTTTCAGCGGCAGTCAATCACACGGGAGGAGACCGCCCATCCTTCTCCCTTGGAGCAGCTGATGGATTTAAGCCGGGTGCCTTTGGGATTTCAGCACAGCTTCTTGCCACTAGGTGACCAGAGCCAGAGCCCTGGTCTTACTGGTCTAGGTCTGCTGTAACAGAGATACAAGAGGATGGTTTTAGCAAACAGAAATTTATCCTCTTCTAGTTTAGGAGGCTAGAAGTCCAAATTCAGAGTGCCAGCTCTAAGGAAAGGCTCCCTTCTCCACGTCTATTCTGGAGCAAAGTCTTTGTGTCCTTCAGCATCTGTAGGCCGTTTGGTCCTTGGAGAGTTTCATGTGTCCTTAGCCTTTCATGGTGTCAAGGAGCTTCTTAATTTAGGCTCCCGAGGCTAAAAAGACATGCTCTGATTCTGACATTCTTTCTTGGAGGACTTACTTTTCTCTGTGATATGATTAATGGATGGTGTGTTCCATCTTTAATCCTTTTGCCACTGTTTGATTTATCATCATCAGGGATTTTTACATAGCTTCTACATTATATCATTACAGACATGTATTGAGGGGGACAACAATTCAATCCCTGACAGGTGACACAACTCAGAATAGACTCAGCAACAAACATTCACAACACCGCCTGAAACACAATATGGATGTGTAGTTATCTGTTTAAACCAAAATCCAAAACCCATTGTCATCGAGTATAGTGACTCTGTGGGACAGAGAAACACTGCCCCGTCGGGGTTCCAGGGCTGTGAATCTCTACAGAAGGCGACTGTCACATCTTTCTCCCCCTAATTGTCTGGTGACTTTAAACAGCTGATCTTTTGGTAGAGCCCAATGCTTAACCACTGCACCACTGGGACTCCTTATGAAACACAGTATCATATGTAGTGGTTTCATGAGTGAAAGGTCTTACATTTTTCTCTGTAAAGATTACAGCCCAGAAAACCCTCTGGGGCTGTTCTGCGTTGGAGCATGGGGTTGTTATGGGCCAGAATTGGTTTAATAGTAACCAGCAACGATTGTGTTTCACAGCACTGACACACAGAAGGCACCTTTAAAAAAACAACAGCTACAGCTTTGGTAGCACACTGCATTTGTTTATTTGCTCACATTCCAGATTTCCTTTGCAGTACTGGCTAATGCAGTGATATGTTATAGGAAACCATTTTTGCCCCATTGTTAAAATGGAAATGTGACAGATAGTGCTTCCTCTGCCCACTGACTTTGAGATTTCTTCTCCCCACAGATGGAACTTTCTGCTTTACAGTCCATGGTCGCTGTGCAAGAGGAGGAGCTCCAAGTGCAGGCTGCCGACATGGAGTCCTTGACCAGGAACATCCAGATTAAAGAGGACCTCATCAAGGTCTTTGAAAGCTTTTTAAAGAGCACTGCCAATGAGGGCAGCTCATGGTACCAGAGGGGATCTTAAAAAATAATTAGTCCCTTGATCAAGTGCTTAGTTCTTTGGTACACAGCTTGAGCCTCCTATTCCTTTTGACTTGTATGATAGTTGCAAAGATTCCATAATGAAATTGTCATTATCACCAAGCCATTTGGAAGCCCAGCCGACTCCTTCAGGAGCAGTCGCTCCTTTGCTGAATAGTGCTGTATTACTTTTATAATGTTATATTAGTTTTATTAATTAATGCAGTGTATTTATAGACTAATAATGATTATGTAATAATTCTTATTTACACAATAATCGTATTACTTTTCTATTTTCAGGACCTGCAAATGCAACTTGTTGATCCCGAAGACATACCAGCTATGGAACGCCTGACCCAAGAAGTCTTACTCCTTCGGGAAAAAGTTGCTGCAGTAGAATCTCAGGGTCAGGAAGCGTCAGGAAACCGGAGACAACAAGTAAGTGGAATGCTCGCCTTACTTAGACCATGAAAAAGGTAACAGTCTGTCCTCCCAGTTATTGATACAAACGTCCGTTGCTGGTATTTCATAGGGAATTGGTGTTCTTAACTTAGTCAACCGTAGCCATAGATGCCTTTTCTGATATTTGTAGTCCTGAAGGGAGCAGCAGTTCTCAGACTCACCCTGTCAATTTTCCTTGTCAAATAAACCTGCTTGTGTATCTGCCTTTAACCACAGTCAAGCCTCTCTGACTTAGGGTGGAGGATGTGGAGAAAAGATGAACAGTCTGCCTTGCCCCCAAATTTCTCTGAATCATCTCCTCATGAGAGTTAAACTCTCTTGGATGCCACACTTTTCAAACAGTTACTTACCTGAATTATCTGTCACTGTTATCCTCTCTCAGAAACTGTGCACCTCACTCTAGTCTGGCTTTAAGCTCCTGCCTTCACTACAGCAGATCCCACAAAAGCTGTGCTCAGCTTCTTGATGGCACTCACCACAGCTCACAGTGACACGTGACTGGCATGCATTCGTTTCTCCCACTAGGTTAACACATTGCTGCACACTTTTAAATTGACGGCCGTGCTTAGAAACACATTTTGCCATCATTTGTGGCAACGTGTTAATAACCTTCTCTTTAGAACTGAGAGCAGAGCCCGATACATAGAAGGGGCTCAGTAAGTGTTGAGTGAGTGATCGTCTCTTAAGTGTGACTGTGTACGTTTCCCCTTCACCCTTCCTTCTTCTTTCTCTCCCTGCTCTTTTCCCTGAACCACTTTGCTCTGCTTCTGCCTTCTCTCGCCCCTCTTTCCTCTTTTTGTCCATGTGTTTGAACTCTGCCTTATAGTGCTTTAAGACTTAAAGTAAAAAAGAACCTACACAGTTTTGGTTTCATTAATTTGAAAACTGCAAAATAGTACAGGAAACATAAGTAAGTGTTTCACTCACTGTCCCATGCAGACACCTCTGTTTGCTTGCTTTCTTGTCAGGATTAACTGCAGCTCCATGTTTCATGTTACCATTTGCATGTTGTTTCTTTCTTTCTTTTCTCAGTTGCTGCTGATGCTGGAAGGACTGGCAGATGAAAGGAGTCGCCTCAACGAAGCCTTGCAAGCAGAGAGGCAGCTCTATAGCAGCCTGGTGAAGTTCCATGCCCATCCGGAGAGGTAGGTGAATGAATGGCTTTCCTGCTTATTAGTCCTCTGGTGCAGATTCCTACAGTTCTGAAGGGCGGAGGAAAAGGAAGCAGGGATGAGGCTGAGACAACTCCATATGTCTTCTATTGTGTGTATGTCTCTGAGCGTCGGTTTCTCAATCTTAAATCAAGAATAATACCTAATTACTTAGCTATTGCGAAGATTAAATGGAAAGCTGTCAAAAATCGGAAGCAGTGCCTGGCATGTGATGACCGTGTGTGTAAGTTCCTGGCCTTTCTGTGCTCCCTGCCCTGTTGGTCACTCTTCTTCTGCTGGGAGAGTAAGGCTGCACAGCACTGATCGTTATTGCGTATCCGTGAACCTGGGGTGGTAATAAACATCACGATAGATGGAGCTTGTAGCTCTTGATTTTTTGGTGACACATGTTTTATATTTCTGGTCCATTTTATAGCCTTTTCAAGATTTTTTTTTCTCTCTTTGTTTCCCTGACTAGTTCCTATTTCTGTTTCCTACATCTTATTTTAATATTCTTTTCTTTCTAGCCTAATGAAGTGGAGGCAGAGAAAAGTTGGACTGTCCAATCATATTCATTTTTAAAAGACCTTTGTGTCATCTGTAAACCGGTTTTCCTTCCAGCACACTGTTTAGCTTGTTAACAAAAGAGAAAGCAGATATCCTCGGGAGTAGTCCTGTTTGTCTCGGTCTTGCTTCAATTTACATTTCATTTTTCTGAGATTTTGGTTTATTATAATGTAAAACTTTTAGGTAATGGAATTCTTAAGTGGGCTGTGAATGTATAAGATAAAATTGGGATGTGCAATTTTATGTGAAACTGCCCAGGATTGGGCATAAAGAAACAAGCCTAAAGCAAGGTGTGGGCAGTCCTAATCTACCAACGGTGAACATAAATGCCATGACAAAGACTGCGTTCATTTTATTCTGGAGGCAACTATGCTAGAAAGGCTCACAGCTTAGAGTGACATTGACGGCTCTTTGGAAACATATATATGTATCTCCAAACTCATTGCATTTGGTTACTAATCGATTTTCCTTCCATGTGGCATGTTTAATCAGCTCTGAGAGAGACCGAACTCTACAGGTGGAACTGGAAGGGGCCCAGGTGTTGCGCAGTCGGCTAGAAGAAGTTCTGGGAAGAAGCTTGGAACGTTTAAGCAGGCTGGAGACCCTGGCCGCCATTGGAGGTGGGGAACTGGAAAGTGTGCGAGTTCGTCACAAGCATGCCTTCTGAGCACTGGCGGGCCGTACTGCAGCCCAGGATGGAAAACCTTGTTTGCACTAACCAGAGAGCCTTGCCTGACTTTGGTGACTTACTAATGCTAGAACTGGTACAAGTAGTGTCAACTACAATGTGAAAAATCACTGTAGACTATCTGCATCTTACTGTACGTATCCATTTCTAAATTGAGTGGTGGAGGCTACCAAATCAATTTGCACATTCTAAATCATTCAATTTTCATTTTCCCACCCATATTCATTCCTTCCCCTAGCCACTCCTAATTCTCTCATCCTTTCTGTGGGCCAATAAAGTTTATTCCTCCCTACTGTCACAATTTTTTCCATGTGCTCCATATTATATCACAAATGCATGTGTGTGTGTATTATTTTGTCATTCAGTCAACTTCTGTTCTTTGAATGACAGAGCTTTTTTTTACATGAAATAAAAAGTTTCAAGAAGAAAGATGCTAAAAATTTGTAGAAAGACTTTTCCAAAGTGACATAATCCTTACCAGCATGTAATTAAGACTGGGAGACAAATCTTGCAATAGTAGATTGTAGATATTTGGGAGGGCCAAGTGAAGAACAGAGACAAAGATGTTTTAAGTGCTTGGAGTAAGTCTTCACCTCTAGTATTTCCTAGCTGATTCTTGAATGACACAGGTAAATCAGATTAGATGCAAATTAAACTTCCATTTTGAAAATTAGTTCTAATAATTTAAAAATAACTGACCCCTTTAGGTTTCTTTAAGTCAAAGACATGCAATATTTAGTCAGAATAATTGCAGGAAAGCTCCCAAATCTTCCAGAGTCAGTCAGAATTCTTTATTCACAAAGACAGTTTAGAATATGATTTCTTTCTTGAACTCTTAATATTTCCCCAGATAACTCGTTATATGCAGACAGTGCAGTCCTCGGCGTACTTTGCTTATGTTGTTTCCTCCTTTCCAGTTGGTGGTGGTCGAACCCTGCATGTAATGCTTGAGGATCGTAGGCTTTGAAGTGCTGGACTGCTTAGAAAGACATGTGGCCGCAGATCTATGTTTATAGGTTTTAGTCATAGTCTGTTTTCTTGTGACAGTATGATCATGACCAAAATAGGGAAAGGTATGCTGAAGACTTCAGCATTAAGCTTGTCTAAAGTAACCAAGATTCATTTGGGGCTTTTCTTATCAGAGTTGGGAACAAGCTTCCTGGATTAGTTCCTTTAAAATTAAGTCGAGTTTGGGAGATAGAGCTTGAGGCTTGCTAGCGTTGTAAATGTGATTGAGTCCCCTTTTTGAACTAGGTGAGGTACAATGACTTTTCTCCCCCCCCCCTTTTTTTAACATGGCACTTTTCTTTCTTTCTCATTCATGTTTTGGCATTACTTGCATTGCATTCTAAATTCCATCAAGTTCTGTAACCTTAGCTGTACCTATAACAAAAGTGGACAGGGAAGGAAATGTTTTGCTGGAGAAACACTCTGATCTAATAGTCTACAAATAATTGATAGTAATGAGTTTTCCACTTAATGGATACACCATTACAGCCATAGTGGTCTTTGAGGGAGGAAAAGAGTAATTTAAGAAGAAAGGGGGGAAAGCAGATCCATCTAATTTTCTCTGTCTTAAAATTCTAAGAGACCCATTCTTGCATAAAACATTTTGTAACTTCCCCGGAGTCACATGGCTAATTGAGCTATAAAAATACTAGTTCATCAAAGACTGAGTCTGTTGTATCATTACAAGAGGGCATTTAGGAAATCTTCCCTTCATTTTCTCCTGTAGACCAAAAAAACCTTTCTAAATCTCTGGTTATGGTTCTTCCATGGGTGACTCTTGGGTGCTGGAGGGGCATGGTGATTACAGTAATTTACTTACCACCGTCAGCCTCGAATGAGTGTAGGACTATCCCTCGGTATCTTAAATCATTACTGTTAGAAATATTAATGTAGGGAATAATGTAGCTAATAAGCCCAACTTCCTATAGAAAAATTGTTAAAATAGAATAGGAAAAAAAGCAATGAATTCTGACCCTAGTTTGGACCCTGAGAAGAGTCTCATTTGTGCGATAGTGTTTGTATCAGTAATGTAGTTGATGATGGCTTACGACGTAAATAATGTATTTAGAAGCAAATAAAGAGTTAAGAAATTGATCTTGTTTAGTCACAGATGTGACTAAAATTTGGTGCTAGCCTGCTGATCACCATAGCTAGAATGAAGTGAAAGGGGCATTACCTGGAAAGAGCTTCTTGATCTAAACAGTTTTGTATGGTAATTTGCCATCTGTTCAGAGAACTTGATTCTGATATTTTTTTTCTCCTTTGACCAAAAGCTAGAAACTTGATACACATTCATATAATAGCATTACACGTGATTCTATAATGTGATTCATTCTTTCTAACAGGGAGGTTCACCCAGTAAGAGTGTCTGTGCACAGGGTTAGGCTCCCTGATTGTACATTTTTCAACATGACAATAATTAGATAAAGCATCTTTCACTTATAGAATATTGTTTTTAAATAAGAAACTTGGGAGTGGGAGAAGCAAATGAATTAAATCCTTGGAAACATGGAGCTCAAACTGAGAAAAACTCATTTTAGTATTTCTGGAATTTTCCCCCAATTTTTTTTCAACTAACAGCAGAGGTGTAGACTAATGGTTGTAAGAGGTCTGAGCAGATTAAAATGATAGTTTATAGAACTATAGAGAGTTGCAAAGTACTCCGGGGAGATTTATTTAATGAATAAAGTGGAAGTCCTTAAGATAATCATTTCCCTTAAACTCTTTTTCTACTATCAGAGGAGCGCTGGTGGCCTAGCGGCAAGAAGCTGTACTGCAATTCCAAAGGTACACGGTTCAAATCCACCAGATGCTCTGCTGGAGAAGGAGTCCTTAAGATAATTATTTCCCTTAAACGCTTTTTCTACTACAAGTTTAAGCTATGTTGAAATATTATTATTATTATTGCTATTGCCCAATGTAAGTCAGCATTTTCTTTCTACCTCTCAAGTATTTAGCCAACATGAACATTTTGAAAAGGTATAGTTAGGCTGTTTTAATATTTCAGCTTTTCACTTTCACAGGATACACCCTTCCACTGTCTCCACATCTACCCCCCTCTTCTTCAGTTCCCACTTCATTCAGTTGTAAACAGACGTAGTATTTTTGGTGTGATCTACTTCTTAAGGAAAGCAAATTTTTTTCTTTGTTCTTATTTCAAACTTGTTTTTCAACCATATTGTATGTAGTAAGATGCATATTGAGGATCAAGTATCTTAGCATGTATAGATAGCATACTTGATCCTGGACAGAATAAATGCTCCCTGAGAGATTTTATTCTATCTTCTACTTGCTGTTTATGCGTAAGCAACCTCTATGGAAGATACTTATGAAAGACCTGACACTTTTATGCCTATATTCTCTTTTAGTATCTGGACCTTGAGAAGTTTAGTTTATAACTTGAAAACAGTGTGAGAAAGCTAATCTTGATTCTCTCTGCCTCTTTATTCCAGATGGGTCTAAAGTTTTTAGAGAAGGGAAAGGAACAACAGATCAGAAAAATTACTTCTCTCTTTGATAATTGAAGATTGACTTAAAGTCATTTTCCTTTGGATTATTTTTAACCTTATAAAGATCAGTTCATTAATCTCTTTGTTTCCCTTGATCCGAATACTGTGAAACCCTAAAGAGACTGTTAGGATAAGTCTTTGATTTCTGATGTCATCACCTTTTACCTTACGTATCTCTAAAATTTTAGTTACCTCTTCAACTAGAATCTCAATTCTTTAGCTATTGTTGCACAGGGAATTGTGATGAGGAACTTTCTATAAATTGAGGAAGAAATATTAGTAACCTCCATACTCAAAGTCCATCTTCTATCTTGCCTTCTAGAAATCCTAGTATAGGAAGAATGAGTGCAGTTAACTTTGTTTTTCAGATATTAGCATCCTGTGAAGTATAAGCAAAGCACATAAAGTACTTCATTTCTTATGAAGTTTAGAAAGCTTTTCTCCTTCCTTGGATAGTAATGAGTTTATATAGACTTCTATACTTATAAAAAAGCAGTGTAAAGAACAAACAGAATGGAAGGAGGGGGGTAGAAATAAGAAATTACCCAATATGACAATACATTGGAGGTGTTTTCCCAGCCATTTGCAGCAATAACTGTGTTAAAACGTTTTCTTATGTTTTAGAAGATAAACATGCTATTAGATAGTCTGTGTTGACAGAAGGTAAGTCCTCGGTTTCTTTCTGTATAATCATGTAAGCCTAGATGAGTTATTGAAATGAAAAGAAAAAAGTATTGTGATTTGTTTCCAACAAAAAAGTGGCAAAGTGAAAGGATAGATAAAAGTAGACAACTTAAAATTCTACTTGTGCATCAGATTTCAAATAATTAATAATAATAAAGTGATTTAGCAGTTTCTGTTTTACTTTCCTTTTTTTTGCTGCTAAAAGTCAATTTTCAGAAAGACAACCCCCAGTTTTCTTTTATTAAAGTTTGTAATCTTTTATTTTATTAAAATAGACAGGAAATACTTACTCTAGGGTCATATGAAGAGTAGGATGTCAGGTACATGAACCAAATAAGCTTCAGTGTTTCCTGTAATTCTTACTGTCTAGAAAATATTTGTAATATGTTTTCAGTAGAACATGAATATGCAGTGCCTCCTTTTGCAATTATCAAAATTACTAATCTCAAGTGTTCAAGCTCTTTCAATCTGTGAACTTTGGATGTATGTGTACATACAAGTATGTTTTCTAAATTATTAATTTCTATCTGTTTCACTGAAAAATTTCTATCTATTCCAGTGTGATTTAGAAAGCAGTTTTGTCTGCTTCTATCACTTACAATTTTGACTTTGGGGCTGTTGAGAAAAATTTAAGTAATTCCTATCAATTTCAGATGATGAAAGAAATTGACTTGTTCAATGATCCAGAAACTTGCCATTAGGTTTTTTTCTAAGAAGATCTTCTCCCCAGATAAGCTGTGTATTTTTCTCTGGAATTTCATTATTTCATAACACTCTGCTGTTTTCAACTCTGTTAACATTTGTGATGAAATGGAGAGTGTGTTTTTTAATAAGTACTCGAATCTCAGCTACTCCAGGTGAGCGAATAAAAATTGTCTTACTGATTCAATAAAAAGAATCAAAGGCCAACAGTAACTATTTGGTTTCATTTTTATGAGAAAAGAAGTGGAGAAACTGCATATCTTTTTTTTCTCCTTTGCAGGAAAATCCAGTCTATTGGGTTTTGTAATAAAATCCCAAGTCCAAAGAATGTGTTGTGGAAAAAGTAAATTGCTAAAGAAAGGATTAGGGGAAAGCCCATGTTTATGTTCTGTCAACAAAACAAGATGGAAAAAATAGCATGCATGCTCCAGAAATGTGAAATGGGCTACTGTGCATTAGAAACCCTTTCTCACTCCTGAAGGAGAGCAGTAGAAACAAGATAGAAATTTGAGGAGCCAATTATTATGGTGGGTGGTGATACTTCAGTAAATGTTCCTAGGAAAGCTTATGTGCTTACATTCTTTAAGGATAAAAAGACACAGTGAAGAGAAAATTCCTCGAGTAAAAGTTAGAACATTACAAAGTTGATAAAGTGGTTAGATCAGATCTTCTGATTTGCCTAGGGAAGTCTGAATGTGCATCTGTCCCAGTCATCCTAAGATTAGGTGACTCTAACTTTTCATCCTTTTGGGAAATTGAAGACTTTCTAGAACCCTGGGGAGTTTTCATAACCCTAAAAGTGCTTTAGATTATGATTTGGCCTTTTAAGTCAAAGCACTATTTTCTGAATAATGTACAAGTTAGAATTTCCTCTAGTTTGAATTGTTGAAATTCAAAGGCAAAGATTGACTGTGAAGAATTTGACTGTAGACAGGGGTTTGTTTGTTTTTTTTAATTTTTTTTATCTGTTTAGCCAGCTGAACTGTGTCTTTTTTCTTTTTTTATTAATGATTTTTTAAAATAAGACATGTGGTTTTTTTATGTAGTTAATTCTGTCCCAGAACAAACTCTGTCTAGTTAAATAATACACCTTTTTAGACAGAGCTTATGGAAGACTAGAAGAAATCTCCCATTTCCTTTAGCAAACTATGATCTGGAAAGGAACGAACAATATTGCAAGGTTGGTAGAAAATGTGAGAATTCTTTTAATGAGCACATAACAGGCAGAGGATCCAGGAGTGAAAGTGATCTCACCCAGGAAGATCTGACACCGAGCCAGGCACTGAGGGAAGAAATGGTTGGGCACTTGGCCCAATAAAGGTCATGCCACAAAGTTTTAGCTCTTAAGTCACTTTTCAAAATTAGTAAAACATAACATCTACTATATTATGAGTAACTGTATGGGAATGTATTATTCCTTTTCTCTTGGTCCTATGTAAATAGACTTAAAAAATAATAATGGCCTAGTGGCAAGAAGTTGTACTACAGTCCTAAAGGCACATGGTTTGAGGCCACCAGGTGCTTGGAGGAAGAAGAATGGGCACTGGAGGGTCAGCTATGGGTCAGTTCCAACTCTAGTATATAACAGCAACATAGATGGACTTATTTTATCTAATTACTAAGAATATAGACAGATTCAAACTGCATGCCTTTGTGATTGCAGCACAGCTTCTTACCGGTAGACCACAAGAAGTCCCTAATAGTAACTGTAGATAGAATAATAACTATATAGAATGGATTTCCTATCAACAAGAAAACAAAGATCCTTATCACTGGGCTGACTGGCAGTATTATGATAGATGGAGAAGAGATTGAGGTTGTTAACTATTTCATCTTACTTGGGTCCACAATCAACACCTTTGGTGCCAGCAACCAGGAAATCACAAGGTGATTTGCATTGGGAAAAATCTGTTAAAGACTTCTCTAGAGAGCTAAAGAGCAATGATATCACTCTAGAGACTAAAGTATACCTGATCCAGAGCGTGGTCTTCTCAATTGCTTGCTATGCATCTTAGAGCTGGACAGTGACCAAGGATTACAGAAGAAGAGTCGATGCTTTTGAGTTGTGGTCCTGGAGAAGAGTATTGAACATACCGTGAACTACCGAAAGAATAAACAAGTCTGTCCAGGAGAAGACGAAACCAATTTGCTCCTTGGAGACAAGGATTTTGAAGCTCTGTCTCACATACTTGGAGTATGTTGCTAGGAGGGACCAGTCCTTGGAGAAGAACTTGATGCTTAGAAGGGTAGAGAGTCAGTGCAGAAGAAAAATCCCTGGATGATATGAATTGATAGTGTCTGTGGTACTGGAGTCCAGTGTGTCATCTCAGTATAAGGCAGGGTTCAAAATATTTTTCATAGGGTCACTATTAGTCAGCCGATTTGACAGCACATAACATCAACCAAAATGTAGAATTTGGCAAAGATGATCTTGTCTGACCAGCTAATTTGGGATCATTACTGTAGAAGTTTGTAAATTATTAACTTTCCTCTTAATGCTTCGTTCCACATTGATGGAGTCTCATGACAGTTGTGATTTAATAATGAATGCTGTTTATAGAAAGCCTATTCTAAAGAGTTCTTTCTACTTTTATGCTCTTTCGACTGTCCTATGAATCAGGGAGAGAAAAGACTCTGGTTTCAAGCCTCATGATAGGGAAACATTCAGACGTGAAGACATGCAGGTAGAATCAGCCGAAAGCATCCAGTTAGTAACATCCACTTGTGAAATGTCCCTCTAGTAACTGGATTTGAGTTTTGTGACCTTCAATTTTTTTCTGCCTTCAAACTTTCATTCTATGGAGCATTTCCGTTTACTAATAACACACATATTGAGCAGTTTATTAAATATACACCTGAACTGAATACTCTTCTAAGTACTTCAAAGCCTTTAAATTTGATAGTGACTCTTTGGATTGGTTATCACTATTAGTCCCAACAAATCAATGAGGATACTTTGTTAGAGAAAGATTGTGAGCTGTCTAAAGTCACATACTGATTAACAGAAACAGAATTAAAATCAAGAAAACCTGGCTCTGAAATGGATACTGTAATCATTATGTCTTCCTCGTTTTTAAAAGCTTCACAAAAAGACTTGAAACTTACGTTTTAGAGGATCACTTTAGTTCTATGTACTTTGTAGAATCAAACATGGTATAAAATGATTTTTAAAACTCCAAGGAACATTTTCAGAGCCCAGAGAGACTTTCAAGGACCACATGTGAATGACTACTGAAATTTGAATTAAAAGTCTACTATGTAGTACATAATTACAGTTCTTGTTGATTGCCTTTGAGTCGAGCACGACTCATAGCACCCCTGTGAACTCTCGACATTTATCAAAGTTCATAGAGTTTCCAGAGGCATGTTGTTTAGGAAGTGGATGCCACTTCTACTCCCAAAATTAGTGCTGAACAGATAGGTTCTTTAATCTTCAGAAAATGTACAAAAGACAGATAATTTTCTTTGCAATTTTATAAAAATCAAACTGTAAATGCATTAATAGAAGATTTCAGATAGCTTTACTTCAAATCAGATATTTCAAGTATTCCAAATTCTAAGAAAAGTATTTTGTTGCCTCATACAGTAATGGAATATAAAAAAAAAACCAAACCAGTTTCTCACCACTGGGCCAATTGGCTGTCTTGTGATGGATGGTGAAGAGATTGAGATTGTAAACAGCTTTGGTTTGCTTGGCTCCACAATCAACACTCTTGACACCAGCAGCCAGGAAATCAAAAGACATATTGCATTGGGAAAGTCTGCTCTCAAAGACCTCTCCAAAGTACCAAAGAGCAATGATGTCAGTCTGAAGACTAAGGTGCACCTGATTCATGCCATGGTCTTTGCAATCACTTGCTATGCATCAGAAAACTGGACAATGACTAGGGATGATAGAAGGAGAATTGATGCCTTTGAACTGTGGTGTTGGAGAAGAGTATTGAATATACCATGGGCTGCTAAGAGAATGAACAGATTCACCCTAGAGAAGGTTAAACCAGACTGCTCCTTTGAGGCAAATATTCTGAAGCTTCGTCTGACATACTTTGGACATGTTGCAAGGAGGGATCAGTCCTTGGAGAGGGACGTCATGCTTGGGAGGGTAGAGGGAAAACACCGGAGAGGAAAACCCTCGATGAATTGATTCAGTGACTGGGATAATGAGGGTAGAATAGAGCAGGGTTTAGAGCTGTTGTACATAGGTTCTCTATGAGTCACAGGTGACTTGATGACACATAAAAACAATGAAAAGGGAGTAATTGATAGAAATAGATATTTACAACTTTCTGGGGGATCACCTACCTTTTTTATCCCCATGCTTTCTGCAAAATGTTTTCTACTTTATTCTACCCTTCAAACAAATTCACAGAATATTTTTTAGCATTCTAAATTAGTAAAAGACTGAGTATCTTTTAAGACTGTCATAAAGAAGATAGTCAGCTAACTAGAAAAAGAAAAAACAAAATCCCTGTGTGGAAGAGTGTTACCATGAGATGGGCATTCTTGCTTTGTCTGCATCTAACTTCTTAGACAGACAGACCATATCTTGCTCCCAAGTCAAAGAAAGCACATTACCAGGGATGCAGATGCATCATCCATCAGGAAGGTCAATAAAGGTAAGTGGATGTCAGGGAAGTCTTCAAGTAAAGCCTTTGGAATCGGTGTCAATCACCCTATCCATTCCTCATATCCATTATTTCTGAAATCTAGGGATCTTCTTGGAATGTGGGCCAGTCTGGCTACTAAACCCACCAAGAATGATAATAAGGATCCTGAACATCACAGAATTGAACTTTCTAGAACTGAAGAATTGTTTTCTACCTCAAAAGTCAGAAGTGAAGCAATCTAAAAAGTGTATTTTCTTAATCAGTCACTGGGGGAGAAGGGAGAAATTCTATTCTCTGCTGTTTTACAGAGACATATTTCCCCTGTAACTCTAGTATACAGATATCCTTGGGAGAATTGGCATCTTGGTTCAGTAACTTTTAAAACAACCATAACTTAGGGAGTTTGCTCATTCACCTCTGTGCCACAAGCATTTGAGATGTTGTGAGGCTGGAGTTTGAATGAGTATTGGAAATCCCCATTGTACACTGTCTACTGGGGATCTCTGAGTATGCTGAATGGTGGTAGTGTAGTATCAGGATACCAGTCACATGATTAAGCCTTTAGGAGAGCATGAGATGTCCAAGGGCCTCTGGAAATATTCAGGATGAACTTGCAGGTGTGTGGAAAACCACCCCTAGTAACTTGATCTGCAGGAAGTAATCAATATTCATAACTATAGCCTTCTACCCAGGCATGTCTTAGCTTAGGAGTAGGTTCTTTGGGAGGAAAAAGTGAAGATAAAGATCAGTGATTTATCATCAGAAGGAACAGTAAATATCTACGAGCATCTGTATCTGACTTCTTGCAAGGTTCTTGTCACTGGCCAGCGGTGTAACCTTAGACAAACCACAGTCTCTTGGAAACACAAGTTACTCAGCTCTCAGAAGAGGAGTTTTAGCATAAATTATTGAAGGCAGAATCAGAACCGAATCATGATGTTCTTTAACTTAGGCAAGTTTTGTAAGACACAGGATGGTCACGTTAGATTTTGTTTCCCCTGCATTATGAACTTACATACTTCTAGAAATTAGCAATGTGGGACACACGTTTTGTTCTATAAGTAGATGAATTATATTCTAACATTTCTAGAGAGAAATACCCTAAATTTATACTCCTAATATTGTAGCCATTAGCTATGTGCACCTTTTACAAATTTTAAATTAAGTTTCATTCAAAATTCTATTCCCCATTTTAGCTGCATTCCAAGTGCTCAGTAGCCCCTCATGTCTACTGTGTTGGAAGTTGAGACACAGAACACCGCTAGCCAGCGTTACAGACAGCTCTGTTGGCCAGTGCTTCCCTTGACCTTTGCCTGAATCCCAGACTGCAGCTACTTGTGCCCAAGTTCAGAGTGTAATGTTTGTGCTACCAAGGGTGACTGAGTCCAGCTTTTGGAAGTAAAAACCAAAAATCCCATTTGGACAAGGCAGGGTGAAAAGTCTTTTAGAGAAATGTTTTTGGCATTAAATAAGTTTGTGAGAGATAAGAAGGGAAGGCAGGTATAAGGAATTAGGATGTTATTGTCATTAAGTGCTGTAGAGTTGCAGGCGACTCAGCGACCCTATGAAGGAGAGTCCTCGACACTAGCAATTAGGATACACTTGTAAAATGTGCCTTGCGTTTTGACTAGTTAGATCAGAACTTCTGTAGGGCTGAAGGTCTCAGAAAAGAGTTCCTCTGAAAGACCATCACCCCATTATACAATGGATCCCCGAAATGAAAGAGCAACGAGGCGAGATTCATCTCTGGTAAATCAGGGACCCTCTTAACCCTCATGTTACAGAAGAGAAACTCAGGATTATCTAGCCAGTCAATGGTGAGGTGGGAAAGAATTCTGACTTTCTGGAGATATGGAAGGCGGTAGCTAGTCTGTCCTGACAGTCAACTCTTTGGGCAGAGAAGTCTGTGCAGTAAAACTCCGACTAATGTTTTGAGGCTTGTCAAGGATTCAGTGAGAGGGCTTTTTCACAGACTTGGCACATCCTATTGGCTCTGCTTTCTCTGTTGGCCCTGCTGCCAGAGGTCAAGGCGTCCAGGGATGGGAAGAAATCAGAAGCAGGAAGCAAAAGAATCATTTCAGCTGCCACTGGATGCCATCTGTGCAGGGAGTCACCTTTCTCTTCTGCTCTTGACTTCCAGGTGCTGCTGCAGGGGACGACACAGAAGATGCAAGTACCGAGTTTACCGACAGCATTGAGGAGGAGGCTGCACACAACAGCCACCAGCAAGTAAGTCAGTGGCAAGTCCTGGGCTTCCCAGGGTGGAAGGTGCACAGCCCCTCTGGAGTCTGAAGGCCTCCTGCAATCCTTAGCCATCTAGAGGGAAAGATCGTCAAAGACTTCCCAGTTTTTCCTCCTGTCCTCCTCCCTGAACTTCCCAGCTGCCTCCTTAACCCCGTCCTCTTCTTTCTCTCTGGTTCGTCCTCTTGTCGTTGCTCCTCTGTCTCTCTTACTGTTACCCTTGTGCTCTCCTACCCTTTCTCTCCCCTACTCACCATCTGTAGCCAATAGCTTGATAAGAATTCTTTGTACTTACAACAAGAGAATGGACACTTCTCCTCTTGGGTTTATGGATCTGAAACCCAGCCCACAAGACAATCATCAAAGAACTGCAAGGGAAGATGGCAGGGCATAGGACCCACTCAGAGCACTTTCTGAGAAATTTCAAGAGGATCTGATGCTTACAATGAAGGGTTCCTTCTGAGTGAAATCTCATTATACAAAAGAGAACTTTGTCAGAGGATGTGACAGCCACCCAAGTCTTGACAACAAGATCACCAGCAAACGGTGCAGCATGAGCAGCCCCAGTCAAGCCTTAGACTTTGCCACCCAAGTCTGAAGCACGGTTCACTGCCACCATCAGTGAAGGTTTCAAACCCAAAGGTGAGTGTCCTGGAGCTCAGAGCTTAAGCCATCAAGAGTGATCCCCTCAGCACTCATTGGAAATCCCAAGAGCTTCCATCCTACCCAGAGACTTACCAGTCATATCTCCTAAATGGACCAGGCCTGGAACACTGAGTTAAGGAGGAAGTGGCTCGTTTGTATCTATCTTTCCGCAGAAGCAATTGGGCCTAGTAGTAGCTTCCTTGAGACCATTAAAAATGCCTCAAAGGAAACGAGGCTTTCAGGGTCTGCCTCTTTCTCTCCTGCCTAAGAGAAGAAGACATCTACAAAACCAGTGGGAAGAGCCCAAGTGAACCATCTCCAAGTCATCTAGGGTCTGGCAGTCTTTGGCTCTTGAAGACAAGTAGTTGTTGGGTCTATCTCATGTCTTTAACAAAGTCTCTTTACCTTCTGCCAAGATTCTCCTTTTGTTGCTGTAGCTGCTAGAACTCCTTCCCTCACCCATGAGCTCCTGCATGACCTCCTCTTCTCCTTTTGGGTCATCTGCTTCTTCTGAGTCCTGCTAACTGAAGTTCGTGACCTTAACTGTATGCACTACTGTGTCTCCGGACAAATCCCTCTGTTCCTCAATTCCTGACTTTTATTTTTTAGAATCTTGAGAGAGAAATCGACCTGCAAGATTAAGGGATGTCCACTCAAGGTTAAGTTGAGATGTCAACTGGTCATTGGTGGTTACTATTACTGTAGGGCAAGATAAACTTCAGAATAAATGATCAGGGAATCCTGATATTAGGAAAGCCAGATTCTTAGTTTGGTCTCACTTAGTGCAAATCTTTGCTCCATGTTGTAGTAACACTGAGTTCTAAACTCATTTTTTCCTCAACATTCTTTCCTGTCACCAACAGTGGAAAATATTACTAGACCTCATTTTGAGAAGGCTGCTCTAACTATGGAATAAATGTTTACTTTGGGCATTTGCAATTCTCACAAAATGCCTGCACATTGTGTGCACGTTACCTGGGATAGGAGAGATTCAGTAAAGTTTAATTTAACACATCTTTCAGTCAGGACTTCGACTCATGATATTTAAAGCATAGGCCTTTTGGATGAGGAATCTCTTGGGTAAGCATCTTTTATTTGTTTGCAATCACCTCTCCTTGAAAACTAACCTTTTGGGTATAATGTGAAACCGTTGTAAACCCACTTCAACTTTTTGGGAATTAGAGAATTTTATTCACATCCTGCGAATTAAATAAAGATTGCTTTTCTAGTATTATTTTGTGTCCAGATTCTCAAAATTGTGTTTGCTTATTTCCAAGAAAATGGCCCCTTCAGTTTAGGCTCTGAACATCTCCTTGTTGTGTCCTTAGAAGGGAGAGTCTCTCCTCAAGCGTACGCACACAGCAGCTAACAGATACACTCAGCAGTATTTCCTCACAAGACAAGAACCAAAGTCTAGTTGAAATAAACTGCTGTCTCCTAATTTCTGCACTAACTTCAGGAAGTCTCTTGTCTAGCCTGAGTAATGATCCCCCCTCCTCCTGCAGCGATATATCTTCTGAATAATTCCATTATCAAGTAAGCTCTATAGTAAATACTAGGATATTTTGTGAAGTTAACAAATGGGGAGTTAATAAATTGCCTTTCTCCATTTGATCGTTTGTGGTGGAGAAAAATTAAGCAAACATCAAATACAGATGACAGTGAAATCAAAGACTAAGGAAGTATGGTGAGCTAGAAAGAAGTTTCCTTTTTAATGTCCTTCAGGTTATCTAAAATCTGGAACTGTGATAAAGATGAAGTGTTAAAATAATTATATTCAAACAATAGATCACGTCTCTACACATCGACTTCTGAAAGGCAAATGGAAACCCAGCACATGGAAAGATGGATCAGACTACCTTTTTCTTTCTTCTTTTTTTTTGTTTCTGGGAGTATGAGTCTTACTTTTTCTGCTTTAACCTGCTCGAATTTAAGCTTGTTGGGAGGGAGAAAACTGACCAAGTCCATAATGATTAGTTTATACAAACTAATTTTAGGTTCACACCCAGTCATGTGGTAAAAATCAAAGACAATGTTTAGGAATGTTTTAAACAATAAATTCATGGCACTGCAGAGTTAATGGTGTTAAAAAAGAAAACCTGACTGAATTGAGGTTGTTATGATACTAAACACTGTGTCACTGGTGTGTCAAAGGCCAATAATAGTTACCCATTGTGGACAGTGTTTGGTGGAGCTCCTGGATTAAGAGATTCTTAGAAGCAGGATTGGCATCCACTTCCTAAACAACCTGCTTTTTTTTTTTAAAGTGTATATGCCTTTTTAAAAAAATCTTAATAATTTTAATGAACATTTACAGAGATTTTGGATTTCCATTCATTCATTGCTGTATTTCTCTCCCCAAACAACCTGCTTTTGCAAACTCTATGAACATTGGAGAAATCACGGTAGTTATAGAACAGAGTTCAGATCTTTTGTCCATAGGGTCACTATGAGTCGTGCTCAACTCGATGGCACTTAAGAACAGTTAACAATAGACATAAAGGAATTCCACTTGACAGCACAGGGGCTAAAAATCATGCTAAAAACCCCATTGTTGTTGAGTTGACTCTGATTAATAGTGAATACATACTTGCTTCTCATAAATAAAGACTAATAAAAAGACCGGCTTTGAATCACTAGAAAGTGCATTTGAATTTAAATTTTTTTGTCTTTTCTACCTTTTCCACATATATAATCCAGTGACATTATGTTCATCATGTCGTGTAACCATTATCAATATTTTCAGATTTTCCATCACACTTAAACAGGCCTCAGTGTCTCTCAGTAATTTTTGAAAACTTATTAGCTTGAAAGGTCTTTTTTGAGATGAAAACATAAGTAAGCATACACAAAATAACTCAGAACTCTATTTTGTCATTTGAAAGTGGTCAGTAGACTAGATGGACTTTACAATATTTTCTAGTCTGACCATACCATGAGTATTACTTTTTTCTTTTGAGAAATTATATTTGAACTAATAGAACAAGATAAAAGATAGCCAGAAGGTACTTTAAAGTAGGTTCACCACCCACTGACACTAAGTCAAATCTGACTCAGAGTCACCCCACATGGTTTAGCATCATTAAAATTGTTGTGTTGATTGCCATTGAATTGAGCATCACTTATAGTGACCCTATGAATGAAAGGCCTGAAGCCTTTCTATAACTATTATCATTTCTCCTACTTCGTAGGGTTTCCAGAGGCATGTGGTTTAGGAAGTGGTGTCACTCCTGCTTCCAAACCTGTCTTAAACTGGGAGCTCCACCAAACACTGTCCACAATGCGTAACCATTATGGCATTTGACACCCCCCGCCCCCATAGCACAAGATTCAGCATCACAGCAAACCTAGATTACCTCTATGAAGCAAATGGACAGAGGAGTGTTGTACAACTTGAAAAAATGTTCCACCAAAATAAAATATCACTAGACCCTCAAGTTCAACCAACTTTTAAATACAAGGGCTCTTGTTTCTCCAAGTTCATAGAGTTTCCAGAGGCATGTGGTTTAGGAAGTGGATGCCATTGTTGCTTCCAAACCTGAATCAATCTGGGAACTCCACCAAACACTGTCCACCTTATGGAGTTTGGCATACGTATGGCACAGTTGTTCCATTATGGCATTTGAGATTCCAGTGGCACAAGGTTCAGTGCCACAGCAAACCCAGATTACCTCAGCACAGCAAACTGACGAGAGTGCTGTATGACTTAGAAAAATGTTCCTCCAAAATATAGTAACAAGGGATTAAAATATAATTCTCAGGTCCAACTTTTATATATAGGGGCCCTCCAGAAGGTCTTGTTGACTCTAAACAAGAGGCTTAAATAAGAAAACAACCACACAATCCACATCTATCCTCCACCAAAACAAGAGCACCATCGTACAGAGTCCAGCCACTTCACCCAGCTCTAAAATGAAGGCAAGGACCTGGTGATATATGTTGTTGTTTTTGTTGTTACGTGTCATTGAGTGCTCATTATTTTTTACCAAAAGAATCCTTAAGATTTAGAAAATAAATCAATTTAGAAAAGAATGAAAATTGATGACAATGTTCCCTTTCATTGAGTTAGTTGGAAAAGTTTCATATAGAAAGCAATGAGTCCTGCACTTTCAAAAGGTGTTTTATCCAGTTCCCTTTTATTTTGCCATATATGCTCTGTGGCATGTGTGGAAGTGGCCACCAGCCTAGCTCAGCCTGGAAGCAGGGCTAGAGGACAGGCGTTCTCAAGAGTTTCCCAGATCTCAGACTCACTAAACACAAGTGGAGTTGAAGGAACTGAGCAACATATCTGATGATCTCCTCCTTCCCTGCTATATGTGCTTCACAGCTTCAAACGCTGTGCTACCAGATGCCATTGCACGCACTTGCCATGAATCAACCCTCCCCCAAACCCATGACTGAGATGTTCGCATGCTCTCTTCTAAAGTCAAAAGTAAACGTGATTGGCCTTCTGCTAGTCTAGAAACTGCTCTGGGCCTTATTCGGTTTCAGTTAGTAATAGGTATTGGTAACATGAATGAAGTTAAAAAGTACAGAATTTACATAATTTCTAATTGAATTATTTTAATCATTCAATTACCATAAATTTACAGAGAGGCACATCAAATAGCCCAAGGACTCTGTAATTCTGTACTTCCAAAGTTACAGTATTTATAGAGAAAAAAGAAAACATGACTCACAAATAGCCATAAGTAGGGGTTGGGAATGGAGAGATCAAAAGTTAATTGAAGTTAAACTTCAAAATACTGTCACTGAGAAGAAAAAGAAGCCAATGTGTCACTGCAATATATTAAGGACAGTGGGGAACAGATGGGAAAAATTCTTATACCAAATTTATAACCTTGTTGTCATTTGCCATTGGGTCAGACAGATCTAATTCATGGCAAGATAAATACAATGTAGAGAAATATTGCCCCATTGTGCACTATATTTATGATTGTTAGTATGTTTGAGTCAATTATTATGGCCATTGTATCTTGAGTGTCTTCTAGTTGAAAAGATGTAGCTTCTGGTATTTTTGTTGTTATGTGCTATTGAGTCACCTGTGACTCATAGCAACCCTATGTACAACAGCCCTATACCCTACTCTATCCTGAGCCAAACATACTGGCTCTGACATTACTACCCCCATGACCCCAGTCACTGAATCAATCCATCTCATTGAGTGTCTTACTCTCCTGTGCTGTCCCTCTACCCTCCCAAGCATGATGTCCCTTTCCAAGGACTGGTCCCTCCTTGCAACATACCCAAAGTATGTCAGACAAAGCTTCAGAATCGAAGGTGATATTCTGGTGACTAATTAGCTAATTTTTACAAGTAGATCCAGGCTTTTCTTCCTAGTCGATCTACTTAAATCTGTCCAATCCATTTCATGTTGATGAGGAAATTAGCTAGTATTTGAAATATGGTGGCATCGTTCCCAGCATCACAGCACTGTGAAAGCCACCATGGTATGTCATATTGACAGATGAGTGTTGGAGTTAGACTCTAAGATTATCTTACTCAGATTTGGTTGCGCAGCATGAGGAGTGGGGTGGAGGGAAAGCTGGAGAGAAGTAAAATGAACAATGAGAAAAGTTACAAGTTTAAAAAAAATTCTAATTTGAGAAAAAGACATAAGAGTAGTCTTAATTGGAACATTAAAGAGTAGCATCAGGAGTGTTCACAAGAGAAATTGTTTCTCTTAGATTTTAGACTTTGGCTGGTAGCCTCTGTAATAACTAAAAAAGTTCTATATGTCACTGGATTTAGTTGGGTAACTAACTTCTCAGTAATTGAAGGATGTGATTCTCCTACTGCCAATGAAATAACTTTTGCTTTGTTTGACCTATAGCTCTGCACTTTGTTCTGAATCCTTTCTTTCTTAGTCATTGCTGTAGAATCAAAACTGACCCATAGTTTACCCTTCATTGGGTCCCCAAGGCTGTAAATCACACAGGAAGAGAATACTTATCTTTCTCTCACAGAACTGCTGGTGGATTTAAACCACTGAAGATCAGGCTCATCTTTTGGGTTATCAACCAACTCCCTGTGGACTAGGCCACAAATGTCCTCCCTTGTTGTTATATTCTGTCAAGTCAACTATGACTCATAGCTTAGTGAACAATGGGCCTGAACTTTACCCTATCCTGAACCAACCTTACCTGCTCTGACATGCCTGACCTCATTGCCACAGTCATTGCGTCAATTCATCTCATCTAGGGTCTTCTCTCCTATACTGACCCTTCAGCCTTCCAAGCATGATGTCTTTCTCCAAGAACTTGCCCCTACTGACAACATATGCAAAGTATATGAGAGGTAGCTTCAAAATCCTTGCCTCCAAGGAACAACCTGGTTTTAATCTCTCTAAGACAGACCGATTTGTTTTCTTGGTAGTTTACAGTATGTTCAATACTCTTTCCATAATACATAACTTAAAGGCATAGTTGCTTCTTCTGTCATCCTTATTCATTGTCTAGCTCTTAGATGCATAACAACCAACTGCAAAGACCATGGCCTGCATCAGACACACATTCATCTCTACACTGACATTGCTAATCTTTAGCACTCTGGAGAGGTCCTGGACAGCAGATTTTCCTAGTACACCTCATCTTTGGAATTCCCGACTGCTTTTCTCCCTTAGTCACCCCTTTTTAGAGTCTGAGTTATAGGCAGGGTCTTAGCTTTGAGTATTAATATCTTTGTGGCCAAAGACTCAAGTGTTGTAGAGCTGGTGAAGCTTCCTGACTTGTGAAGAGATTCTCAGGGAACTTTGTTCTTTCAGGAAGAGAAGAAGCACAATGAACATATAGATACTTTATTCCTGTTTAAGTCTCATTTCCCCCCATTATTTCAGAAATTTTTTTTACTGGGATAAAATTGATATAAAATTTTCACCCTGTCAAAGCAGTTTTTAGTATATTTACAATCTAGTTCTAGAGTATTGTGGCTATTTCATTCTAGAAACACTCAGAGTGTAGCCTGAGAGCTCCTTGGAGGTGAAAATGACAACACTTCATCTCACGTACTTTGGGCATGCTGTTAGAAAAGGCTGTTCCTTGGAGATAGAAATGATACTTGGAAAGACAGAGGGTGAGTGAAAGAGAGGAAGACCCTCAACCAGATGGATTGACACAGTGACTGTAGCAATGAGCTCAAGTATGTTTGAAATAATGATGGCACAGGATAGAATAGTGTTCAGCTCTGCTGTTCATAGGGTTGCCATGAGTTGTACTTGACTTGATGGCACTTAACAACAGCATTTTCAGAACACTTTCTTTACAAAAAAGGGAAGCCCTAAATGCATTAGGAATCATGCTCCATTCTCATCCATCCCTTAACCCCTTGCAAACGCTAATTTATGTCCTGTTTCTGTGGACTTAACCTATTCTAGACATTTTCTAGCTCTATTCAGATCACTTGTCCATTTTAAATTATTTATCTTTGTATTGTTTGGTTGTGTTTTTAATGTGTTATATATTTACGCTTTCTTCTCATCCTCATCTGGAGTCTTCTCCACCTCCCCGTGGCAGAATTTCCCCGCCCACTTGGTATGACCAGGCCAAAGCCAATCTCCAATGGTGTATTACTCCAATGGCTATTATGACTGAGGAAGTACTTGGAGTGGGGGAGTCGTTTGAGGTCTGACTTGCTCGTTCCTATTAAAGGCTGTCTTTGGGGGCTTGTTTCCTCCTGGATTCTCCTGAGTGACCCAGCTATGATTTTCTTGCAGATCATCAAGGTGGCTTTGGAGAAAAGTCTAGCAGCTGTGGAAACCCAGAACATATCTCTTCCTCCTCCTTCTCCAGTAGGAGAGGACTGTCACAGAGGTCTTCAGGAGGAGATGCTCCACCTGAGGGCAGAGATACACCAGCATTTAGAGGAGAAAAGAAAAGCTGAGGGGGAACTGAAGGAGCTAAAGGCTCAAATTGAGGAAGCAGGATTCTCCTCTGTGTCTCATATCAGGTAGGGCATCCTCCCGGTGGAAGGGAGACTTCCAGCTCAAGGCTGAGGTCAATATAACTGAGGGCCTCACCATGCTGTTGCCAAGGCTTTCATGGTGCTGTTTTTCTTAGTCCTTATCTCAGGTCTATCGGTTTGAGAAATTCTTTAGACAAAATTTAATAATGGATCATAGTAATTTCTTTTGTTTTTGAAGTAAATTGGATTTAAATTCAATATAACAATGGGTGCCATTTGCCAAGTACATCACATTCATGGGTAGAAAACTTCTAGTTGTATATGCAGTATGCCTCTTTTATTAAATTTATGTCATACAGTGAATATATGTAGATAGATACAGATATACATAGATAAGCTTTTATACAATAACGTTTGTCACTGAAATATTTATCACATGTAAAATTCAATGACATTTATTATTTTCATCACGTTGTCCAACAGGCACCACTAACCCTTTCCACATTTTCCATCTAACTTATGCCTGGAGATGCTATACATTTGGTCTCTGTATGTTTTTAATTTGACACACACACACACACACACACACACACACACACACATATTACCATGTGGAATAGAGGTGGGGTTTTACAGTGTCCTTTTATGACTGACTTATTTTACTCGTGTTCTTAATTTTCTAGGGATGCTATAATAAAAAATATCACAAACTTAAGACTTTGAAAAACTAAATTTTGTCCTCCATCACAATTTAGAAGACTAGAAATCTGTATTGAGGACAGCATCTCTAGGGGCAGGTTTTCTCTCTTTCTTGGTTCTGGAGGAAGGTCCTTGTCTCTGAACCTCTGCTCCTGGGAGGTTTTCATGTGGCTGGGACACATCTTCCCTCATTTCTCCTTATGCTCACTTTAAAAAAAACAACCCTTTTATTTTGTGTGTCTGTACCATCAAATCAGATGACTGGTACAGGAGGAGATTACCCTCCCTTCTCGAGGAGAGCTCCTTGTGAATTCGAACCGTGTACCTCTGGGATTACAGTGCAGCTTCTTGCCACTAGGACTGCTCACTTTTTTACTCCTTTTTGTATCTCAAAAGAAATTGACTCAGGATACACCTACACTATTTCTGCCTCATTAACCTAATAAAGACAACCCATTCCCAAATGGGATTAAACCAAAAGCAGAGAGGGTACAATTTATAATATATATTTTGGGGACATAATTCTAACTGTAACAATTATCACAATGTTTTCAATATTTTCAGTTTTTCCATATTGTAGCATGTATCAAGATTTTCTTTCTCTTTATGACAAAGTAACACTCCATTGAAGATATATTTACCACATCTTTTTTATTAAAAAAAGATGTGGTAAATATATCATTTGCTGATAAACATTTGGGTTCTTTCCAGTTTTTGGCCATTGGGAAGAGTACAGCAATGAACACTGATGTACAAATTATCTGGCTTTGTTCTTCTTTCAAGGCTTTTGAGTATATGACTAAGACTGGAATTGTGAGCTCATATGATAACTCTATTTTTAATTTTTCTAAGAATCACTAAGTTGTTTTCTGTATAGCAGTTGAGGCATCCCCTTTTTGGTAAAAGAGACCATTAGAAAGAACTTTTTCATAAAAACCAAACCTTGATCCCTGACCATGTATTTCTTACAGGAACACCATGCTGAGCCTTTGCCTTGAAAACGCAGAATTGAAAGAGCAAATGGGAGAAGCAATGTCTGATGGATGGGAGATTGAGGAGGACAAGGAAAAGGGCGAGGTGGTGGTGGAAACTGTGGTAGCCAAAAGGGGTCTGAATGAGAATAGCCTTCAGGCTGAATTCCGAAAGCTCCAGGGGAAACTGAGGAAGGCCCTCAGCTTTATCAACCTCCTCAATGAGCAGCTGGTGTTGAGCAGCAAAGAAGGGAATAGTCAGCTTACTCCAGAGTTCCTGGTGCACCTGGCCAAGGAAATTGACAGAATGAACACAGAACTGGTTTGGTCTTCTGGAAAGCACCAACACCAAGAGGAAGAGGTGATCATGAAGACTGGGGCCAGACCTCAGAGTCTTGACCTTGGGGCTGCGCTCTCAGTGGATACCCACCAGGTAAGTGTGGGCTTACCTGAAAGGAAAGACACTTGGAGAAGAGTGGGAGATGCCACTGACCTTAAACAATTCTGTAGATCAGGAAAGGATGGATGAAGGAGGTCTTTGCACTAAATGCATTACAAATAATAACATTCATCACACTTTCAGGCCTTTCCAGAGGCTCTTAGATTGCCTCATAAATATTCTTTGAGTGAATAATTTTCCAGAGAACATTCTAGACAGTGTGTGACAGTGGGCAACAAGACTTAGTCTCTGCCCTTCTTGGAGGGAGTTTGGCAGAGAAACAAATCACCCCAGCCTGGTGGTATAAGTCCCAGAATATATGGATTTGTCAGGTTCTAAGATAACCCACATGAATGGTATGTAATGCTTATCACTGCTATTTTCAACATAGCTCACCGTGACCTTTCCCTGGGCCAGAGAAGGTACCCATTGACAGAAAGGCTTTGCTGAGAATTCAGTAAGATGGATAATAATAAAAGATTCTTAAAGGACGGCTCGGAGAGGAGGACATGGAGAGATGAGTGGAAGTTGTCACCACTTCTCTTTAAACCTGTACTGAAGGTCCTCAACAGGCCTTTTTACTGTGCTAGATGCTAAGAATCCAGAGAGGGAGGAGGGGGAAAAGGCATGATCCTAATTCTCCTGGAGCTCTGTCTAGGCAGCAGATAACTACCAAATGGCCCGGGGAGTGCAGTGCTAGGAATAAGACTAAGGGACACAGGATTCAGCGAGGGAAGAGAATTACTTACTGTGGGTGGGAAGACTTGAGTGACTGTCTTGATGCCTGTGCTGGCTCCTCTCACAGATGGATAACCTATCCCAAGCCAGTGACCTTGGACCTCAGTCAGGATTTAGCCTCACAGGATCCACCAAGCGACTGCGCTCACAGCTGGCACAATGCAAACAACACTACCAAGATCTGCAGGAGAAGCTACTGATATCAGAAGCCACAGTCTTTGCCCAAGCCAACCAGCTGGAGAAATACCGAGTCATGCTTAGTAAGTCTTACAGTTCCACCATCAACAAAGCCTATCTTCTACCTGAGAAGGTACAAGTTTTGCCAATTTCTCTTTTCTTCCCCCACTTCGAAATGTAGTCCACAGTCCACAGTCCTAGAGTTGTAAAGGTATGTTTTACTTTTTGAAGAGTAAAGGACTAACAGGATTTTAAGTTTATAGAAAGGAGCATAGCAGGAAATTAAGCTAAAAAAGCCAAGTTTATAATTTCTGGTCTAGTCTATAAACTACCTTGCCTCTCTAAAGATGCACTAATCATTTCCCTTCTCTTTGCACTACATCAGAGTCTACAAAAGCAGAGAAAGGAGGAAAATTAGTAAATAGATAATAGGCCTTTATGAGGATGAGTGAAAGGAGGAGACAGTATACAACAAGGGATTGATAAGGCATTGTGGGAATTGTAACCAATGTTATTAAACAAAATGTACTTGAACGATTGAATGAAAAACTAATATACTGTAAACTTCCACTCAAATCACAACTAAAACTAAGGTCAACAGATCACCATTCTTGGTCTAGAATAAGTGCTGTGAAATAGAACTTGACCACATTGGGAGTATTTCCTATCAATGTCATAAACAGCTGTTGAGCACTTAAAATGTGTGCAACTTGGGAATTTTGAGTTTTATTAACTTTAAATTAATTTAGTATAAAATAGCCACACATGACTAATAGCTCTCTTATTGATCAGTGCATGTCTGGGAGGCTTACTTAGCTCAATTAAAACAATTCTTTAGCCCTTGAGGATAAATAATTTGTGTTTCTAAGTATGACAGCATGTAATACTGACTTTAAGATGTCTCGTCCTGATGAGTCTTAGGTTATCTATAAGTAAAGTCATTAATGATAAACATAATGGTAAACATTAATGATAAACACCTCCTGGTGGAGGGGAGTCTTGTTATCTGGAGAAGGTGGTCTTTTACACTTGTAAGTCCAAAGAAGCATCTATCCCACCTTGGATTAGACCTTCCCTGCCTCTCAGTGTCCTGTGACGTGTCCCTAGGTTGAAGGTGTTTGCTGGAAGTTTAGATACTCTGTAACTCACTGTGTCTCTCCTCAAGCAGGTGAACCCGTGGTGAAACAGGACAGCAAGCAGGTCCAGGTGGACCTACAGGATCTGGGCTATGAGACGTGTGGCCGTAGTGAGAACGAGGCTGAGCGAGAGGAAACCACCAGTCCTGGTAAAGGCACCAAGTGTGGGGTTCACAACTTGGAGTCAGTGTTCACCTTTGGGTACATTCGGTCAATTTCACAGCTGATGAGCAATGGGAGAGAGAGAGTGTTGTGAATGAAGGGAACTCAGGACTAGAAAAAACAGGAAGTTTGAAGGCGAACTTTTCCAAAATGTCCAAAATTGTTGCCATTGCTTTTTATAAAGAAAAAAAAAATCGATATTTTAACAAAAGTTTACAAAAAACTTGGATTTCATTCATTGGATTTCAACTCATTCATTGTTGCACATATTCCTTCCTACCCTCTCCTCAGTTCACTTTTCTCTTTAAAAAGATTCTTTGTTGCATAATTTTCTCCTTCTTCCTCACCCCTGCCCCTAAGTCCATTTTGCTATACACCTCTTATTCTGGACTGTTGTCATGCAAATACCTAATCATATATTTCTTATAGATAATTCTTTCCCTCATTTATTTAAATGCAGTATTCACTATTTAGCCCCGCTTTTCTTAGTACACCCCAATGTCCATGTCAATCTTGTTTTATAACAGTGGCATTATGCAGCATTTGTCTTTTTGTGACAGATATTTCACTCAGCACAGTGTCCTCCATAATCACCCATTTTTTTTTCAATTGAAACTAATGTTTTTCTTTTATTTTGAGTCTAGTCTTTTTTTTTTAAAGGGTTTCCACTCATTCATTATTGCAGTTTTCTCCCTGCCAACCTCCTCCCCCCAATTCACTCTTCTCCTTGAAAAGTAAAATAAAGACTCTTTCATTGCTATGCAATCCCTCCTCTCAAGTCCACTGCATTGTGCAGTCTTCATTCTGGACTCCTAACATGACAATAATACCTAATCATATATCCTTTTAAACAGTTCTCTCCCTCATCTCTTGTAATGCAGTATACATCATTCCTCCCCTTTTCCTCTGTCTTCCCTGAACCCCAGTGTCAGTCCTGTTTTACAATATTGGTCCTATGCAATATTTGTCCTTTTGTGATTGAGGTATTTCACTCAGCATAATGTCCTCTAGGATTATCCACTTAGCATAGTAATTCATGAGTTCCTTGGTTTTCAGTGCCACATTCCATTGTGTATTCCACTGTGTGAATATACCACAGCTTTTCTAACACTTCATTTGATGGTCACTTGGGTTGCTTCCATCTCTTTGCTATTGTGAACAATACAGCAATAAACATGGGTGGCAGTTCTGGTTTCTGTAGGTTATATTCCCATTAGTGGAATTTCTGGGTCAAATGATATTTCTATTTCTAACTTTTTGAGAGACCTCTAAGCTGCCTTCCAGGGTGGTTGTACCATTTTACACTCCCACCAACACTGAACCAGTACCATGCTGTCTTAACCAGCATGGCAGTGTAGTAGGATTTGAGATCAGGAAGTGAGATGCCCCCTTGTTTCTCTCTTTTTTTTTGCTTATTCAGGATCTCTTTTCATTCCAGATGAAATTGGGAATTGCCTTTTCCATCTCATTGAAGAAAGAAATTGATATTTGTATTGGAATTACATTGAACTTATAGATAGCCTTTGGTAGAATTGTTGAGTTTTCCTATTCAGTATTGAGTCTTCCAATCCAAGAGCATGGTATATTCTTCCATTTCCCCAGGTCTCTTTTTAATTCTTGTAATAATGTTTTGTCATTTTCTTTGAATAGGTCTTTTGTGTTTCTAGTTAGATTTACTCCCAAGTATTTAGTCTTGTGATTAACTATTGTGATGGGTATTGTTTTTCTTAGTTCTGGTTCTATATTCTCTTTGTTACTGTAGAGAAATCCAACTGATTTTTGTATGTTGATCTTATATCTTGCCACTTTGCTGAATTTGTTGACTATGTCCAGTAGTTTTCTTGCTGAGTCTTTAGGGTTTTCTAAGTATACTATCATATCATCGGCATATAGAGAAAATTTTACCTTCTCTTTGCTGATTTGGATATCTTTTATTTCCTTCTCTTATTGGTGTCACTAAGACAGCTGTGGGTCAGTTTCAACTCAATGGTACAGAAAAACAACTTTTTTAAAAAATCTTAAATTGTTTTCGACACAATAGTTAATTTACATTGTGTTTAAGTTCTGTACATTATGCTTTTTTTTCCTTTTTTTCCCCTTGTCTTTTTTTTAATTATTAAATTTTATTAGTTTTAATGAACATTTACAGAGATTTTGGGTTTCCCTTGATTCATTGTTGCACTGTTTTCTCCACCCTCCTCCCCAGTTTGTTCTTCTTTTTTCCCCACGTGTCTGTTTTAATTGTCCAATTGCCACAGTGCTTGTCAAAGCCAGTTCTGATTAATCTCCTTTGTGAGTGTGTCCCTTGCCATTCCCTATCACTCCTCCCTGAGAGAGACTTCACCCTGATTCATAAGGAAAAGGGATGGCGTATTCTCTTAGCTACTTCCTGCTGAAAAGGGACGCTGTGGGTTTCAGGGTGAAGGTCTTCTCTCACTACTCTAAAGGGCCCCTTTGGCAGTAGGAAACACATAGACTATTATGGAGATTGATTTTGGAATTTAGATGCATTGTTATCATTTGTGCTTAGCCGTACATGTTCATATCCTTGAAGATGTATCATGGAAGTGTTGCAACCTAGAAGATACAACTTTAACTAACAAATTAAAAGTGCATGAGTCAAAAATTGAAAAGCAATAATATTCTGAGAAGAGGTTCTAATATGAACATTATGCTTTTTTAAATAATCTTTCATTTACATTTAATTTTATATAATTATTTACTGTTGATTATTATCCTGTTTTGTAGTGTCCCCATTGAATCTTTCCTAATCCTTAACCCTCTCCCCCCAGTTCACCCACTAAACTCTTCTATCTTACTGATTTCCATCCTTTGCCTTTTTCTGCTTCCTTCCTCATTTTCCCTTCTCCTTTTGGACCTTTATACACATCTTCCTAATTATCCTTCTATTTTACAATAATGGTCTTATGACTGGCTTCGACAAGCACTGTGGCAATTGGACAATTAAAACAGACATTCGGCGGGGGGGAGAAGAACGAACTGGGGAGGAGGGTAGAGAAAACAGTGCAACAATGAATGAATGAAAACCCAAAATCTCTGTAAAT
>NW_006400030.1:2134498-2182499 GCF_000299155.1 Elephantulus edwardii | reverse complement strand
TTTTAAAAAATAATGGTCTTATGTAGTAATTGTCCTTATAAGACTGAATTCACCCAGCATAATGCTCTATAGTCTCTCCTATGTTATATGGTATTTTACAAAATTGTTACTGTTATTCCTTGGTGCTGCATAGTATTCCATTGAGTAAATGCACCACAATTTCTTAATCTCTTCATTAACAACAACTTATTAATGAAGAGACAAGATGACATTTGTGAGATGGGAAAACCATAAATTAAATTTTTGTCTCCATTATAAAAGGACTATTATACAGCATAATCCACCAAATTGAAAACTGAGAAGAGAAAATCAGTCGTGATCTTTCTCATCACTGAGGCTATTCAGTGTGGTGATTAAAGGCATTAGTTTAATCACCAGTTTGTCCTTTGCTTTCCTCTTATGCTAAAACAGCAACAAAGGAACTAACTACCCTATGGGATACTAACATAAAAAATTAGTAAAATTTTGTGAAACCCTTTAGAATAGTATCTGGCACCTGGCCAGTTGCCATGCATTCACTCCTGTTATTACCACATAGCTCTGACCCAGCCATCACTAGCTCAGGCAGCTGGACTTCTTTAAGATATTTTATTTGTGCCTATTTTCATACAGCTATAATCAGATAAACCTTAATATTTGAGGATTGTTAAATTTTCAGAAGTCAGGAACAACTTACCCTAGAGTTTTTATGGCCTTCTTAAATACATCAGGCAATGTGACTGTCAAGCTGTCAAAGTCATTTTTGTGTGTAGAAAGCACACAGGTTATACAGTCAGGCACTGGGGAATTGAGTTCTGACTCTCTAATGCACAAGTCTGAATGAGTTCATGCTTGCCACTTTATAGTTCTCTGAGCTTTGTTTTGTCCTTGACACAAATAGAAGATAATCAGCCTTGGCTTACAGGTCATAGTGTGTATCACTGAGTCAGAACTAACAGGATTTTAGAGGCAATAAATCATGGAGGCGATTGCCCATTCCTCTCCTGAGGAGCAGCTGGTGGATTTGAACCATGTCCCTTTGAGATAGCCACAAAGTTTCTTATCACTAGGCCACCAGAGCTCCCTTATGCAGGGCTGTTGAAAGATAAGAAATGAGATATTTGAGCGCCAAGTGTAGTGCTAATGCTGCCTCAACTTTTGCCCAGCTAATTATTGCCCTGTGGTTTAGCCTGCCTTCACTCTGATGCAAATGGCTGCAGCAGCTCATGCAGCTTTTTTCTGAGGAAGATGTTTCTGTCTTTTCGCAGAGTGTGAAGAACATGATAGCCTCCAGGAAACCATCCCAATGGAGGGACTGAGTTCTGAGCAAGAGCGCCTGGGATTGGCGCTGATGAATCCCCCCAGGAAGGTGTCCGCAGAGAGGCAGCTAGGGAAGCATGAAGAGTTCCAAGCTTTTGGACAGTCAGAAGACATCGCTGTCCTACAGAAGGACATCAGAGACCTGAAGGCCCAGCTGCAGAACTCCAACAAGATCATTCAAAACCTCAAGAGCCGAGTGCGGTCCCTCTCGGTTACCAGCGATTACTCATCTAGCCTGGAAAGACCCCGGAAGATGAAGGCTGTTTGTACCTTTGAGGGGTCTTCACCTCATAGTGCCACTGATGAGGACGAGGGGTGGCTGTCTGACGGCACTGGCGCTTTCTACACCCCAGGATTCCAGGCCAAAAAGGATCTAGAGAGTCTTATCCAGAGAGTGTCCCAACTGGAGGCCCAACTCCCTAAAACAGGACTGGAAGGGAAGCTGGCTGAGGAGCTGAGGTCAGCCTCCTGGCCTGGGTAAGTGTGAAGAGTTGGACACAGTTTGGGAGGATCAAGGAAAAAGATGTGGCCACAGGAGGACAGTGTTGTACAACAGTTAGCAATATACTGAGTCTGCCACTGTTAGTTTCTATGGGTGGTAGTTTCCCAACACAGGTGACTCTCCAAAAGAAAGTAAAAAAGGGAGCTAGCAGAAAGAGGATAAAACAAGGGGACTCTCAGGAGAGATGAGAATGTGGAGGGCTGGGGCTTATATGTCTCGGCAACGTCCCTCTAGCACTACAGTGGACTGTGAAACATGTTAGTTTTTACACTCATAGAATTTGTTTTGGAAAATACTAGTTGTTTGACGCACTATTTTCTCAGAACATAATTTGCTCTTACCTTTTATATCTATACACCAGTGTTCAGCTTGGGCTGTTCTTTGGAGATCTTCCCATAGAAACCTCTGCAGACACCTCTATGACTTACAATTTGCCTTTTCCTGTTCTTAGTCTTTCCTCTTCATTCTTACGTTAGGAAATACAATTCTCTGATTCAAGATCAAGCTCGAGAACTATCCTACCTACGGCAGAAAATACGAGAAGGGAGAGGCATCTGTTACCTTCTCAACCAGCATGTGAAAGACGCAATAAAGTCTTTCGAGGACCTCCTCAGGAGTAATGATATCGACTACTACCTCGGGCAGAGCTTTCGGGAGCAACTCGCCCAGGGCAGCCAGCTGGCTGAGAGGCTCACCAGCAAGCTCAGCACCAGTGAGTGGACCCCGGGTGTTTGCAATACTCTTTATCCTTTTCCCAATCCCAGGGCAGGAGGCCACTGCATGTCCCTGAGCAGCTTTTACACCCGTGTGTCCTCCTCCTGGGGCTATTACAGGCTCAGGAATAGCTGGCTGGTGGGTATCATCCAGGATGAACACAACAGGTTAGAGATGCCAAGGTCACACTGTAGAATCATCATCATCCACTAAAATTGAACTTTGAGGAAAGAGACGGCATTCATCAAATACAAAGGGAATGGAAAAGAGAAAAGAAAGGAAGAGCTAATTGTAGTGTAAAGAATCCTGAACTGAAAATTACAGGGCCCAAGCGACAGTCTGGATGTTGTCATTTGAACAAGTGACTTTTCCTCTTGTGTCTTTGCTCCTTCATTTGGTGCAGAAGTCCTTATTGATTGAATGGATTACAGGTGAATATCCTTTGAATATGAAGAAGAGTGCCATGCTGTTTGGGCCATAGTTAGGGTACCATGTGCAGTAGTAGAACCAGGGTTAAGTTCTACAGAAATGCTTTATTTAGAGAGAATTTCCTGAGAGCACGTGGAAGAGTCCAGCAGGTTCAGAGCTGGGGGCTGAACATTCCATCTCCAAGGGACAGGGGCAGAGATGGGACAGGGTAGGTTGTCATCTCCTCAGGAACACAAATAAGTTCTATATGAGAATGATGAGGTGTACAGCCATGCATCTGGAGAAGGCTAGAATGTTCCAGATGGCAGCTGGGCAAGGGTCCAAGATCGCTGAGTCACAGCCATTTTACCCCGATTCTAGGCAGGGGAAGTCAGTGATCAGCAGGTCAGAGCATGTTGGGCTGGTGAGCTCGGAAAAGCCTATTAGGCCCCCCCTCCAGAGACACAGGCTGGGACCTTCCAGAGCAGTTCTCCCAGGGTATCCTCAAAGCCCACATAAAACAATTAAAATGACAACCCAACAACAAAACACAAGCAAAACCCCACAAGCAAAACCCCTCATTGGCCCCAATGTCTGTGCTCTTAGATGTGAGACCTGTTTGATTTCTTACTTTTTCTCTCTGAATTTTGTTCACAGAGGATCACAAAAGTGAGAAAAATCAAGCCGGACTTGAACCGCTGGCCCTCAGGTAAAAATCATGATCACTCACATTCCCGTGAGTCTTCAGAGGCATCGGAAGAGATTGCCCGTCTTTCTCCTGTGGAGCAGCTGGTGGATTTGAACCGCCAGCCCTTGATGGACAGCTCAACTCCTTACAACTGTTAGGCCACCAGATTCAGATTATAATAGGATCTTTTAAAGAAATCAGTGTCAAGGATCATGAGGTCAAAGGTAGCTGCAACTTCCTGATTCTGTGAAAAAAATACCCCAACTAATTGTGATGGATTCACTTGCTTTTTTAACACCTTAATATTGGCTTAGGGAGCTCAGGTGGCCCAGTGGTTAAGGAATTATGCTGCAATGATAACATTGACTTAATGGAATTCTTTGCTCTCTTTCATATGATTCTGTTGGTTTCTATTTACACATTAATTTGCCAGAGATGGCAACTGACGGTCAGTCTGACCTAATGTGAACTAGCCAGGTTGTGCTGTTGTTGTGTGCTGTCAAGTCGGAACCAACTCATAGCTGATCTCCAGCGGGTTTTCAGAGGCAATAAATCGCATGGGAGGAGATTGTCCATCCTTCTCCAGTTGAGCAGCTGGTCAATCCAAACCTCATGCCTTTGGAATTAAAGCACAGCTTTTTGTTATTAAGCCACCAGAGCTCTCTAGGCATCTTCAATATCCTCAGGGGCCTCCCATTTCTCCTGTATTTGTTTCAAGATAGAGTGAACTTTTAAGACAGTTGGCCTGTTCCAAACTGGGTTCAAAACTAATTAAACAGCTTCCTTAGAAGAAAAGAAAACCATGTTCCCTAATGAAAGAGAACTGCAGGCTGCAGATCTCTGAGCACCTATATTCTGAGCAACTGAATTCTGGGACTCTCAACAGTCAGGAAAACACGGGCTCAGGGTTAGTTGCAGCCTATGGTTTGAACATTACTGTCATGAATGTGCCTTAGGCGACAGAGCACTTCTCCAAGTCTCTGTGGTCCTGTGACTTCTCTCACTGGCCTTGGCCAGGTGGCCTTTGAATCTCATCTGTCTGCCTCACCCACCAGGCTCAGCAGGGAGCTGCAGGAGAAGGAGAAAGTGATTGAAGTCCTGCAGGCCAAACTGGATGCCAGGTCCCTAACCCCCTCCAGCAGCCGGGCCTTGTCTGACTCCCATCGCTCTCCCAGTAGCACATCCTTCCTGTCTGATGACCTAGATGCCAGCTCTGACATGGACACAGCCAGCGAGTACACTCACGATGAGGAGAAGAAAGCTTCACCCACACACTCAGGTAGCTGCACTGCTGAGGGCCTCTCCCTAGACCTTCCCCTGACACCAGGCCTTCTAGAGTCACCCGGTGTGTATCATGGCAGACATGGATCTGTATCCAAGTGCCAAGCACAGACCCTAGTGGGTCAGGAATCCTTGTTCCTTTTCTGACTCCAGAAGTCACCTCAGCCATGTGGTGTTGGACCTAAGGCAAGACCTAGCAGGGGAGTGGGGAGATCATGGCAGGCTCTCCCTCAACCCCTGCCTCGTGTGCACAGCGTCCATCCATTAGACCTGCTTTAAGAAGGGACATCTTACCACTCTGCAATGATCTTAATAATATCAGTTCCTGAACCATGTACCCTGTACGTCTGTGGGTGTCCACAGATGCTATCAGTTTTGCTTGATATTTTCAGAGGCTTCTTTTTCTGGGCTTCAGAGCTCTGAACCTCACCATCACCCCCAAGGTGACTTGTCTCACCCCTGAGCTCACCAGTGGGCAAGGAAATGAACACTGCTAGTCCTGGTGACTCTGAGTAATCTAAGGCCTGATTCCTCTTCTCAGTGGAAGACCAAACATTTTCTTTCATTCATGGGTTTATAGATTCCATCCATCATTCGAGTCATTCTGCTGTGTTGTCTTCTAAGCCATCACCATCCAGTGCATCTCAGGGTGCTAAGGCCGAATCCAGCAGCCACCCCATCAGCATGCCAACTCCCCAGAGTCCCCCCAAGGAGTCCAGCCAGGCCCATTCAGGTATGCACCAGCCCATGGGGAAGTCACTCCATCTCCTCTCTCTCAGGTACAAATGTGAACTGCCAGGGAGTCATAATATCACATCTCAGATAAGCAGGAGGCTATTCGAATTTCTCATGTGTGTCTGATTTTTTGTTTTGTTTGAAATAATTGAGAAAATAAGTGATATGTAGTAGGCTTTAACCCAAGTGTCTATTTATCTTTTTATTTATTTATTCTTTTATAGTTTTTTTGCTACTCATTTAAGAAAATAAATATTCTCTTTCCTTTCCCTCGTTTCATTCTGGGAAGAAAAGAGTCAAAGTGTTTCTCCTAGAATGGCAGTAACCAAGGAGAAAAATGAAATACCACATCCCTTCTGCTGATCACCTGTTCCTTCCAAGCTCTCCACCCACATGCCTCCATTTCACCTGCACAGTGAGCTTCTGAATGAATAGGTAGTGACACTTCCTTCAGAGCAGGGGATGCTGACCTGCTGCATCTTATAACCCATAGTACCAGCTCACGACTGGTGGCTATTTACCTGAGCAGCTGAATTCTATGGCCCACACTCTGCCCACAGCCCTCTTCCTCCAGAACTACAGGGAGTAAGCAGGGATGGGGCTCATCCCTCTCCCAAGCCCCTTGGCTACTCAGTTTTTCTATTCCAGTTTTGTTTTTCCTCATTCTCTCTGGCTGCCACTTATTCTCAGACTCAAATCCTTTCTCATCTTTCCCAGTGAAGCAGGATTCTTTCCCCATGGCGTTACTATTCACACGTTTATAAATACCTGAGCAGCCTTTGGAATGTGTGCCCTGGGGCCGACAGAGGGTGTGTTTCCTAGGCACTCGCGCAGCTGCCAGGCATGCACTGTTCAGCCACAGTGCTGCCCACAGCTCCTCTCACCTCCTCACTCCTGCAGAAATGCCAGCTGCCTCCAGGGTGGTTGGGAAGGAGGTGTGACTCAGGCAGAGAAACTCTCAGAAAGCACAGTACGTTCCCTCTGCTATCTTAATGTCTCCTGAGCACAAGCCAATGAAAACTTTAAGAAAAAGGAGCATCCCAAATCTTCATCCTGGCCAGGATGGTTAGAAGCCGAACCCATACATCAGTGGGGAAAGCTGTCCAGAGCTGCAGACATCTGTGTAAATGCTTTGGGGCCAAAGAGAGCAGAAGGTTGGTGTTGTTTTTGTGCTGTTGAGTTGATTCTGACTCCTAACCACTGTAGAACTGTCCCATAGGGTTTCTAGACCATAATCTTTGTAAGAGCAGATCACCAGGCCTTTGTCCTGTGGAGCACTGGGTGGATTCAAACTGCCAGCCTTTGGGTTAGCAACCAAATGCCTGACAATTGCACCACGCCTTTGATTTCTGTTATATAACAATTGATACAGTGTCAGCACCCTAGAGGAAGAAAAAGACACATTTGTGAATGCAGCCATTGTCTTTCACATGATTAGGCATTCTTCATAGGCTAAGGAACCTGGAGCAGATTCAAACAGCCTAAACTCCCAGGGTTCCTAAAGACCTTTATATTGGTCACCCGTAAAACTTTAAAAAATGTAAATGTCTGAGCCTTCCTCTCTGTGAATGATTGATTCAGTCGTCCCTGGGTAGCACCCACGGTTGTGCGCTGTACCATTTCCCACCCAGCAGGTGGCAGTAGGTGGATGGTTCAAACCCACCCAGAAGACCTTTGAAGTAAGCCTAGACAGTTTACTTCCAAAAGATCACAGCCTTGAATATGGAGCGCAGTTTTTCTTGGACACTTGCGGTCACCATGAGTCAGGCCCCAGGGTCCTGTAGAGTATTCGAGCACAGCCAGGCCCCGGATTGCTGGGAAGGGACTCTGAAAGGTACTCGGGCACCTGCCCATGTTCTGGAAATGCCACCTTCCTTCTGTAGCCATTTGTTCTCAAGATGCACATGGGATATAGGTGCAAGGTCACCATCACACATGGAAAAGGTGGAGGAGCCAGCCAGGCCAGCTCCGGTAAAAGAGTGATCACCCCTGCCCATCTCAGCCTGCCCTGCCCTGAATGACAGCCACTGCTCAGGGAACAGGTCCACGCTCTCAGGTTTTTATCCATTCTTGCTGCTCTTACTTTCTCTCTAATGGTGTTTCTTCTTTCTCCCCACATTTCTGTTTCTAGGCTTTCACTTTAACTCCATGCCCAAGCTGGTTAGCTTCCCCCAGGCTCCACTGCCCTCCGCTCCGCCCAGCTTCCTGCCCTTCAGCTCCCCAGGCCCTCCCCTCCTCGGGTGCTCCGAGACACCAGGGTTCTCCTTGGCCGAGGCTCAGCAGGAGCTGCAGATGCTGCAGAAGCAGCTGGGAGAAAGTGAGCACCTCCTGCTGCATTTGTGTGCTTGCGGCTGCTGTCCCCACGCTGCGGGTGGCTCTGCATGGCTTTGTCTTGCTGACAGAGTTTAAACAAATAATAACACAGGGATACATGTTACAGATGAGATCTTTAGGGAAGGTTCTGCTTGTTGTGGAATATATTTACTGATTTTTTTTCCCCCTAGCATGTGTCTAATCAGTTAATCAGTGTATGCCTTCACTGGGCAGGCAGTAAACCTGGAACTCGTTTACTGTTGACATTGGTGCTCTACCAGGTGTCCTGAAGCCCCAGCCAAATGGTGAAATATTTGCTAGTAGGATTCAGAAGGGTGCTTAGTGTCTTTGCAAGGTAGGGTGTTATGAGTCAGAATTGACGTAATGGCACACAAGAACAGAAAATACGTGCAGTATAAAGTGGTCATGAAAACGTGTCCCTGTTCACTGGGATACTTTGTGTGGCTGTTATGGCCTCTTGCTGTGCCATGCTCTTAACAAGTCCAGATCCTGACGCCATCAGGTTGGGAGCAAAATGGGTGGTGGTGGAGGGGCTCAGAAGAAAAGGTGACAGAGCCTGTTTTCCTATGGCTCAAGTTTATGCTTGCTCTGGACAGGTGATTCTTGGCCCACTAGAACCAGAAGCCAAAGCAGAATGATGTCTGCCAGTGAATTCTGTCTGGGGACTCCTAAAGATAGTTGATTATATGTAGTCATGCAATTCTTGGTCTGTGTACAATCATCTTTTAGAAAGTTGTTGGGGGGATATATGCACTGGTTTGGTCATCATACATTTGTGTATTGTGTGTGATCACTTATAGCTTAAAAAAAACAACAACCCTTATTTGGTCACAAATTTCTTTCCTTTCCAATAGTTTTACACACACATACACAGACACACAAGAGTTTTACATTCTCTCAAACCAGGTGCCTATGGAGAAGCTTGGGTAAGTGATAGCAAGGGTCCCCACGCAAAGTGTGACCAGTGACCTAGGATCACAGCCTATAATTTGCCTCACAACACCGTCCGGACCACCTGAAGATCCCTACCAGCACTCCTTGTTTGCTTAAACTAAGCTTCTGTGTGGACAGTGGGGCATGGCAACTTTCTAAGTCCCTGTGAGGCTAATAGCTCCTTGGCTTGTGGCTGGTCTGTGTGGTGTCTGTGCATGGTTTCAGGCATGTGCTCTATCATATGGCCAGAGGAAATAGAAATATGAGAATACTTATCATTGTTTCTGAGAGACTTGGAACCATGGTGAAGAAGTAAGCAGACTGGCTAACACCACTGATTTCTCCTTTTGCCTTCTTATGGTGGGGGGAAATTGAAAGAGGAATGAAATGATATCTTTTGAATCTATATTAAAATTTAGATACTTAAAATTTTCATTTTCCTTTTGACTCAAAGTGATGCCAAGGAATAACTTATCTTTTGGAAGTTGACAAAGGATAGCCCTACCCTTTGCTGCCCGTTCAAATCACCAGGGATAATTTTGAAAGCATCCATTGTCTGAGCTGTACCCTGTATCAATTAAAGCCAAAATCTTTGGGAGCCTGGGCATCAGTACATCTACTCCCTCTTCTTTTCCTAAGTCATTCCCACATTCCCATATGCTGTCAAATTTTAGAAACAGAAACAAGGGCGGGAGCTGAGGGAGCAAATGTAGGTGCCAATAGTATTAATTCTTCTGAGGAATTTGACTTGATTCGAGGATCCAGAGGTTTCGTTCACTCCTGCTTCCTTTGGTAGAGCTGCTTGTCAATGCTGCCACCCATGGGGATGTCCCCTGAAAGAAAGCAATTTCTGCATTTCTCCCAAACCATGGTCTTACCCAAAGTTAGGCTCCTTTATACATAGAAACAGAGATGATGGGGCACTTTCACATAGCACTTCCCCCAAGAGTTCTATAGTCTGGGGTAATGGGAGCTATAATATCTAGCTAAACTTTAAGTCGTCTTCTTCTAATACTCTCATAGAAGTAGTAGAGAGATTGGCTGGTTTAGCTTTTGGCAACAAGAAGATAATGGACCCATGATTCCATAGCATTTCTAATAAAATCCACTCAAGAAGTTTTCTGGTCACTTTTCCCTGATTTTAAGAAGGTGCAATATTCTCTGGACAAGAATGATAAGATTTTACATTTCCTTTAATAATGTTGGATGCGATCCAGATCACCACTTGATTTTACATAGACTTTCCCCCAAAACCTCTGCAGTCTGGAGCAATGGGCCTATCACGTGCAACTATATTTCCTGTCCCATTCTTCTGACATTCCTGTGGAAGAATGGACGTATGGGCTGGATACTTTTGGGGGAACCACAAATACATGTAGGCAAATATGTTCAATATAGTGTCCTGTTAAACTCTTGACTCCCAACCTTTGGGAGTGAGTTCTACTTCTGTAGTTTTCGGTACATTATTATGAAGACTTATAGAAGAAACTAAGAGTAGGGTCATTGGACAGTTTGTGTATGTTTGTGTGTTTCAGGTACATTATCCATTCTCTACATCTTGTTTCATGCTAGGAGATTCTTGGGTTGAAAATAAAAGTTTCCAAGTTATAACTTTCTAGGAATACCAAATGTCTCTGCCTACTTGGTATTCCACAGTGAACTGGAATCTCTGACTTCCCATTTGGCCCCTGCTGGTTTCTGTCCTTAGCAATTCCACACTCCCTTGCCGATCCTTCCTTTGGACTACTCTATTAGTTTCTCATTGATGTTTCTTTCCATCCAGGCATCAGCACTGGCCCTCCTGCTTCCCTAAGTACATTGCCAAGTAACCATTTGGAAGCCAACTCTGCCCCCAACCTTAATCCTGCCCAGTCACACTCTCCTCCAAGAAACACTGGAGACTTGGACAGAATCTTGGATCCTGGGTACCTGGGCAGCCGTGGCCCATGGGACATGATGAGGCCTCAGAAAGGGAGTGTATCTGGAGACTTATCCTCAGGTTCCTCTGTGTACCAGCTTAACTCCAAACCCACAGGTACAGCAAAAAGAGGGAACGGTCACCTTGTGAAATGAAATCTGATTCAGAGTCTACTCTCTTCCTGTCTGGCTCATAGAAGGGTATAAAGTGAAAGGGCCTTTTTATGTCTGTCTGAAATTGGACCAAGATCAGCATGGGGATGACTAAGTCTGACTTCTCCTGACTCCACAAAGGGCAGCTGTCCCTATCAACAACATCTGCAATGCCAAACTAATAGCTACAAGGCCTGACACGGTCTCCCATACCCCTGCACCCACTTCCAACAATTCTAACAACAATTTTACTAGTAACTGGGTCTGAAATTCATTGTAGTGACCACAAAGATTTTGCAATACCGTACTCATGATTGAGGGAGTCATTAGGGAAGTCAATAGACCACAACTCAGGATAGCAAGAAACAGTATACAGTAAATAACCACACAATCCCTCAGTCCAGGCAACATTAACAGCCTTTACTGATTGGCAACAATACATAATAATCACAAATCGCTCAATCTTCCAGCAAGCTTGGGTGAAGGCCTCTAGCTCAGGTTCCTTGGAAAAGCAGTCCCAAATCAGATACATCTAAATGAATGAGCAGCAATCCCAAATCAGACAAATATCACTGTTTCTTAGTCCAGAAAACTACTTCTCAACTTCCAGCAAGCTTGGGCTAAGTCAACAAATCATTCCGGCCAGCCTCCTCTACTGAGGCTGCACTGCTTTCCTGTAGCTCCGAGTCTGGGCCTCACACAGCTCTTGATGATGTAGACAAACCATGTTAGGCTGAATTGAGGCAGCTGGGGCAGCTCAACATGCTTGCAGGCCAGACAGAGTTAAGGCAGCTGGCTAGACAATGGTTGAGGAAAACCATTGTAAGCAACAAAAGCCGTAACAGACCCACTCCACCTCACTTTCATTCCAAGAATAAGGCTGCCCCCCAATGCTGGGCCCTTTCGAGGTGCACTCTGTCATCCTCCCTGTCCTGGCCCTTAGTACTCTACAGGAAATAGGAAAGTCAGCAATCTGCCTCTTGTGCTCTGACATTCACGTCCTTGCTCAGTGCACCCCAAGCCTCCCCCATCCAGCCTTAGACACACACACTCACAGGGACCTTCTTCCATCTGCTAGGAGTTGATGGAGAAAGAGAGGCTATTTTTACGACAGCTCTTCCCTGATGCATGCACATATACTTTGCGCACAGAATTCAACTTTCCCTCTTACTCCTATCACTCAATGTTGAGGCTAAGATACATCACACTAAACAGAGAGATGATGATTCAGATGAAGCTTAGTTCCAACAATAAGAACATAGTAATATTCTGGGGAAGACTGTAACACAGTAGCACAGTAGATGTCTGTTGTTAGAACTGTCCCCTCTTTTCTTCTTGAACATCGCTTTCCTTTTTTTGATGGAGAAGCTGTACAAGGGAAGATGTGTCCCTTCTTCCTTGTCTACCTTCAGTTCCCCAGATCCTTGGAGGCCCACCTTTCTTTCTTCCTTCTATGTTAAAAGTGATTTGAGGGAGGGGTATGTACCATTCATTAGGCATAAGCTTAAGTTCATATATCTTTATCTTGGGTCTATTTTTCTAAGGGTGCAGCAAAGCCTCCATCCCCTACTAAAAAATGTGTAGTCACCAATCAGTAAGAAGAAAGCATTAGGATAGAGAGTGAGGTCTCCTCTATCACCCTCAAAGCCACACTTAGGAGCAATGACACCTTCCCAGGTGCTGGGCAGGCCCTGCCAGGAGCTTACAGTTATTTTTCTCACTCATGTGGATCTCCCAGCAACTTACCAAATCTCATGTGGCTGTTTAGCTTGGGGCAATCCTGTGTTTAAAGCCCACATACTCTTTAGACAGAACTAACCTGGTTATCCATGAGAGGATGAAGTTGGCAGAGGGTTGATGATGTTTGGGGATGTTGCTAAGGGGCCAGTGGCCCAGCCCCAGCCCCTGGCCTCACCAGTGACCACAGTTCTCCCATCTGCCTCCCTGCACTGCTGGGGGCTGCAGGGGCCGATCTGCTGGAGGAGCATCTGGGTGAAATCCGGAACCTGCGCCAGCGCCTCGAGGAGTCCATCTGCATCAACGACCGCCTGCGGGAGCAGCTGGAACACCGGCTCAGCTCCACCGCCCGAGGAAACGGTAGGAGACACCACCGGGCTTCCTCAACTTAGGGCCACCTTTAGGAAACTTCTGAACCCTGAGCAGGGCTTTGGCCTTTTCCAAAGCACTTTATTTCGCTTGTTCCTTACAAAGAGTCCAGCATGAGACAGGTACTACTGCCCTACTTGATGGCCTTATCTGGGTTCTGAGAGTGACTTTCCCCCAGGCAGAGCTAGGTCAGCTCCTGGAGGTCTGACCTCTCATCTTGTCTTGTAATTGCTCACATGTGACTTTGTTACATGATTGACAAGTCATAGAGTCCAGGTCTTCAAGACGAGCCCCTCTGCCACTTCCCAGAGCTGGTCCTTCTCCCTCTGCTCTTCTTGTGGGCTACTGTCACTCGGAGACCATCCCTTGCACACACATTTGCTTTGCTCACCCTTTGGAGGCAACTACTGTGCCTCTTACACAATCTGCAGGTCTTACAAGTAGATGCATATCAAGTACTCCTGAGAAAAGACATGTGAAAAACAAATATGAGCCTCCATCTAGGGGTGACAGTACCTTTAGGAAATACAGAATGATGAACTTCTTGTGAGCATCTGTTACCCAAATGTATAACTTGCCTCATTGAATTTTCTGGGACAGGCTCCTCTACGAACTTCTGCAGTCAGGGACTGGACTCCATTCCTCAGCTCTACAATGAGAACAGGGCCCTCAGGGAAGAAAACCGGAGCCTTCAGGCTCAATTGAGTCACATTTCTAGAGGTAAGTGGTCAAAAACCATGGACTGTGGTGACTCCTGACTCTCTAGTTACCTGTCCACACTAGTTATCAGTGGGAGAAGGAAAGAGAAGATGGTGCTAACCACGTTGCCCAGATACACTGACCCTAAACTCTATAACTACGCTCGTTCTAGCAAGGGCTACTTTCCAAGAGGTCTCAACTATGAGCTCTTAGAACCTGATGATTCAGGAACACATAGTTCTGTGAAAGCCATTGTAGATCCTGAGAGTCACTCACTAGTCATCTATTTGGATAGCAGTTTAGTGTTAGTTCTCTTCTCCTTCTTGATTCTTGATTTGGAACTGGGAAAAGAAGAAAGGGAAGTACTGTGTTCCCTCTCAAGTTTGTTCATCTGTTACTGCAACTCTGTTATTCTTATACTTCCTCACCACGACCCCTGACTCATGATCTCAGGATCACTCTCTCAGGACAGTACTCTTGATGTTTTTGTGTCTGGAAACACTAGCAATATATCCTCCAAAGCTTCTCTAACTCACTTCAATGAGCATCATTTCTTCTGTGGTCAGAGAGACTGTAGATCCTAGTGTTAATTGATCAGTATATCAATAATAAATTATTTCTGTTTACAAATATTTACTCAACAGCCATAAAAAACTAAGAATAGTGCCCAAAAGAATTGAGTCCAGAATGAAAGAATGCCTGTGGAAAAGGAAAATAAATCAAGAGATCTGTCTAAATTAGTCACTCAGAACACGCAGGCTTGAGATGAAGGCCACTATCTGGGGAAGAGAACGAAAATTAGATAAGAGAGAAGTCAGAGCTACTGAACTATCATTGCATGCTTGAGAAGAATAAAATTGACCTCACAAGAGGAAGTATTGGATGAGAGTCAAATGAGTACAGTTTGTCACACCCAGGTGAGTTCCACCCCAGAGGACTCATGAAACATGCAGCCTTAATCTTAGAGTCCCTGCCAATAGCCTATGAGAAATCGCAATGATCAGAGACGCTCTGATTAAAGAAAAGGGCAAATGTCCAGTTTCCTCAGTGGTGAAAATATTATCTTGTGAATATTGTAGACAAGACATCTTGATGTTGATCACTGGCAAAATTCAAGAATAGATTATTAAGCAGATGGCCAGTGGGCACCTCGAAAATGGTGAGCATAGAAACCAGAATGTTTTCTCTCAGAACAGTTTAAACCAGAATGTTAAAGGCATGACAAAGTGGAGGTGTGCGAGCCTGCTCTTTGTCCACAATCACAGGACCTCCCTTCCCTTCAGCTTCCTTCCACCTCTTGATAGATGTTTTTGGTTTCATCTTCCTACTGACCATGTTCCCTCAATGTAAAACACTCCTGTGTTCTTCTCACCAGAGCACTCCCAGGAAACCGAATGCCTGAGGGAGGCACTGCTGTCCTCAAGGTCCCGGCTTCAAGAGCTGGAAATGGAGCTGGAGCGCCAGAAGGTAGAACAGCAGCAGCTTCTGGATGACTTGAAGGAGAAGCAGCAAGAGGTCTTGCATTTCCGGGAAGAAAGGCTATCCCTTCAGGAGAAAGACTCCAGGTAAGAGCTGGCCCACACATCGGGAAAGTGGCCTCACTTCCAAATCTAGAAGAAGAGACATTGGCAGGAGAGTCAACAGCATCTTTTGGAAACCTCCTTTTCTCCTCTGCCTGTTCCTGATCTGTGGGTAACTTTACAGAGCACTGGTGGTGTCGTGCAGTATATGCTGGGCATCTAACCAAATGAGTGTTGGTCTGAATGTACCAGCAACTCCACAGGAGAAAAATGAGGCAGTATCCAATAATGATACTCCATCTCAGAAACCAAATAGAGGCTTGTCATGAATTGAAAGTGACTCAATGGCAGTAGGTTGGGATTTGTTTGTTTAGGTCCCAGAGTGGTGCAAATAATTTCCACTAGACTACCAACCTCAAACAGAGCTCTGGTGACATAGTGCATAATGTGTAGCATTGGTACCCAAAAGGCCCAGTGGTTCAAATCTGCCAACGGCTCCTTGAGTGCAAGATGAGCAGTTTCCTCCCATTAGGCCTTACAGCATTGGAAATGTGATGGAAGGTTGCTATGAGTCAGAACCAACTCAACGACAGTGAGTTGAGTTGGCAGTTCAAATCTAACCAGTAATGCTACTGAAGAAAGAAGTAGATTGGTGGTAGGTATACTTCTTTAGACATTATAGCCTAGGACTCCCCATAGAGCACTTCTACTCTTGAACATGTGGGGTCACCATAGGCAGAATCAACTCGATGACGACCTCTGATTTGACATGCAAGGCTAATGCTCAGTGAGGCAAAGGCCGTCTGCCAGCTTCTCGCCCTGGTGTGGCCAGGTGGTGCTGACCGGCCAGTGGCCCTTGCTTCTCCCCCACAGGCTGCAGCACAAGCTGACTCTCCTGCAGCAACAGTGTGAAGAGAAACAGCAGCTCTTCCAGTCCCTGCAGTCTGAGCTCCAGATCTATGAGGTCCTGTATGGCAATTCCAAGACTGGGCCGAAAGGTATGTGCTCCTTCCAATGAACATCTACAGAGATTTTGGGATTCCATTCATTCATTGTTGCACCCTTCTCCCCGCACAAACCCCTTCCCCCCCCCCCCCACTTCCCCACTCACCTCTGTATGAACTTCCTCCCCTTACGTAGGAGCCAGCTGAACTCTTTCTTTGAGAGTTGTGGAGATCTAGGAAAGCTACAGGGAGCTCTGGTAGCTTAGTGGTAAGAAGTTGCACTGTGAACCCAAAGGCAGATAGTTCAAATCCACTAGCTGCTCTGCAGGTGAGAGGTGAGCAGCTTTCTGCTCATTGATTTACATCCTCTGAAAACCCACTGCAGGGTCAGCTGTGAGTTGGTTCTAACTTGATGACACATAACAACAATTGATTCCTACCTGATGGTGCATAACAGCAACAACAATGGGGAAGCTGTAGAGTCCTAACTTGCTGAATAAACTCAAGATTCATATGAGGTTAGGAGAGTCGCTTATGCACAAAGACATGGAAGTTAAAATGCACATGGTGCATATACGGCAGAGGAGGCCTCCTGACTGCTAGAGAAGCAAAAGATGTTCCTGATGAAACTCCCAACCCTTCAAGATGGTGAGAGTGGTGGGTGGATCGATACACTGGAGGTGGGAAGCATTTGAATCAGATAAATCTCTTGGTCGAGCATAGTAATACTCTGGGCAAGTCAATGATGAGAGTCCCCTCTAAGGTGTTGTTGCTTTTTTATTTAGAGAAAAAAAAATGTTTTTGATAGACAAAAAACGCTTTCCAGAGAGAATAAGCAAAATCTGGTAAAAATCTGGATCCAAGGGAAGAACAAGATCATCATGGAGCTTTGGAATTCGTTCCTGAAAGTTACTTCTTTATCCTGAATGACCACCCCTTTCACGCCTGACCACCCCTTTCACGCCTGTTCTCCCTTTTATGAGTCATTTAGGATTCATGTTAAAACTTTGACGACTAAAGGTCTATAATCTTTCTTCCTTAATTCCAAAATTCCATAAGATCTCTGAATCTGAAGCCCTTTTATATATTCATTTGGTGACAAAATAGAAACGAAAAAGCTACTCATAGTCTTCATTCATCTTGTTTAGTGAGAAGATTTATACAAATAACAGCAGAAATGTTATTGGGTTTGAATAGGGACTGTGGCCTCAGAAGTATTATCTAATATATACAATACAAGTGTCCTGTTAATGTAGCTAAAAGCTAGAGCAATGTCTCCATTTTGATATGTTTGTCTATACAATACATTTGGCTCCACAGTTTTCAGATAAGGGCTTATAACCTTGTAGAACATTTATTTTGTGTATGTATCCCTCACTGTGAGGAAATGCATGTTGTTGTTGTTGTGTATCACCAAGTGAGAACCAACTCACAGCTGACCTTTCAGTGGGTTTTCAGAGGCAATTAATTGCACAGGAGGAAATTGCCCATCCTTCTTCTGTGGATCAGCTGGTGGATTCCAGCCACCTACCTTTGGGATGCCAGCACAACTTCTTTCCACTAGGCTACCATAGAGAGATTGAAAGTTCCAATGTTCTGACCCTGGGCTATCGTGCTGACTCCCACCCTTATATGTTCCCAATAGGACTTCCTCCTCCTCCCCTTCTCTATGATTTTTGAGCATGATAGACATCAAATCTCCCTCCCCCTCAGTCCCTCCTATCCTTTTCTAGTCCAGTGCTTACCTCCTGCCTGGGAAGATGCTGCTCTCCGGTCAATAGCTCTAAGGTTAATCATATGCCCTCTGGATTCATGTGAACTTCACGGAGACTCATACCTTGATGTTTGTCCTCCACATATACCTCATTCCCCTCACAGAAATCATACCATCTCTGTCACAGAGTGTTCCCATTGTATATTGCCCACAACCCTGATGATACAGTGTGGTCCCCAGAAGAAAGAGATGTTAGTGAGTGTGTTCTGACAAACGCTTTGATGTGCCGTTTGTGTCTATATGGACAAATACTATCAGACCCCTCTCTTCTTTCAGCTTACAACTGGGATGCCTGCCACCAAGTCCCCTTGAGCAGTGACTTGAGTCAGCTAGTGGCAGAGGTGCGAGCTTTGAGAGGGCAGCTGGAACAGAGCATTCAGGTGAACAACTGTCTGCGGTTGCAGCTGGAACAACAGCTGGATGGTGGGTCAGGCAAAGCCAACCTCAGTCCGTCTTCTGTGGCCCAGAACTTCTCAGCTAACACTAACCCTGTGGACAAGCAGCCACTTTTCCAAGGTAGGAAGGGGAAGAGAATGAGGAAGAACTTGGCCAGGGGATAGTTCGATGGGATGTCTAAGGAAAAAGGGACAGTCTTGAATCTCCTATGATCTTGGGTCATGCTGAACTTGAAGACACTTTAATGTAGCTCATTAAGTGAGAGCTGGGGATGTAGGGTCAGACCTGGCTCTGCAATCTGAGCTTAGCAGGAGTGGGCTGTTTTTCTTGGCAAGTTATTTAAACTTATAAAGTTTTAAGCCTTGGTTTCCACATTTTTAAAATGAGGATGATGTGGCGAGCTCTGGTGGCCTAGTGGTAAGAAGTTGCACTGCAATCCCAGAGATGTGAGGTTCGAATCCACCAGATGCTCTGCTGAAGGAGGGACAATCTTCTCCTGTACCAGTCAGATCTGATTTGATTTTACACACATTAAAAAAAAAAGTAATAAAAATTAAAAAAAAATTGAGGATGATGTGTGTGCATGTGTGTGATTGCCTTTGAGTCAAGCACGACTCATAGTGACCCTATGAACAAGAGGCCTGAAGCCCCTTTACAACTATTGACATTTATCAAAGTTCATATAGTTATAGAGTTTTCGGAGGCATGTTGTTTAGGAAGTGGATGAGATTATCTATCTACATATCTATCAAGATGGGTTATCTCTTTCCATGTGATTTACTGCCTCTGAAAACCCACTTAGAGCGTCAGATATGAGTCAGTTCTGACCCAACAGCACATATAATTATGTATGTATATGTGTGTGTATATATATAGATAGAGAGAGAGAGAGAGAGAGAGCGCACGCACGCGAGAGAGCAAGCGCGAGTGCATGTGTGCTCTGGTGGCTCAATGGTGAAGAATTGTGCTGCCCATGGAACAGCTTGAGGTTTGAATACACTAGCTCCTCTGTGTGTGAAAGATAGTTTCCTCCCATGTGATTTACTGCCTCTGAAAACCTACTGGACATAACAGCAACAACAAAATCTATGTATATATGCTTTGCATGGGCTTTTTTTGAGTCCCTGGGTGATGCAGATATTTATCATTCTTATCTACTCCCTGAAAAGTTGGAGGTTCCAGTCCACCCAGAGGTGCCTTGGAAGAAAGGCCTGACATTCAACTTCTGAAATATCAGCACCTGAAAACCTTATGGAACACAGTTCTATTCAAACACTCTTGGGGTTGCTATTAATCAGAATAAATTCAGAAGCAACTGGCTGGCTGTATGGTTCTTTGTAACATTGCATGACGTTACTTATAAGTACCTGGCACAATAGGCATTGCTCAGAATGTGGATCACAAATTAACTGAGTGTTCTCCAAGATATAATTTGACCTGAGATAGTTCTATGATCACTGTGTTTCAAGTGAGAAAATGTAAATTTCAAGATGTTGACTGACCTTCTAGGGTTTGTAGGAGTCAGGGAGAGAACCACATCTTCTGATTCCCAGACTGTGTTCTACCTTCCACCACACGCTGTTTGAGCATTGCAATCTGTTCCTAGTCTTTAGCCTGGATTCCTTTTCCCTCATGCACAAGATGTTCAGCTCTGCAGCCACGTGTTCCTGTCCCTAAAAGATATGGGCAGTTGTTCCCTGCTTATCTTTTCTTTTTCTTTCATTGACTTTTATTTGAGTGAAGGTTTACACATCATATTAGTTTTTTGTACAATCATTCATAGACAGTTTGTTTTAGAACATGAATTGCCATTAATTAACATCATTAATCAAGTACAATGCCTAAACAATCCTTTTTGTGGATTGCCATTGCCTCACCTGACTTATCTATTTAATGCCTACTCCTGGAGAGGGACATCATGCTTGGGAGGGTGGAGGGAGAGCACAGGAGAGGAAGGCCCTCTATGAAGTGGATTGATTCAGTGACTGGGATAATTGGGATGGGAGTGTCAGAGACAGTGCGATTGGCACAGGACAGAGCGGAGTTTAGGGCTGTTGTACATAGGGTCGCTATGAGTTGCAAGCGACTCGATGGCTTATAACAATAACAACAACCTCTCCCTCTCTCCCGACCCCTGTTGCCCTCTGAGAGTGGTTCACTCTGTGTGTGACCTTTCTTAGCTTTTCAGAACAGTGCCCCTGCTTGGCCTTCCTGACAGCATGCTTATCTAGTTTTCTCCCTCTCACCCGCACATCTCTCATGATTGTATTTCCGCAAGTTTCAACATGAACACTCACGCTCTTTCTACACCTCAGCACCATACATTCCATTTCTTCTTCCTTTGGTTTTCTTTTCCTTTGGATGCACCAGTGACTCATCAGATCCACTGACTTCCACGACCACATCCTCGATTTTATTCTAATCAGGGACGGTCACTGCTCATGACTGCTTTTCCCGGGTCATGTTAATCTTTAGTCTTCTTTTTCTTTGAACTAGATACATACTTATCAGACAATAATTCGCTTGTCACAAGAAAGTGACTTGCATGTGATCACATTGATGTAACTCCAAGCAGAGCATTTCACAAGTAGAAGCTGCTGACACGTGTCGGGGGCCTGGCCTGCCCTGCCTGAGGTGGCCATGGGGGTTGTCGAGTTCAGTCACATCTTCTCTTCCTGGTCCCCACGTTTTCTGTGACACCTCCCAAGACTCCACCCCATTGGCTCAGACACTGCTCCTCATTCTCACCCAACACAGAGCCCAAGCAACAAACCTGGCTCCAAGGCATCTTCTCTGTGACATTTTCCCATTCTTCTCTTAGGTTCTTCCTGGCCCCCATCACTGCTTCTGTCATGTTTTCTTCTCACACTGTTAATAATTTCTGGTCCCGGCTCACCAGAATGATGATAGAATGTTGAATGTAAACTACCCCTTGACCCATTTGAGTTTTGATTTAATATTTTAAATGCATCTAATATGTGTCTTTATGCATATTCGTATTTAGTTACAAAACATGTTAGACACTACATGCAAAATTATATTCCAAACTTGGTTTAGAAAATACACCTAAAATGTATCAAACTAGACATTGTTTTCTCCTGGAATATTTTTCAATTAAAGCAACTTTTTTTTTTCTTTCTCTGAAATGAAACAAACCAAATTAAGGTATTTATATGCTAATTCTTTTGGTTGTGGTATATGAGTAATATTTACTTAAGCAGTGAGTCAAGCTGCTTTTGGAGGCAAGCTTAAGGCTGTGAATGTGGGTGATGGACAGAGCACTCCAGGGTACCTGACAACGACCATGGTCTTCCCTTCCTAGATTCTGTGTCTTCCCCTCCAGTTCGTGATGTTGGCATGACTTCTCCAGCTCTGGTTTTCCCCAGTTCATCCTCTGGTCTTGGCTCAGAGACTTCAATCTTCAATAGGACAAATGGTAAATATGAATACTGAAGAACCTAGAAGCTAATGATGGAAGTAGCAATATAAGCCACCTCTGGTTTTTGTGTACATATTATCTGAATTTGGAGATTCTTCTCTGTGTGTTCCATAGCCTGTAGCCCACATTGTACCTTCTGTGGCCCTCTTTCTAGGATATTCCTCTTCCTCCTAGGGTTTTCCTATTGCTCAGTTTTGTGTCATTAAACTGTCATCTCTCCATTCTTGATAGGCCTCTCTGTATCAAGTTTGATGGTTTTATCTGTTTCTTCTCTATCTGAAAAAAAATGTTATTTGTTAATAGTCCCTTTAATGAATATTTCCTTTGTAGATAAGAATATAGTCTTATGTTGGCAATTTTATCACTATGAGATAATGTCAGAAAAAAAAAATTAAAGTGTAGAAACCAAAATACCTTTGCAAACTTCTCTGTACTCTTGACATCTGTCAGGTTTGAGATGTCTTTTGGAATGAAGTGAACTGAGGATATGTTTAGGAATAACACTGGGTTCTGTTTTTCTGGGGGTTTATGTTTTACAGAGGTGGATTCCGATGCTTCTTCAGTCACAAAGGACCCTCCCAAGCTGGAGGGTGATGCCACTGATGGCTCCTTTGCCAATAAGCATGGTCGCCATGTCATTGGTCACATCGATGACTACAGTGCTCTGAAACAGCAGATTGGGGAGGGCAAACTGCTGGTTAAAAAGATAACATCTCTCATGAGATTAACGTGCAACTTCCTTGGCCTTGAAGCTCAAGGCACAGAGGTAATGCCATGCGTGGTTCTGAGGTGCATGCATAACTGCTTGCCCTTTATTCTGACTTTATTTTCTGCTCTCACTTTTGCTTTCATCCTCTACATCTTCCAATAGTGGAGATCTCCTTTGTTTAACCCAAATGATGCTTTCTTCTTAACCTTTTGTTGTCACTGTAAACTCAATTCTGTTCCTGATAGAGCTGACTTCATGTTCCCTTGGTACCATAGAAACACCTGTGTACCACTGCCATCATCCACAGCAGAGCATTTGTTAAGTGTCCACGTGTATACAGTGCTGCTTTAGCATTCATTGGTGGTTTACTATCATCTATTGTCATATTAGGGAGCTCAGGTGGCCTAGTGGTAAGAAGCGGTGCTGCAATCCCAAAGGCACATAGTTTAAATCCATCAGGAGCTCCATGGGCGAAGGATGGGCATTCTGCTTCCGCCTAATTAACTATCTCTAAAAACCTGCTGGAGGGTCAGCTGTGAGTCCCTTCCAACTCAAAGGTATACAACAATAACAACATTGTCATAATGGCACGTATCCATCTGTGGGCAGAATAAAACCATTGAGCCAGATGGACAGAAGCCGAGAGAGGTGCATCCAGGCAAAGATGTTGACATTTTGACTCGTACGTTTTGGACATGTTACCAGGAAGGGTAAGTCCTTGGAAAAAGACATAATCTTTAGAAAAGCAGAGGTGAAGACAAAGAAGAAGACCGTCCATGAGATAAATTGACACAATGACTACAACAATGGGCTTAATAAGGGCAGCAGGGGCTGTAAGGATGTCATAGGACTGGACAAATTTGTGTTGTATTATGCTTAGGGCTGTTATGGGTCAGAGCCAACTCTACAGTACCTAATGCCAACAGTCTGCATGTGGTGAAGGCGCAAGAAACCTGGCAGCCATCTCCTTGTTCAGTCTGAGCAGATTCTCAAAGTACATCCCTGTTGAGAGATACTGGGCTCCAGTTGCTGTGCTGTTGAGGCCATGAGAGATGCTTGAATGTGTCTCTGCTTCCAAGGAGATGCTACACTAGCAGAGAAGATACACATTCACGTAAATGAACACAATGAGGTGCAATAGGCATAGTGTCAGAAGATGACCCTTGTATTGGGAAGACATAAACACACATGTGTTTATTTTATATCAAGGAAGGAAAGTCATAGTTTAACAGAAGGCATCAAAAGGAATTGAGTTTTCAAGCTGATTAGCTTCTCTAGGTAGTATCACTGTTGTTCAAAGCTGACCCTTCAGGGGGTTTTTAGGGGAAATTGGAAAGGGAGTGTGTCAGGGTTGTGTTCTCTCTCCATACCTGTTCAGTCTATATTCTGAGCAAATTATCTGAGAAGCAGGGCTCTGTGAAAAGGCATGTGGCTTCAGGACTGGTGGGAGACTCATTAATAACTTGTGTTACGCAGATGGCACAACCTTGCATGCTGAAAGTGAGGAAGACTTGAAGTATTTGTTGCAGAAGATCAAGGAATGCAGCCTTCAGTATGGATTGCATCTCAATATCAAGAAAACAAAAATTCTTACTACAAGACCAATAGACAGTGTCATGATGGATGAATAGGAGATTGAAACTATCAACAACTTCATCTTACTTGAATCCACAATTAACACCCTTGGTACCATCAGTCAGGAAATAAGGAGATGCATTGCACTGGGAAAATCTGCAGTTGGGGATCTTTCCAAATTATTGAGGAGTAGTGATGTCAGTTTGAGGACTAAGGTGCATCTGATTCAGGCCATAGTTTTTCTGATTACTAGCTATGCATCTGAGACCTGGACAATGAATAAGAATAACAGAAAAAGAATTGATGCCTTAGAGTTGTGGTGTTGGAGAAGAGACTGACAGCCAAGAGAAAGAACAGATATGTCTTGGAGAGGGTGTGACATGAGTGCTCTTTGGAGGCAAGAATGATGAGGCTTCACCTCACATGCTTTGGATATGTTGCTAGGAGGTGCTATTCCTTGGAGAGGGACATGATGTTGGGAAGGGTGGAGAGTTGGTGAAGGAGAAGACCCTCAACCATGTGAATTGATAAGGTGACTGCTGCAATGAGCTCTTGTGCGTCAGGAAGTGTGAAGATGGTGCAGGACGGAGCACAGTTCAAATCTTTTGTTCGACTTGACGGCACCCAACAAAAATGACAAAATCACACCAGAGCAGATTGATTTTCTCCCACAGAGAAGCTGATGCATTCGAACCATTTGTCTTTGGGTTGGTAGCATAATTACCTACCCACTAGGCCACAGAGATCCTCTAGGTAGAGAATGGCATTCTAGGCGAAGGGGCAGCACCTCAGTGCTTGGAGACACAAATGACCCAGTTCAGCCAAGGCACGGCTCATATGGTTCAAGGAAGAGACAAGGGTGCCAGCACAAATGAAAATGGAGGTCTTAGACTGGATGAAAGAGTAAAGAGAGAGCTTGGGGATGGGGATTAAGTCAAATAAGTGCTTTCAAGTGGGAAGTCACTACTACAATAGGCGATCCTGGGTTTCCTGTTTGGAAAGGGTTCCAAGTTCATGCATACGCCACCGCCACTGATGTTTCACCGAAGGAAGCTTGAGCCCTATGCTTGGGATGAGGAAGGAGACAGAAAAAAGTGACCTCTCAGCCCTGTGTGTCCATCCGCTCCCTGTCCAGGTGCTGAGCAGTGAGAATGCCCAGGAGCTCCGGAGCAGTGCCCGTGCCCTGCACCACATGTTGGAGGAGTCGGCCTCCCTCCTCACCATGTTCTGGCGAGCAGCCTTGCCAGACACCCGCAGCCCTGCTCCATCTAGCAAAGTGGTAAGTATCAGGCTGGTGTCCTGTACTGAGCTCTGATACTGTCCTCTCCCCTCAGTCCTGAAGCTTTCCTTGAGAAAACTGCCGTGGGAGTGGCCCTGGATGGAGATCTCTGACCCACTCGGGTGTGCTCAGGGTGGTTCTGATTGGACTCCTCCCCCTATTGCCTGCACGAGCCTTGTTGTTGTGTGCCACCAAGTCAGAGCTGACCTATAGCTGACCTTCCAGTGAGTTTTCAGAGGCATTTAACCCTATGGGAAGAGATTATCCATCTTTCTCCTCTGCAGAAGCTGGTGGGTTTGAATGGCATGCCTTTGGGATTGCAATGCAGTTTCTTACCACTTGGCTACCAGAGCTCCCTAGGATACCAAATCAATGAAAAAAACAAATGAATGTGGAGAAGGCAGACACATAATAACCCTAGCAGTCTCTAATGTTCTGAAATTTGCCTGAGCTGATATGAAAGCCATGTTAAAGCTTTATTGCCTCCATCTTCCAGTCCCCAGGTCCCTGTAGTCACATATGATCCCAGCATGTCACCATGAGGCTGGGCCCTGCTTTAGCACTGCCCTGAAGCCCCAGCACACCGCTGACACTTGCCGGTCTCCTCACGGTGCTCCCATGTCGATCCCGGGCTGGCTTTCTGATGACTAAGCCAATTCCAGGACCCCTTTCCAGGCCTTCTAACACCAGACATATGTCTCAGAGAATTTAGGGAACTACTTTTTTTCCTGGGAGAAGGCTTTTTACCATCTTCAATTTGGCAGAAATATTTGTAGACATGCAAATTGTCCTCAAGTGAGGCATAGTATTCCTGAATTATCAAGGGTCGCTTGTGTGAGAAGTGGTTTGAGGACGTCGGGACTAAAGCTGAACTGTTCATGGTAGGGAGCTTCAGCCCTGGCTGCAGTCCAGTTTTCCTCAAGAGCATAAGTGAAGACGTGGGCTAATCCTCAGGGTGCTTCTAGAGCTCTGTTTTCCCACTCAATGCTCTTGTCATAATTGTCAACAGTTAGAGGGCTTGTTCAATATCACTTTGCACCAGCTCCACAGTCAACATTCTTGGTACTAGCAGTCAGGAAATCAAAAGATTAATTGAACTGAGGAAGTCTACTGTCACCTTTCCAAAGTGCTAAAGAGCAATGATGTCAGTCTAGAAACTAAGGTGCACCTGATCCAGGCTGTGGTCTTCACAATTACTTTCTATGTATCACAAAGCTGGACAATGACTAAACATAACAAAAGAAGAATTGATGCCTTTGAGCCATGGCACTGGAGAAGAATATTGAACACACCATAGACTGCCAAGAGAACAAATAGGTTTATCTTGGCGAGGGGGAAACCAAGTTACTCCTTGGAGGCTAGAATTTTGAAGGTCCATCTCATATACTTTGGGCATGTGGCCAGGAGGGACAAGTCATTGGAGAAGGACATCATGCTTGGAAGGATGGAAGGACAGTGCAGGAGAGGAAAACCCTGGATGAGATGGATTGACACAGTAACTCGGGTGATGTGTGTTGAAGTCTGTGAGACTGGCTCAGGGTAGGGCAGGCTTCAGAGCTTTTATATCTAGGGTTGCTATGGCGACTCAATGGCACATAACAACAACAACAACAGAGGGCTTGCAAATTCCAGGGAATGAAATTCAGTGCAGAAGATGCAGAAAAGATGGAGGAAGCTCCTTTGAATTATAAAGAGCATAGGATGGCACTTTAGGCTGTGATGGTGACCCTGTCCCTCGTCCCCAGGGAGAGTCAATGAAAAGGGAACTTCTGGAGCTGAGAACCAAACTCTCCAAACATGAGAGCCTCCTTCAGAGCACGACTGAGCAGCTGAAGACTGCCAACCAGCAGAAGGAGAGCATGGAGCAGTTTATCTTCAGCCAACGTAGGTGTCCGGGGCCCAGGGGCATGGCCTGTTGAGGGACTGGGAGGGTGTCAGGGGGAGGGCTAATGGTGTGACATTCCCCAATCCCCATGTCATCAGTGCCACATTTTATACATCCAAAGTGTAGTTGCACAGCACTGACAACTATCCGTCCTCCTCACACCTCGGTTTCCTGTACATGCTGTGTTATGTGTGTGTGTGAGTTGTTTGTACTGGCAAGTTATATATGGTGATTGTGAAATACAGTAACTGTGGATGCAGGGAGGTGGGGATGATCAGGGTGAGTGAGAGACCAAGCTGAGTGGTCAGAAAGAAACACTATAGAAAGAAATTCTTACACAGGCAAATGTGGGCCAAGCCGTTAATGCTTTGTTGCGCTTCTGCTATTTCAGTGACCAGGACACATGATGTTTTAAAGAAGGCAAGGACTAATTTAGAGGTAAGGCAACTATTACACCAGTCAGAGCCACAGAGTCACCCAAACTACTACCCTCTGTCATCAGAGGCTGCGGGGGTCCTGTGCCTCTGACCTCCAGGAGGCTCTGTCACTTTGAGGGTCACAGTCCTCAACTCCATCCTTCTGTTTCCATCTCAGTCCTCCCCAGAGTCAGCCCCTTCCCTGGCCCATCTCCCCACTGTCTATTGTCCTCATCTTCTTTGCTTTCTGTTCTAATGTCCCCTTTTTTTAATACCTGGTCAAAAGGAAGAGGAGTGAAGTTCAGCTGATCCTTGGGGTCACAGGACAGAGAGGAGTCAGACTTCACATTCAGGAAAGAGACCCCAAACCCCTCATGTGTGCTGTGTTCTCTGCTATTGGAAAGGAAGTTAAAAACAAAGTGCCTCCTAACAAATTGATTTTACCTTGCGCTATTGATTTGACAGCAACAATTTGGTACTTTGTTGGATTTTGGTTTTTTAAAGAAACATTAAATAAGAGCTTTTGGGTCATATTGAGTGAAAAGGTATTTACTTTTAAAAAGCCTTGGATCTCACGGGGAAAGATTTTACATATATGCTCAGCATTTCCTGCATTTAGTTATAAAATATCATAGGCATTCCTTGGCAAATATTTTGAAGAAGAACTTGAGATGTTTGAATTGACTATAAAGTCAGAAACCCTGACTTTTACCTTGAGTTTAAAACTTTACTATAGCAACTGATCAGAATCCTAGAAATATTCCCAAATTGTAACTCCTGACATTATTGATGTCTACAGCGTGAGAATGGGCTGGGCCTTTTTATCTTTTTTTTTAAAAAATTGCTTCTTTCCTAATTCCCTTTTCTTTTTCTCTGCTGGTTCCTTCCTTTCCTGAGCCTTTTTAGATGAACACTTACAAGATTTCTTCTGTAAAGCCTTACTCCTGCCCCAGAAAAGGTAACCCAACAGCCTCCATCCCTGCTGGGAGCTTTCCTCCCGACTCTCACAGGACAGTGGAAAGGGCCTGAGGCCTGGGTTCCCACTCGGGCTGGTCACTAACTGGCTGTGTGGCTTTGGCTGGCACTTTCACCTCTGTGAGTCCTTGTCTCCATTTGGAAAGGGCAAAGTAGACATAGCTGATCTGAAGCCTTGCTGACTCAGCCTCTCCCTCTCCTCATGAAGGGAGATGGGACAGAAATGTAGCAGGATTTTGTGCAAACTGGCCCCTCTTCCCACAACAGGCTGGTTTCATGTGTGCATGTTCATGCTAAGCACTTCTTTTCCTGGGTGGTGGCAGAGACTATCGTTTTGCTTCAGACGAAGTGGACTGGGCCCAGGAGCAGCAGTGGTGGTGGGCCCGGCAGTCTTATCTTCAGCAGCTCTGAGCAGAGTCATCACCAGCATGAGGCGGGGGAAGCCCTTTCTCTAACCCGGGATGCTAGCCGCCCCCCAAGGCTGTAGTGCATCCCTTGAGCTCATTCTCTTAACAGGCTGTCACCGTGCTCCTGGCCCTGACTCCACTTTAGTGCTCACTGCAGCCTCCTTCAAAACCCTGACAGCCCTGACATACGACTCACTTAGCTCTGCCACTTCTCATTTCTTCTCCTTCTGTCTCCAGGTGAAATCTCTACGGGCCCTGCCATGCACTCCAGTCTTATGACCCTTGCCTTCCAGGAGCCATGCAAGAAACGAAGTCACCAGAGATCCTTAAAACAGCAGGAAGGGTGGGCGTGCCCCCCTTTAACTCAGCTACCTATCTACTGAGGAGGGCCAAGGCCTTATTTCTGGAGGGTCCGGAAAGAGTCAGAAATGTGTCTTGGTGGGACAGTTAAAGAACACCATTAGCCAAAACCCCCTTACCCAGCGCCAGGCCCGACACACCTAGTTTGCATGCAGGACCTTGTGACACTGCTTCTAAACAGCGTTCATGACATTTGGAACGAGCTACAGACAAGTTTGTTGCCTCAGCACCCATCCTCAGATGCTCCACTCAGGAGAAATAGCATCCTGCTTCCTATGAACTATTCATGTGCCTCAGTGGTTCTGTGGGCACAGTGCTGGGTGCTGGGGCCAATGGACAAGGCCTGGCAGAGGCTGTGTGAGCCCTGTTCGCAGCCCACTCCCAGCCGGGGCTGCTCTGTGGTCAGGGTGGCCTCAGTCAGCACCCAGGCACTCCAAGACCACGTGATAAAAGCAGTGATGTTGTAGAGGCCAACTCATGCTGAGAACATGTCTCTTATTTCCTTTCTTTATGATATCCAGATGGTACTAACCACACTTTAAATAATCTGTCCCCTTTTGTCACCGTAACTCCCCTCTGGGGACCCAGGGGACTGACGGCCAGAACAAGCCCATTCAAAGTCTCGTGGGAAGCAAACCTAAACTTCTTTAAGTGGCAAATGAGAGGCCCTGGTTGTGCTACAGCCTAGTTTGTATCCTCACAGTGCTTGTAGGATGTTTGGGTGTGTGTATAAATGTACAATAGATATTTATATATGTTGCTATAGTGACTCATCGAAGGTCAATGTAACTGGTGGACAGGGTCGATGAGAGGAAGTCAGTGTTTCAGTGGCTATTAAAGTAAGATGTGTAAAAAGAAATGGTTTTTCGTTGTCTGGTTTTGTTTCCCTTTTCTGTACCAGTCCCTGATCTAAGTAATAAGAAGAGGAAAGACAAATGGTTGCGAAGAAGCTCACAGTCTACTGTTTGAAGTGGAAATCTAAGAGACTGTTTGCCTCTTTGGTTCTTGATTTTAGTGAGGAACCCCTGTGAAGAACCCCTCTTCTGCAAATAGGTAAAGGGGTTGGCTGCTAAACAAGATTGGAGGTTCAGGATTTTGTAGGGGAAAATAGACACCCCAGATTTAAACATATGCTAGGTTGTTGTTATGTGCAACTGAGTTGGAACTGACTCATAGCTGAATCTCCATGGGTTTGCAAAGGCTGTAAATCAAATGGGTGGAGATTACCCATCTTTCTTCCTCAGAGCAGCTGGTGGATTTTAAACACCTGCCTGTGGGTTGGGAGCACATCTCCTTACCCACTAGGCTACTAGATTACTTTTAGCCTATATCGTATCAAATACTTTTCAGTGTGTTGGAACTGATCCATGGGTCACTTGTGGGAGCCATCTAGTTATATACGACTCATAGCAACCCTATCAACAAAATATCTGAACCCTGTTCTATGACTGTTGTCATAAAGATGAAGGGCCAATGGGCCACTGAGCCTATGCAGAGACTCTTGTTGTTATGTACTGTTGCATCAGAACCAACTCATAGTAGGTTTTAGTAGGCTGTAAATAGTAGGTTTTCAGAGGCTGTAAATCACACAGGAACAAATTTCCCATCTTTCTCTAGTGGAAAAGCTGGTGGATTTGAACCATACACTTTTGGTTTGGCAGAGCAGCTCCTTACCACTAGGTCACCAGAGCTGCCTGGTTTGAGTCTAGAATGTGTGTATGTACCTGCATAAGTATCACAGGTTATTCTTATGCAGGTAAGTGGTAGATCGCAAATTAAAACATACTGTATTATAATATTTTATTAAAACTTTAAGTTTGTTAAGCCCTAATTAAGAGCTTCTTATTGGAAAAAAATTATAATGGCCATTCTGTAAAACACAGATCCACACAGTCAAACACCTTTGCATAGTCAATGAAACACAGATAGACATTCCTCTGGGACTCCATGCTTTCAGCCAAGATCCATATAACATTAGCTACAATATCCCTAGTACCACAACCCCTTCTAAACCCAGCCTGGACTTCTGGCAGTTCTCTGCTGATGTGCTGTTCTAGTCGTTTTTGGATAATCTTCAGTAGAACCTTGCTTGCATGTGAAATCAATGAGATTGTTCTATAGTTTCCACACTCTGTTGGGTCACCCTTCTTTGAAATGGGAACAAATATAGATCTCTTCCAGTCAGTTGGCCAAGTGGTTGTTCTCCAGATTTCTTGGCACAACTTGGTGATGCAAAGGCGTTTGACTGTGTGGATCATAACAAACTGTGGCTGACTCTGAGAAGAATTGGGAATACCAGAACACTTGATCGTGCTAATGAAAAACCTCTACTGGTACCAAGAGGCAGTCGTCAGAACAGAGCAAGGAAAGACTACATGGTTCAAAATTGCGAAGGGTATATGCCAGGGATGTGTCCTGTCTCCATACCTTTTAAACCTGTATGCAGAACAGATTATCCAGGAGGCTGGACTCTATGAGGAGAAATGTGAGGTCAAGATTAGTTGAAGATCAATCAACAATCTGCGATATGCAGATGATACAACCCTGCTTGCTGAAACTGAGGAGGACCTGAAGCGCTTGCTACAATATGGATTGAGGCTCAATGTCAAGAAGACAAAGATTCTCACCAGTGGACCAACTGGCAGCATCAGGATGGATGGTGAAGAGATTGAGATTGTTCACAGCTTCAGTTTGCTTGGCTCCACAGTCAACACTCTCGGCACCAGTAGCCAGGAAATTAGAAGACGTATTGCCATGGGAAAGCCTGCTGTTAGGGACCTCTGCAAAGTACTGAAGAGCAATGGTGTCTCTTTGGAGACTAAGGTGTGTCTGATACAGGCCATGTTCTTTGCTATCACCTGTTATGCATCAGAGAGTTGGACAATGACTAAGGAGGATAGAAGGAGAATTGACGCTTTTGAGCTGTGGTGCTGGAGAAGAGTATTGAGGGTACTATGGACTGCGAGGAAAACAGATTCATCCTGCAAAGGGTCAAACCGGGCTGCTCCTTGGAGACAAGGATTCTAAGGCTCCGTCTAACATACTTTGGACTTGTTGCAAGGAGGGACAGGTCCTTGGAGAGGGACATCATGCTTGGTAGAGTGGAGGGACAGTTCAGAAGGGGAAGGCCCCCTATGAGGTGGATTGATTCAGTGACTGGGGTAATGGGGACGGGTGTATCAGAGACGATGTGATTGGCACAGGACAGAGCAGAGCTTAGGGATGTTGTACATAGGGTCGCTATGAGTCGCAAGCGACTCGATGGCACATAACAACAACAACAACATTACATTAAAAAAATGGTATCAAGATCCTAAGATATTTCTTAGGAAAAGTCCTTGAGTCAACTACAACTCCTGTCAACACTATTCATAAACAATGGATCTGAACCTTGCCCTATCCTTAACCAACCTAACTGTCTCTGACACACCTGACTGCATTGCCACAGTCACTGCATCAATCCATCTCATCCAGAGTCTTCCTCTTCTGTGCTAACCTGCTGACCCTCTACTCTTACAAGCAAGGTGTCCTTCTCCAGGGACTGGTCCCTCCTGACAACATGAGACAGAGCTTCAAAATCCTAGCCTCTAAAAAACAAACTGCTTTCACTCTCTCCAGGATAAACCTGTTTGTTTTCTTGGCAGTCCATTGTATGATCAATACTCTTCTCTAGCACAACTCACAAGTATTGATTCTTCTTCTGTCATCCTTATTCAGTGTCCAGTTCCCCGATGTCCAGTTTTCAGATGCATAGCAAGCAACTGAGAAGACCATGGCCTGGATCAGGCACCCCTTAGTCTCTAAACTGACATGCTCTTAGCATTCTGGAGAGATCCTCTAGAATAGATTTTCCCAATGCAATTTGTCTTTTGACTTTCTGAATGCTGGTGCCAAAAGTGTTAATTGTAGATCCACAAGATGAAATCATTAACAACCTCAATTCTTTCTCCATCTGCCATGATATTGGCCCAGTGGTTAGGATCTTGGTTTTCTTGATATTGAAATGCAGTCCATATTGAAGGCTGCAATCTTTGACCTTCTGCAGCAAATGCTTCAAGCCCTCCTCAGTTTCAGCAAGCAAGCTTGTGTGTCATCAGTATAATGCAGGTTGTTGGTGAGTCATTATCCAATTCTGAAGCCACATTCTTCCTCATGAAGTCCAACCTCCTGGACAATCTTTTCCACATATAGATTTAAAAGGTATGGAGAAGACTGCGTTGGGTTGCTGCCACCACTGCCACCATCGTGCCAACCCCTCGGGTCTCACAGAGGCTGGGTGACACTCCACAATGGGAGATCATTGAGAACATATTGGATGCAGCTTCATTCAGCATTACTACCAGTTATTTGATAATGACAGAGTCCAACTAGCACAATTTACACTGACAAGCCATGCCTTATGTGGGAAGGGCAATAGTACCAGGAGTAAGCCGCTGCTGTGGAGAAATTGTCTAGCCTTCCATTCCAGAAAAATCCAGCACAGCATCACGTCACAGGACCATCTGCCCACGCGAGAGAGCTGCATCCTCAGAATGGTTGTGGGCCAGCTCCAGACCGATGAAGACCCCATCATGGGCTTTCACCAGATGTTCCTATTAAAGAATATCAATTCTGCTTGGAGTTGTACCAATGATATGTTCAGGCTTTCTCTGCACAACTTTGGCTGACCTCATCCAAGCCAGGCATTAATGCTGTTTCCTCTTCTCCCTTTTCGGATTCACACTCTTCTAGATGTCTAAATACCATGCACAAACAAGTAGGGCTGAGGTGGGAGTGGGTAGGTGCACTGCTGCCATCAAGGTATTAACAGTGCATGATGTTTGGATACAAGACTAGTTGTATTTGACAGAAGTTTGTGTTGTACCAGCTCATGTCTTGGAAAGACTTGTTGTTATTGTTGTTGTTATGTGCCATCGAGTCGCTTGCAACTCATAGCGACCCCATGTACAACAGCCCTAAACTCTGCTCTGTCCTGTGCCAATTGCACTGTTTCTGACACTCCCATTCCAATTGCCCCGTCACTGAATCAATCCTCCTCATAGAGGGCCTTCCCCTTCTGCGCTGTCCCTCCACCCTCCTAAGCATGATGTCCTTCTCCAAGGACCGGTCTCTGTTGTCTTCCCCCTTCTGCCTTTTAATCTACTGACAAATTGCTCTAGTGACCCAAATATGTGACAGCCTCACAGCCCAGATACTCATTTGTTCAGATGTTTCAACGCCTCATTATACAATAAAACTGAACATTTTCTTAACCAAAAAGAAAAGGTATGGAGACAGGACACATCCCTGACACACTCCTTTCTTGATTTTGAACCATGCAGTGTTCCTTTGTCTTGTTCTGACAAAAGCTTCCTGATAAAGATACAGATTTTGCATAAGCACAGTCAGGTGTTCTAGGATTCCTATTTTTCTCTATGTTAGCCACAATTTTTTGTGATCCACACAGTCAGATGTCTTTGCATAGTTGATAAAACACAAGAAGACATTCTAGTACTCTACTTTTAGCCATAATCCATCTGACATAAGCAATGATATCCCTAGTGCTATGGCCTCTTCAAAATCTAGCTTGTATTTCTGACAGTCCTCTGTTGATTTGCTGTTCTAGTCATTTTTTGCTAACCTTCATCAAGCTTTTTCTTGCAAGTAATATTAGTGATATTGTCTGATAATTTCCACACTGTAGATTGGGAAGAAAGATGAATCTCTTCCAGTCAGTTGGTCAGGTAGCTGTTTTCCATATTTCCTGGCACAACCTGGTGAACATGTCTGTATCTGTTTGTTGAAATATCTCAATTGGTATTCCATGAATTACTGGGGCTTTATTACCATTGGTTCTTGATCACCTGCTACTTCCTGCAAAGGTTCTGTGTGAGACAAATCTTATCTTTTCTGTCTGACACAGAACCTTTGTCTCAGGAACACTCTGTGTGCTCCTTCCATCTTATTTTGATGCTTCCTTGGTCATTCAATATATTGCCCATGGCATCTTTTAGTATTGCAATTTGTGGCTTGAATTTGTTCTTCAGATCCTTCAGCTTGAAAAATGCCAAGTGAATTTTTCCCTTTTGCTTTTCTGACTCCAGTTCTTTGCACATTTTTGTTGTAATACTTTGCTTTGTCTTTGAGAGCTGCCCTTTGAAATCTTTGTACAGCTCTGTAACATTACCGCTTCTTCCTTTTGTTTGGCTTCTCAGTTTTCTAGTGGAATATTCAGACTCTCTTCTGACATCCATCATGCAAGTAATGAAATGTGCTGACTTACAATCGTCTGCCTTTCAGAATTAATATAAAGTTGTTGCTATTGTTGTTAGGTATCATCTCAACAGAACTGACCCCTAGCTGACCGTCCAGTGAATTTTCAGAGGCAGGAAACAGCAAAGATGGAGATTACTCATCTTTTTCCCATAGAGCAAATCCTAGTGGATTTGAATCATGTACCTTCAGGTTGGCAGTACAGCTTCTTACCAGTAGGCACTACAGCTTCCTAAAATAAAGCTGCCACTTCACAATTATTTCCTAGAAACAGTTTAAAAAAAATAAAACAAATAACAATGGGGAGGGGGGAAATCAACCAAAATCAGTGCCACTACTGATAACAAAAAAGATGTAGAGCGAATGGCGTGTTCTATTTTAACAGTGAGATCAAAGGAATAAAAATCTGCCTTTGCAGGCACTTGTGTAAGTATTTCCATGTGTGCCTTTGGCTGTTGAATACAGAAAGAACCTAATGGATGAATAGTCAACAAGAAATAAAGGAAAAGAGAGAGATGCATGTACACAAACAATGTACACAAACTTTGTAAGTAAACCAGTATGAAATAAAAGTTTTATTTAAAAAATTGTCAATAAGACTATTAAACTATTGCTTAAAGTTTATGTAGCAAGATTTGAGACTACTCTGTCCTCTAGTTTTCAAGCATTCCAGTGATTCTCCTTCAACCAATGTGGCTGTTGCTGGGAGACCTTGATATCATCATCAGTGAACAACTCAATGCTCTTCCATGAAATTAATTTTATTAACTACAGATTTTTATGAAAGTCAAAACATAATACATTGTACAAGACACAGTTCTGCTCAAGATCTAGTCACACATTACTTCCTGAAAAGCAATCCTTGTATTCCACCCACTCTTTGTCAAACATTTAAAAGTAACAATGTGCTTGAATTTTAAAAAAAAGGCTATTAAATGTCTTTGACAGGAGGAATTTCCAACATTAGAAATTTTATAAATTATACTCTTTCCTGCTTTGTGACAGAAACAGAGCTCATTCTTTAAAATAAAAAAAAATAATAAAACCCCCTTATTTATGTGACCACCAATGCCTTCTACTTTGTCACAGTTCAAGTCAGAACAATGCTGAGGCCTGTGCAGAGAAGATGGTGAGGTCTTATGGAAGACAGGAAGAAAACGGAGGGTAGATGCTCAATGGAACACTTTTTAAAAATTATTACTATTTTATTATTATTATTTGGAAGCAGGAGTGGCATCCACTTCCAAAAAAGCTGCCTCCAGAAACTCCATGACCATGGAGAAACAATGGAAGTTATAAGGTCCTTCATATAAGTTATAAGGTCGCTATGAGTTATGGATGACTCAACAGCACTTAACAACAACAACAACATTATTATGGTAGTTTATTTACAAAATTACAATACATTGTTTTCCAGAACAGATTCTTCCAATTTCTCACACCACTCCCACCCATCAAATTGAACAACCCCAAGATTAATCTCTTCTCCCCCTGCACATCCGCATCCATCTGCTTCCTGCCCCACCCAGATCCTTTTACTCATTCTACAATAATGGTTTTATACAGTATTTGTCTTTATGAGACTGAGTTAGTTCACTCAGCATAATGCTCTCCAGTCCCTCCCAAGTTAGGTAATAATTTACAAAATCATTGCTCCTATGTGCTGTGTAGTATTCCATTGTGTACCATAATTTCTCAATCCATTCATTTACGGTTGGACACCTGGGCAGTTTCCATGTTCTTGCAATTGTGAATAATGCTGATATGAACATTGTATACAAGTCTCTGTTTGTGCCTCAGTTCTCATTTTCTCAGGGTATATTCCAACTAGTGAAATAGCTGGGTCATATGGAATTTTTACATTCAGCTTTCTGAGGAAGTGGCAAACTGCCTTCTGGAATGGTTGTACCATTTTACAATCCCACCAACAATGTATAAGAGTTCCTTTCTTGCCACATCCTCTCCAACATTTATTACGTGCTGCCCTGTTAAACTTTACCACTCTTTACTGGAGTGAGATGGTACCACATTATGGTTTTGATTTGCATCTCTCTTATTGTCAGTGATTTGGAGCATTCCTTCATGTGTCTGTTTGCCATTCAAATATCTTTCTCTGTGAAAATTCTTTCCATATCTTTTGTCCATAATTGGGTTATCAGTCTTTTTCTTGTGGAGACTCAAGAGTGTTCTGTAAACTTTCATTATGAGGCTTTTGTCTGAGACAGTATTACCAAATGTTTGTTCCCAGTCAGTAGGTTTTCTTTTCACCCTGTTGGAAAAATTTTTTGATGAACATATGGATTTAATCTTTAGGTCCCATTCAACCATTTTTTCCTTTTCAGATTGTGTATTTCTGGTTGTGTTTGATAGTCTCTCTATGCCTTAGACTAACACTTTTAAGCTTGCTCCCAGTTTATCTCTTATGAACTTTATGGTTCTGGTTACTCTCAGGTCTCTGATCCACCTTGAGTAGATTTATGTGTATGGTGTGAGATGTGGACCTTGTTTCAGCTTTCTGGAGGTAGAAGTACAGTTTTGCCAGCACCATTTGTTGAAGAGGTTGCCATTTCCCTGTTTGATAGTTTTGATTTTCTTGTCAAATATCAGTTGACCATAAATAAGTTGGTCTATTTCTGGGTTCTCAATTCTGTTCCATTGGTCTGTGTCTGTCATTGTACCAGTACCAAGCTGTTTTGGTTACTACTGCTGTGTAATAGATTTTGAGGTCATGGAGTGCTATGCTTCAAACCTCATTTTTGTTTTGTAGAATTGCTTTGCTTATTTGGGGTCTCTCCCTTCTTCAAATAAATTTGACATTTTTCTTTTCAAGCCCCTTGATTTTTTAATTTGGTAACTGTACTGGGATTGTGTTGATAGCTTGCTTTTGGTAGGATTGTTATTTTCATAATATTGATTCTTCCTGTCCGTGAACAGGGCACATTTTCCCATTTCTTTAGGTCTTTTTTTGTGTCTTGTTGAAATACTCTGTAGTTTTCATTGTATAGGTCTTTTTTATCGCTTGTTAAGTTCACTCCCAAGTATCTCAATTTGTGATTGGTTATTGTATATGGTATTGCTTTCTTTATTTCCATCTCTGAGTTCTCTTTGTTACGGTAGAGGAATCCTACTGCTTTTTGGATATTGATCTTATATCCTGCCACTCTACCAAATTGGCCTATTAACTCTAACAGGGCTTTGGTGGGGGTTTTTTTGTGCTGTGTTGTTTTTTTTTGTTTTGTTTTTTTTTTTAGTCTTTGGGGTTCTCTGTATACACAATCACATCATCTACATAGAGAGACAGTTAAACCATCTCTTTGATGATCTGGATACTTTTAATTTCCTTCTCTTGTCGTATTGCCCTAGCAAGCATTTCCAATACAATATTGAAGAAAAGTGGTGACAGTGGGAATCCTTATCTGATCCTTGTTCACAAGGAAAATGTTTTCAGTCTTTCTCCATTGAGAATAATGTTGGCTCTTGGTTTTGCATATATACTTTTCACTATGTTGAGAAAATTCCCTTCTACTCCAATTTTGCTGAGTGTCTTTATCAGGAAGGAGAGTTGTATTTTGTCAAATGTCTTTTCTGCGTCAATTACTAAGATCATATGGTTCTTGTTACTTACTTTGTTAATATACTGAATTACATTGATTGTTTTTCTTATGTTGAACCATCCTTGCATGCCTGTTACAAATCCCACTTGGTCATGGTGAATTATATTTTTTTACGTGCTTTTTAACTCTATTGGCTAGGATTTTGTTAAGGATTTTTGCATCTATATTCACGAGAGATATAGGTCTGTAGTTTTCTCTTTTGATAATATCTTTGTCTGGTTTTGATATTAGGGTTATGCTTGTATCATAGAATGACTCTGGAAGTGTCCACTCTTTTTCAATTTTTTGAAATATTTAAGTCAAATTTGTGCTAATCCTCTCCAAATGTTTTGTAGAATTCAGCTGTGAAGCTTTCTGGTACAGAATTTTTCTTATGGGAAGTCTTTTTATGACCTTTCCAATTTCTTCTCTTGTGAAGGGTCTGTTCAAGCGTAATGGACCACTTTTAAGTGAACATCTAAAAATACTTCCTGATCTCTCAATCTAAGACTCATAACATTTATACAGGATTTATTATTTCCCTTATATTATTATTATCATCATCATCATCATCACAAAAGTTAGACACTTGTATTGGTTTCTATTGCTGCCCTAACAAATTACCACAAAATTAGTGGCTAAAAATAGTAGATACTTATTGTTTCACAGTTCTGTAGATTAAAAACCTCACACACTTCACTGGACCAAAATCAAGATGCTATCAGAGCTACCCTCATTCTGGAGGCTCTGAAGAGAATTGGTTTCCTTGCCTTTTGCAGTTTCTAGAGGACCCCTACATTATGACTTTCTTCCACCACCTTTTAAAACCAGACAGCAAGAAGCTCTGGTGGTTAGTGCCTTCTGCATTGTGCTACTAACCAAAACCTCAACAGTTTGGATGTACCAGTTGCTCTGCCTTAGAAAGATGGGAAATTACCTCCTATTATGATTTATAGAATTGGCTTGATGGCAGTGGGTATAGGTTGTTTTGTTTTGTATTTTTAAAAAAGAGGAAACAAACAAACATAAAATCAAGCAAACAACAAAAAACAAAACCAGGTAATAGATTAAGTCCTTTTCACATCTCATCACTCTGACCTCAGTGTTTGCCTCCTTTTTTGCTTTTAAGGACCTTTGTGATTCAGGATAATCTCCCCACAGCAAGGTCTTTTATTTAATCACACCTGCAGAATCCATATGCTGTAAAGTGACAAGTTGCAGGGATTCTGAGGTGGCTACCCTGGGGAGGAGGTCCTAAATTGTTCCAGGCACAACACTACTTACGGAGGGGCGAACGGCTCATGTAAATAAGAATATATCTTCTCTAATTATGCTCCTGTTTGGAGTTTCCTGTGTGAAGCAGTTGGATTCTAGAGGGTAGGATGTTTTGATTTAACTTAAATTCTAGTGTAAATTGGTCATTTTTTCTTTTATTAACAGACTAATTACAGACTTGTGGCTAGTTGTGTCCCTGTGGCCCTCGTACCTGGTGTTAATTGTGTTTGGGAAGAACATTGTTCTAAGTGGTACAGCACTTGTTTGTCAGTTTGCTGTAGAGAGATAACTTGGAGTTGCTGTGATACTGAAACTGTCCCACTGATGTGTCAAATGCCATAAAGGTTACTCATGGTAGACAAAGTTGGGTAGAGCTCCCAGAATAAGACAGACTTAGAAGCAGGATTGACATCCACTTCTTAAATAATAGCCTTTTGGAAACCTTATGAACACTAGAGGAATTACAAAAGTTATAGAACAGGGTCAGACCTTTTGTTCATAGGGTCGCTATGAGTTGTACATGACTTGATGGCACCTAACAACAACAACTAATAGTGCTAATATCAAATCTAAAACTAGACCAAGAAGCTGTTGTCTGAATGGAGCAAGGGAACACTGAATGGCTTAAAATAAAGAAGGATATGCAGCAGAGCTGTATCCTTTCTCCATACCTATTTAATCTGTATACTGAGAAAATAATTCATGAAGCCAGATTTTATGAAGAAGAATGTGACATCAGGATTGGAAGACTCACCAACATCCTGCCTTATGCAGATAGACACAACTTAGTTTGCTGAAACTGAGAAGAATATAAAATGCTTGCTACAAAAGATCAAGGACTGCAGCCTTCCATATGGATTATATTTCAGTATAAAAACCAAAATGAGACAAAGGTCCTCATCACACGACCAATGGTCAACATTATGATACTTGAAGAAAGATTTGAGTTTATCAATGATTTTATCTTTCTTGGATTAACAATCAATGACCTTGATACCAGCAGTTAGGAAACAAGAAGACATATTGCATTGGGCAAGTCCAAGTCCTCTATCAGAGTCCTCTTCAAAATGCCAGAGAGCAATGACGTCAGTTTGAAGATTAAGGTGCCTGATTCAGGATATGGTCTTCTCAATCACTGCTATGCATCAGAGAGCTAGACAAGGAATAAAGATGACAGAAGAATAATTGATGCCTTTGAATCGTGCTGGAGTAGAGTACTGAATAACCAATGGACTGATGAAGAACTAACCGATAGGTTTTGGCGAAAGTGCAGCCAGAGTGTTCCATAGAGGTAAAGATGGCAAAGCTTTGTCTTTGTAGCCTAGGCAAGGCTATCACTTGGAGAGGGACATCATGCTTGGAAAGACGGAGTGTCCCCCAAGAAGAGAAAGCTGCTCCCCTCTAAGATGGATTGACACAGTGACTTCAGCAATAGGCTCTGGTGTGTTAGAGATGATGAAGATGGCACAGGATAGGGCAGGGTTCAGGTTGGCTGTTCAGAGGGTTTCTATGAGTAGTGCATGACTTGAGGACACCTAACAACAACAACAACAAGGATTGAAAAATTATTTAGCCTCAAGGCACAACCTGGACTAGTGAATCAAGACAACCCAAATGAGAACTCTAGAAATGCTCTGTGGATGGTCATAGAATTTGGAGATTTGTTGTTGTTTTAAGATATAAGGGTTGTTTTCTCCAAAGGCTGGTTTTGATGCAGAGATCACTTCAGCCAAGAGCTCGCTATTAGGAAGGAAAAGTAGAGGTAGAGACGGTGCCTCTGGGACTCCTTTAACCATTGTCTATGAGCTGTTTTTCAGTCTAAATAGGAGATTTAAATTGGGTCTTTGTGAATAGCTGCCCCTCCTGCTGGGATCTCTGGTGAGGTAGTCAAAAGGGAGGCTCAGCTAATCTAAAGACCATGCCTCTCTGGTGGGTTGAATCCATGGGAGAAAAACGGGTAATCTCCTCCTTGGGATTTACAGCCTGGAGAACTCAATGGAGGCCCAGCTTCCACTCCACGGCAAAGAGCGAAGGGTGTCCCTCCCAGGGCCTAGCGGATCTCTGCGAGCCTCTTCGCAGCATCACTAGGGGGCGCCATAATCCTTCCTTTGGAACAGGGTTTGAAAGCATCTGGGAGTCTAAGGATTTCAACTTTCAAAACTACATGTCAGATGTTGGCAATGCAGGCCAGCCGGTGACATAAGGGCTGAGGTGCCTCACCTCAACCGGTTGTAAAGCCTCAGCCCCTTCTTTCGGTCTCCCCTCAAAAGGATTCTGATCATAGAGGACTATCTGGGCTTCTCCTGAAGGAATATGCTCCTTTACTTTCCTCTCGGCTGGGTCCTCGCATTTCTAGGTTGGCATCCACTCTGGGGGGCGGGAAGGGACATTGGGAGATGGGGGTTGGGAGGGAGAGGAAGAGGCGCAGGGAGACAAAACAAAAAGGAGGGGAGGAGGTTGGTGAGGCTGTGGAGAAATAAAACGGTGGAGAAATAAGGGCAGTGCAGCATGTGGGAGCCAGAAGGAGGAAGAGAACTGAGAGATGAATGCCAACATCTTGCTACAGAATGGTAGCCTTTGTCTCTGCACACCGCCTCCTCCAAACTCTCCCCCTTCCCCACTCACCCACCCTCCGTTTCTAATCTTTACTTTTTTTCCTCTACTATAGAAATACTTGGATTGATGGAACCCTTCCCCATCATGCACAGCCATTCAGTTGGGTCAGATTCAGAGCAACAATACACAGGAATCCCATACTTTTGGACTCAGAGCAACCAGTGCACATGTGCGCCAGTGCATCTCAGAGCACTAACAACTCAGTGTCCCTTTATCAATAGAGGGAGGCGGAATCATAGGGACCTTGTAGGATAAAGCAGAACTGTCCCATCGGACTCTCAAGACCGAAATCTTTACAATCAATTCCTTCAATACAGCTTGCACTTCTTCCTTTATTATCATTGGCTCTTGATCATACCTACTTCCAGAGATGGCTCAGTGTCCCATACTTTTTGGTACAGTGACTCTGTATTCCTTCCATCTTTTTAAATTTATGTTTCATGTTTCATTCAAGATACTGCCCATAGAATTTTGTATTTCCATCAAGACTTGAAATTTATTTTTAAGCTCTATCAATTTGAGAAACAGTGAGCATTTTATTCCCTTTTGGTATTCTGATTCCAGCTCATTGCACATATTGCTATAAGACATTTTGTCTTCTCGAACTGCCCTTTGAAATCATTCATTCAAATAACAATACAAATAAAAAAGTAAGAATAGGAATAAGGAGGGAATATCAAAGTTAGGTTCCTTAAAGTAAACTGTCAACAACTTCATCTTTCATGGGTCCACAATTAATATCCTTGGAGCCAGCAGTCATATCAGGAAACATTGTACTGGGGAAATCTGTAGTCAGTGACCTTTCCAAAGTATTGAGAAGCAATGTATTGAGAAGTTCAGCTGAAGACTAAAGTATGCCTAGTTCAGGCCATGCTCTTTTCAATCACTTGCTATGCTACTGAGAGTGGATAGTGGATAAATATGACAGAAGAAGAATTGATGTCTTTGAGTTGTGGTGTTAGAGAAGAGTAATACATATTGCAAGGATGGCCAAATGAATAAACAGGCTGCTTCTTGGAGAAGCAGCCAGAGTGCTCCTTGGAGGCAAAGATGATAAAGCTTCATGTTGGATACTTTGGGCATGTTGCTTACTATTGTTGTGTATTGTCAGGTTGTAATCAGCCCATTCCTGACCCACCAGAGGGTTATCAGAGGCAGTAATATACAGGAGGAGTTGCTCATCTTCTCCCACAGAACTGCTGATGGATTCAAACCTCATACATTTGAGTTAACAGCGCAATTCCCTACCACTAAACCAGCAGTTGAAGAAGGGTACTGAACATTCTATTGAATGCCAAAAGAACAAACATAGCCTGAAGGCTCCTTGGAGGCAAAAGTGATAAAGCTTTGTCTCACATAATTTGGACATGTTGCTAAGAGAGTTTATTTCTTGGAGAGGTATATAAAGCTTAAAATGGTGGAGGAAGAGAAAAAGCATCTAAACTCAGTGAGTATAGTGACTGCAGCAATGGGCTTGAGTGTATCAGAGATTTAAGAATGACAAAGGATAGGACAGGGCTCAGACCTGTTGTTCATAGGGTCACTATGTGGTATATTCTGCTTGGTGGCACCTAACAGCAACAACAACAAAAGCAAGGGTAGTGAAGTTTAGTCTCACATACTTTAGGCATATTGTCAGTCTTGGAAAAAACATCATTCTGATGGAAGTAGAGGATAAGAGAAAGCAAGGATGATGCTCCATGAGATGGACTGACATGGTGACTGCAACAATGGACTTGAATATAGCAGAGGTCATGAGGGTGGTGAAGGCTAGGGCAAGGTCTAATCTGTTGTTCATAGAGTCGCCATGACTTACTTAACTTGTCGCACTTAACAACAGCCAAGGCTGTAGTATGGAAACCAGAGCAAGCATTACAAGGATATAAAAGGAGAGAAAATAAAAAAATTAGAGGAAGCAAACAGAAAGTCCAGACATGGCTAACAGGATGTCCAAAAGAAGGAACTGTGGTCATTATATAAAACTACTGTGTTGCTGTCGTAATTTCAGGATCACACTCACCAAAAAGGGCAGAGGTGAGCAGCAGCTTCTCAGAGTTTCCAGGAAAGAGGCAGAGAGAGAGGAGCTGGGCACTATTGTGGGGGAACAAAAACAGAGTGTGAATGCATTGAAGCCCAGCCATCATGTTATGCCAACCTACGTGGTCTGAAAAAAATACATTTAAAACATCTCAGACAAGGATCTCATAATGAAAGTTTATAGAATTCTACAGGACCTCCATAAGGAAAAGATTGCTAACCAAATAACAAAATGGGCAAAAGACACGGAAAGACTTTTCACAGAGGAAGACATTCAGATGGCGAGCAGACACGTGAAGAAATGCTCCAAATCACTGGCAATCAAAACCACAATGAGACACCATCTCACTCAGTAGCAGCGGCCAAGTTTAACTGGATGGCAAGCAAAAATGTTGGAGAGGATGGGAACTCTCATACACTATTGATGGGATTATAAAATGGTACACCCACTCTGGAAGGCAGTTTGACCTTTCCTTGAAAAGCTAAACATAGAAATGTCATATGACACAGCTATTGCACTGTTAGGTTATACACTGAGGAAAACGGAACTGAGACATATTTGGAGATCTGTACACCAGTGTTCATAACAACGTTACTCACAATTGTAAAAACACAGAAGCAGACCAAATATCCATCAACAAACAAATGGATTGAGAAATTATGGTACATTCTCACAATGGAATACTATGAGCACTCAGGAGCAATGATTTTGTACAATATATATAACATGGGAGAGGCTAGAGAGCATTATGTTGGATGAACAAACTCAATTTCATAAGGGTGAATACTGTGTAAGATTATTATTGTAAAAATAGAAGGATAACTAGTAAGATGTGGATAAAGTAAAAAAGAAAATAGGGCAGGAGGCCCGAGGGTAGGGAGGGGGTAAATCACAGGGTCACAGAATTTGGTGGGCAGAGGAGGGGGTGAAGGGATAAATCTACTGGGGACTTGAAAAGATGGAGTGATGGTGGGCATAGATCAGTTTTATAAAACACAGCATATGGAAATTATCATATGAAAATGAAAGAATGTGTGAAACACATTGTACATAAATGAAACACATTGTATACAAATTTTATGTGAAAACCAATACAAAACAAAACAAAAACTAAACCAAACAAAGCATGATTGGATAGTAAAAGAAAACCTAAACTGAGAGGGAAAATAACTCAATCCTTTGAATTGAGTAGTATAAAAGTATAACTTTATTTTTTACTAATCTCCTAAAGAAATACAGCAATTCTTTTTCCTGAATGTGGGCAAATGATTTGTTATTGTGTTGTTGTTTGCCATCGAGTTGGAAACCACTCATGGGTGACCCTCCAACGGGTTTTCAGAGGACTTTTCAAAGGTAGTTAACCACACAGGAGGAGATTGTCTGTCCTTCTCCTGTGGAGCAGCTGGTAGATTCAAACCTCTTACCTTCAGTATTGCAGGGCAGTGTCTTACCACTAGGCCACCAGAACTCTCCCTGCATATGATAGTTGTATGCATTTGTTACTTAAGAGACATTTTCTTTTGATACCACATTAAGGTAACAGTAGATATCTTCACACGGTTCCTGGGCTGCATGTCTTTTAGAGCTGGTGGAGTTGGACAAAGTGGAGTGGAGAAGATCCCTTTCTACTCTAGGTACATCTCTGACTGGAGAGTTAGTTCTCAAGGACAGGGTTGCTGGAGTCCTCCAGGTGCTTCAGAGACATTTGAATGGGAATGTCTATGTGCAGAGGTGAGGAGATGGTGGCCGCTAACAGTTGGACAGCATGCATGGAGTGCATGGAACCAGCAAAAGAGCAGAAGCTACAAGAAATAGTTTGAGATTCCCAGAATTTTCTTTATCATGGATCTCTAAAATCCTATCTCCACTTCCTACTCAGTGGAAAAGTACATGCAGCCTCAAAGCAACACAAAAGAAAAATACAGAAGCTGAGAGAAATTTTAAAAATTGACAACCCTTCAGGTTTTTCCTGTTCCACCAGAAACCTTCATGTGTGAGTCAAGTGTAAAAACCGCTATGCAAAGGAAGCCATTTAGAGCTCCAGTGGCCTAGTGGTAAGAATTTATGCTGCCAATGCAAAGGCAGGCGATTTGAATCTGCCAGCTGGTCCACAAGAAAAAAAGATGAGCAGTCTCCTCTCATACAGTTTACAGCCCCTGAAAACCTCTGGAGGGTCAGCGATGAGTCAGTTTGACTCAGTGTTACAGAGCCACCACACAAGGGTGCTCTGATGAAAACAGTGAAAGCTTGCTTCTTATAGTTGAAATAGCTAGATTTTCTTTTATGAACTGAAAATATATACAAGGATTTTATGAAGCATGAACATAAATGTCTTTATTTTATTGTATATGGCCCTAGGCCAACTTATCAGAGAACTTATGCTCTGGAAGAGAGTAATTTGTGGAAAGAAAAATTTGTAAGACTTCAAATTAATTAGAGCAGTGTAGATAAACATTTTTGTATACATGCTGTCGAGTCAGAATCAACCCATAGCTGATACTCCAGTGGGTTTTCAGAGGCAGATGATTGCATGGGAGGAGATTGTCCATTCATTGCTATTTGAATTTTTTTAAGAGCTTTTTCATTTTTCCAGAAATAAAGTGGACTAGAAATTAAACTAAAAACTTTTTCTTCATGGTTGCTTTTGCTTTGGATTCACTCACATGGCAGATTTGATTTATTTTCCTAAGGTGCGTCTGATACAGGCCATGGTCTTCGCAATCACTTGTTATGCATCAGAGAGTTGGACAATGACCAAGGAGGATAGAAGGAGAATTGA
>NW_006400030.1:2117935-2132953 GCF_000299155.1 Elephantulus edwardii | reverse complement strand
AACAACAACAACAACAACAACATTATTAATCCAGAAATGTCATTTCAGCCTGGGTTTGGAATGGTGTTTGGGAGGATGCAAAGCAGAAATGAACAATGGAAGTTAGGTTAATTTGAGTGAAAAAGAAGTGACCACATTTACTCTCTGCTCTTTTTCATAGAATTACAAGCCTGAAGAGTTTGTTAAAATTCCCTTTGCCAAGAAAAAGACTGATAACAAAATTACAAAATGGATAAGAGACATGGAAAGACTTTCAGCAGTGGGAAACATTCACATGGCCAACAGACACATGAAGAATGGCTCAAAATCACTGGCAATAAGAGATGCAAATCCAAACCACAATAAGATACCATCTCACCACAGTCGCAGTAGCAGGGCAGCAAGTAATAAATGTTGGAGAGGATGTAAAGAGGTGGGAACTCTCATACACTGTTGCTAGGATTGTAAAATAGTGGGTAGGGGCAAAACCACAGGACTGCACAATTTGGTGGGAAGGATCCAGTGAGGCCCTAAAAAGACGGGGTAATGTCCAATTGTGATTAATTTTGTAAAACTTAATGCATGGTAACGATTGTATGAAACACAATGTTAATGAAGACTAGTGTGAAACACAATGTATATGAACTTTGTAAGCAAACTAATACAAAATAGAGAAAAATTCCATTCATCACTGTAATCTGAATTCTTTTAAAACTTCAAATATATCAAACATATAAAGCAGAGGTGGTCTATGAACTCCTTGTATCTATGAATGAAATCTTTACAACATGTCATTTAGATTGGTCCATATGTCCCAGTTTAAGTTAAGCCTTCAGTTGGTGACAAGCTATTCTCTAAGAGAAGGCCTTACTAATTTCTGTGTGGCTTTTAGAAAAGACTATTGTTGTTGTTATGTGCAATAGAGTTGAGTATGACTCATAGCAACCCTGTGAATAGATCTGAACCCTGTCCTAACCTGAGCCACCCTCATAGTCTCTGACACACTTGTGCCATTGCTGATATCACCCTCGCAATTTATCTTATTGAATGTCTTATGCTCTTTCACTGATCCTTCACCTTTCTGAGCATGATACCTTTCTCCAAGGACTTGGCCCTCCCAACAACATGCTCAAAGTATGTGAGACGAAGCTTCACCATGTTTGCTTCCAAGGAACACGCTGGTTGCACTTTCTCTAAAATATACCTGTTTGGTTTTTTGGAAGTCCGTGGAATGTTCAGTACTCTTCTCCAATCCCACAACTCAAAGGCATTTATTTTTCATCTGCCATCTTTATTCATTATCCAGCTCTTAGACATATAACAAGTGACTGAAAAGACCATTTCCGGAATCAGGCACATCTTACTCTTCAAGTTGACATAATTGCTCCTCAGTACTTTGCAGAGGTCCTTGACAACAGACTTTCTCAATTCAGCATCTATTTTGATTTTTTTATGATTAATTGTGTTTTATTAATTATATAGAGGCCTTTGTAAGTGTCCACAATAACAAATTATGACTAACATTGAGAAGAATCAGAATCTCAGAACACTTAATTGTGCTTATGTGAAAGCTATACATAGACCAAGAAGCAGTTGTCTGATTAGAAAAAGGGAACATTGTATGGTTTAGAAGCAGGAAAGATGTGTGTCGGTATTGTATTCTTTCTCCATACCTATTCATTCTGTATGCAGAGCAAATAAATTGAGAAATTGGACTATATGAAGAACAATGCTGCATCAGAATCAGAAAAAGACTCAGAAAAAACCTGCATTACACAGATTGCACAAATCCTATCTAAAGATTATTTGGGGTTGAGTTAGAACCTACTCATAGATGACTCTCCAGTGAATTTTCAGAGACTGTAAATTGTGTGGAAGTTGATTGCTGGTGCCAAAGATGTTGATGATGGATCCAAGCAAGATGAAGTCATTGACAATTTCAACCTTTTCCCCATCAATTTTGACATTGCCTATTGATTGGCCCAATGGTGAGAATTTTTGTTTTCTTGACTTTGAGATTCATATTGAAGGCTGTATTCCTTAATCTTCTGCAGCAAGTATTTCAAGTCCTCTTTCAGCAAGCAAGGTTTTGTCCTATGCATAATGTAGGTTGTTGGTAACTCCTTTGATCCTGATGCTACATTTTTCTTCATAGAGTCCAACTTCTTGAATTATTTGCTTAGCATACAGATTGAATAAGTATGGAGAAAGAATACAGTTCGGATGCATACCTTTCTTAATTTTAAATCTTTCTTGACCGTGACACCAGGAATATCATTGTTGATGTCAGATGGATCCTGGCTAAAGTAAAGAATACCTGAAGAATGTCTATTCATGCTTTATTGACTATGCAAAGGCATTTGACTAGGTGGGTCTTAACAACTTATGGCTAACATTGAGAAGAATGGGAATTCCAAAGCACTTAATTGTGCTCATGCAACCCCTATGCTGAGACCAGGAGGCTGTTATGAAAACAGAGTAAGGGAACACTTCATGGTTTAAGATTAAGAAGGGAGAGTGTCAGGGTTTTATTCTCTCCCCATACCTATTCAATCTGTATGCTGAGCAAATTATCCAAGAAGCTGGACTATATGAAGAGGAATGTGGCATCAGGATTGGAGGGAGATTCATCAATAACCTGTGTTATGCAGATGACACAAGCTTGCTTCCTGAAAATGAAATGGACTTAAAGTACTTGTTGTAGATGATCAAAGCATTCAGTCTTAGTATGGATTGCATCTCAATGTCAAGAAAAGAAAGATTTTTATCACTCACTGTTAGGCAACATCATGATAGATGGAGAAAGAATTGAAATTGTTGACAATTTCACCTTACTTGGATTCACAATTAACATCCTTGATACCAGCAGTCAGGAAATCAGGAGCTAGCACTGAAAAAGTCTGCAGTTAGGAACATCCCCAAACAATTGAGGAGTAATGATGTCAGTTTGAAGACTAAGGTGCATCTGATTCAGGCCATGGTCTTTCCAATCACTTGCTATGCATCTGAGAAATGAAAATGAATAAGGATGGCAGAAGCCTTGGAGCTGTGGTGTTGGAGAAAAGTGCTGAACATCCCATGGTGCAGCCAGAGTGGTATTTGGAGGCAAGAATGCTGAAGCTGCATCTCACAAACTTCGGGAATGTTGCTAGGAGGGGCTATTCCTTAAGGAGGGACATGACGCTTGGAAAGGCACGGGGTTGGCAAAGGAGAGGAAGACCTTCAACTGGGTAGATTGACATGGTGACTATCACAATGGACTCCAGGGTGTCAGGAAGTGTGAGAATGACACAGGATAGGTTCAGATCTGTTGTTCATAAGATTGTTATGGGTTGTATTCTACTCAACACCACCTAACAATAACAACAAGTATTCCCTTGTTCTGTTTGGACAAAAGCTGCTTAGTCTTGGTATAGGTTTCAGATGAGCATAATTAAATATCTGGGATTCCCATTCTTCTCAATGTTAATCATAGTTTGTTATGATCTACATCATGCCTTTACAAAGTCAATAAAACAAATATTTAGTCTTCTGGTATTCTCTGCTTTTTGCCTAGATCCATCGGACATCAGCAGTGATGTCCTGTTGCCATGGCCTCTTCTAATCCCAGCTTGAACTTTTGATAGTTCTTGGCAATATACTCTTTTAATTATTCTGGATGAACTCTAGCAATACTTTGCTTGCATGTGATATCAATGATAATTGTTTGATAATTTTCACATTCAATGGATTCACCCTTCTTAGGAATGGAAACAAATATGGATCTCTTCCAATGAGTTGGCCAGCCAGCTCTCTTCCAAATTTTCTGGAACAGCTTGAAAAGAACATTCGGGGCTGCAACTATTATTTGAAACTTGACAAATGGTTTTCCATTAATTCTGGGGTCTTATTTATTGTCAGTGCCTTCAGTGCAAATTGAACTTCTTCCCTCATTACCATTGGCTCTTGATCATATTTCTTCCTGAAATATTTCAATGTCAACCTATTATTTTTTTTATATAGTAACTATGTATTGGAAGAAGATTAATCAACAATTTGTGTTATGCAGATGACACAACCCTGCTTGCTGAAACTAAAGAGGACCTGAAGTGCTTGCGGCAGAAGATCAAGGACTGCAGTCTTCAATATAGGCAATATGGATTAAAGCTCAACATCAAGAAAACAAAGATTCTCACCACTGGGCCAATTGGCAGCATCATGATAGATGGTGAGGAGACTGAGATTAACAGCTTTAGATTGCTTGGCTCCACAATCAACATTCTTGGTACAACAGCAAGGATATCAAGAGACGAATTGCATTGGGAAAGTCGGCTATCAGGAACGTCTCCAAAGTACTGAAGAGCAACGGCATCAGTCTGAGACTAAGGTTTGCCTAATCCAGACCATTGTTGTTGTTGTTGTTATGTGGCGTGGAGTTGATTGTGACTCATAGCGACCCTATGCACAATAGCCCTAAACCCTGCTCTATCCTGTGCCAATCGCACTGTCTCTGGCACTCCCAACCCGATTACCCCAGTCACTGAATCAATCCACCTCATAGAGGGCTTTCCCCTTCTGCACTGTCCCTCCACCCTCCCAAGCATGACATCCCTCTCCAAGGACCGGTCCCTCCTTACAACATGTTCACAGTATGTCAGACGAAGCCTCAGAATCCTTGCCTCCAAGGAGTAGCCTGCCACAGTCTTCACAATTGCATGCTATGTGTCAGAGAGCTGGACAATGACTAGGAATGTTAGAAAGAGAATCGATTTCTTTGAGCTGTGGTGCTGGAGAAGAGTTTTGAAGATACCATGAAAACAAACAGGCTCATACTAGAAAGGGTGAAGCCAGGCTGCTCCTTGGAGGCAAGGATTCTGAGAATTATGAAGCTTATCAGACATATTTTGGGCATGTTGCAAGGAGAGACTGGTCCTTGGATAGTGGCAGAGGGACAGAGAAAGACAGAAAGACCACTGATAAGATGGATTGATATAGCGTGTGGGGTAATGAGGGTAGGTGCGTCAGAGATGGTAAAGTTGGCACCGGATAGAGCAGGTTTCAGGGTTGTTGTACATAGGGTCAGTAGGAGTTGCAAGTGACTCGAAAGCTCATAGCAACAACAACTCTGTATTCCTTCCATCTTCTTTTGATGATTTCTGTATCATTCAAGATTTTACCCATAGTATCTCTCAGTATTGCAACTTGAGTCTTGAATTTGTTTTTCCTTTCTCACAAATGAAGTTTGTTCTTCCCTTTTTATACTACAATTCCAGCTTCTTTCCCACCCCATTATAATACTTTGCTTTGTCTTTTGAAATCTTCTGTTTAGCTCTTTCACTTTTGCATCTCTTCTCATTGTTTTGCCTTCTTATTGCTCTAGTGATGTTTTTGTAGTCTCTTCTGACATTCATTTTGGTCTTTTCTTTCTCTGTCTACTTAATGTACTCTTGCTCGCCTTAATGTCATCCCACAACTCAGCTGACTTTTTATAGTCAATAAAAAGACTATAGGGATGTATTTTGGGGATGAGAGTGGAATTTAAATATATCTGGAAATGCAAAAGTATTCTTATCTATATTCTTCAGAATGGCAAAATACATCTCACATATCAATGCTTTTCCATCAATTTTAATGCATGGACTTAAGTCCAGACCTGTTCTCTGGAATTCTATTTCCCTACTATATGATTTAAATGTAAGAAATGTGTGCATTAAGGTTGTATTCTTTCTCTATATCTATTTAATCTGTGTACTAAGCAAATTATTTAAGAAGCTGGGTTCTATGAAGAAGAAAGTAAAAAACTTTCAAGATGAAGATGTGGAAGCTCAGAGCAGAAACAAAGGCTAGAGATTCTTATTTTGAAGGTTGTTGCTGCTGTTTGTCTTTATTTTTATTTTTTAAGCAAATTTCTTTAATAAAATTTATGAAAATTAAAATATGGAACGTTTCATGAATTTACATGTCATCCTTATGCAGGGACCATGATAATCTTCTCTGTAGTGTTCCAGTTTTAGTATATGTGCTGCCAATGAGAGCACATTTATCTTTTTTTTTTTATTGCCGTGAAAATGTGTAAAATCTGTAATGGAAAGAGTGAGGTCAAATGAACAAAGAGTTTGAAAAGGCCACAGTTAATGGATGAGAAAGATATCTAAAGAGATAAAAGGTCAAAGAAACAACTTACAGAATTATAGAAATCATTAACAGAAAGTGTAAAATTGCACATAAATGTGAAAATTCAATAAAGCACTATAAATCAATAAGTGGATGATCAAAATGAGAAATTTCTGTGCATCAAAACCCTTATCAAGGAAAATGAAGACAGATTAAAAATGGGAGGTATTATTTAGCGTGTGTGTGTGTGTGTGTGTGTGTGTGTGTGTGTTTGTGAGTGTGTATGAACGAATAAGAACAGAAAGCAGGGAAGGAGCAAGAGGAATGCTTTTACCATGTGTAGGTACTTAACAACAACAACAACAACATAAAGAGAGCTCTGTTGGCCTAGTGGATAGAAAGTTTTGCTACCAAGTCAAAAGTGTGGCCCTCAGGCCTGGTTTTAATTGGTTTCGGTCAAACATTTTTCTAAGTGGTATAGCACTGATATATGCATTGCTGTACAGAGGTAACTCATGGTTGCTGTAATGCTAAACACTGTGACACTCATGCGATTATGGTTACCCATGGTGGACAGTGTTTGGTGGAGCTCCCCGATTAAAGCAAGCCTGGAAGCAGGAGTGGCATCCACTTCCAAAATAGGTTGCCTCTGTGAACTCTATCAACTTGGAGAAACAATGAAAGTTATACAAGTGTTCAAGTCTTTCATTTATAAGGTCAATCTGAGTCATCTATAACTTGACGGCACTCAACAATAACAACAATGATAGATATTGATAGATAGATAGATAGATAGATAGATAGATAGATAGATAGATAGATATAGCACTGGAGAGTGAGTGAGTTCTGGTGGCCTAATCTGTAGGAAGTTGTTCTGGTAATTCAAAGGCTGACCCACTCTGGCAGTTCAAATCCACCAGTGACTCTGAGGGAGAAAGATGAGCAATCTCCTCCTGTGTGATTTACAGCCAAGGAAACCCAATGGTGGGTCAGCTCTAAGTTGGTTCAAATCAACAGCAGTCAATTATTATGAGACATATATAAAAACCTCCTGCAACTCAACAACAAAAGGACAAAGAACTCACTTCTTTAAAAAGCAAGCAACTCAAATAGACATTTCTTCAAAGAATCTATGCAAATAATCAATTGCTGTTGTTGTTAAGTGTCGTCAAGTTGCAGGTGACTCATAGCAACCCTATGAAAGAGAGACCTCAATGCTTGTGTGTTTCTCATCCTCTCTCCAGGTTCATAGGGTTTCCGGAGGCAAGCTATTACAGAAGTGGATGCCACTCCTGCTTCCAAGCTTGTTTTAATCTGGGAGCTCCACCCCACTCTCTGTCTGCTTTGGGTAACCAACCCCCAGTTCATCTGGCAAGTCCGCTCTGCCAACCTCCACCTGGGGCAAAAAGAACACCACAAATACCCAGAGCCCTCATACCTGCTGTTCTTCAAGAAGCCAGAGGCCAAATAATCAATAAGCACTTTAAAATATACTCATCATTGGCCATGTCTAAACAGAATAAGGGAACAAGGTATGCTTTAAAACAAGACAAGATGTGTATCAGGGTTCTGTCTTCTTTCCACATCTATTCAATCTGTATGCTGAGCAAATCATTTGAGACACTGGACTCTATGAAGAAGAATGTGGCATCAGGATTAAAGGAAGACGCAAAATAACTTTTATTATGCAGATGACACAATCTTGCTTATAGAAAGTGAAGGGGACTTGAAACACTTGCTGCAAAAGATGAAAAACGACAGCCTTCAATATGGTATACATCTCAACATAAATAAAACAAAAATCCTCACTACTGGACCAACAGACAACATCATGATAGATGAAGAAAAGACCTGTTGGGGTTTTTTTCCCACCTGATCCAAGACATGGTTTGTTCAGTTGCTTCCTGTGCATTTGAAAGTTGGACAACAAATAAGGACACTGAAGGAGAATCAAGGCCTTTGAATTGTGATGTTGGAAACAGTACTAAATATCTTGTTGACTGCCAAAAGAACAAAACAAGTCTATCTTGGAGGAAGTGCAGTGAACGCGTTCCTTAGAGGCAGGAATGGTGAAACTACTTCACATGCTTTAGACATGCTGTCAAGGGGATTAGTCCTTGAAAAAATATTTGTGCTGGGGAAGGTGAGGGTCAGAGAAATAAAGGAAGACCTTCAACAAGATGGACCTACACCGTGACCACAACAATGGGCTCGAGCATATCAGAGATACTGAGGATGGTACAGAAGAGGGCAAGGTTAGGATGTATTGTTCATAGGATCACTGTAAGTCATAATCGAATCATTGTACTTGATTTGATGGCACCTAACAATAACAACAAAACATAGAGATCTAGTGCCATAGTCTGTAGGTAATTTTGCTGCTAATCTGAAGACTATGCCTCTCTGGTAGTTAAAATCCAGTGACTTTGATGGAGGAAAAGGTGCAGTCTCCTCTTTTACAATGTCCATCCTCAGAAATGCACTGGAGGGTAAGCTATGAGTTGGTTCTGACTCAATAGTAATGAACATTATTAATCTAAAACACAAAAGACAACCTACTCCCAATATCGTGAAGTATGCCTCACAGTGACCCTAAGAACAACATATATGAAACCTGTGCTATCCTGTACCATCCTCAAAATCTCTACCATACTCAAGCCCACTGAAGCAGTCACTGAGTTGTCTATCTGATTGAAAGTCTTCCTTTCTTTTGACAACCCTTCACTTTTCCAAGTATGGTGTCCGTCTCAAAGGAATAGCTTCTCCTAAACATGCCCAAAGTATATGCGATGAAGCTTCACTACCTTTGTCTCTGAGGAGAATTCTGGCTATACTTTCTCCAAGACAAATCTATTCTTTTGACTTTCCCAATGTAACACATCGCCTGATCTTTGAATGTTGTTACCAAGAGTGTTGATTGTGGATCCAAGTAAGATTAAGTCATTGACAGTTTAAGTATTTTCTCCATCTAGAAACATTCTTTTGGATTCAGTTGTAAATATTAACTTTTTAAAAGAATGTGCTAATGTTCTGTGAGAACAATGATTTTGAAAATCACTACCTCACTCCTGGTTGCTGTAATGCTAAATGCTGTGACACTGATGTGTCAAATGCAATAATGGTTACCCATGGTGAACAGTGTTTGGCGGAACTCCATGATAAAAACAAGCTTGGAAACATGAGTGGCATCCACTTCCAAAATAGTGTGCCTCTGGAAATTTTATGAACGTGGAGAAAAGACAAAAGTTATACAAGTATTCAGGTCTTTTGTTCATAGGGTCGCTATGAGTCATTTATGACTCAATGACACCTAGCCACAACAACAGCAACATCAAGGAGAGGGGTCTGTTGGCCTAGTGGATAGAAGTGATGCTACCAAGCCAAAGGTGGGTGATTTTAACCTGTGGCCCTCAGGCCTGGTTTTAATTGGTTTTGGTTAAACATTCTTCTAAGTGTGCATCACTGATTTATCCATTTGTTATACAGAGGTAACTCATGGTTCCTGTGATGCTAAACATTCTGACACTGTTATGTCAAATGCAATAATGGTTACCCATGGTGTACAATGTACAATGTTTGGTGGAGCTCCCCAATTAAAACAAGCTTGGAAGCAGGAGTGGCATCCACTTCCAAAATAGCTTGCCTCCAGAAATTCTATGAACCTGGAGAAATGATGAAAGTTATACAAGTGTTCAGGTCTTTCATTCATAGGGTCTCTATGAGTCGTCTATGACTTGACGGCATCTAGCAATAGTCACGATATTGAGGGAGCTCTGGTGGCCTAGTGGTAAGAAGCTGTGCTACCATCCAGAAGGCATGCAGTTTGAGGCCACCAGCTGCTATGCAGGAGAAGGATGGGCAATCTCCTCCTGTGCTATTAACTGCCTCTGAAAAGCCACTGGAGGGTTCTGACTTATGATACACACCAACAAACAACAACATTATGATATTGCCTATTGGTCAAGTAGTGAGAATTTCTGTTTTCTTAATATTAAGATGTAATCTACATTAAAATAAGCACTTCAAGTCCTCTTCACTTTTAGCAATCAAGGTTGTTATGTCATGAGCGTATATGTCTTTCTCAGATCTTGATACAGAAAGGTTAGGATTTATAACACAATTTTTTGGGGATATTAATCAATCCATAAAAATCATGATATTGCCTATTGACCAATCGGGAGGATTTCTGTTTTCTTTATATTGATTTGCAATTCATACTGAAGGCTTTGGTCTTTCTCAGGAAGTGCTTTAAAATCTTCTCTTTAAACAAGCAAGGATGTATCATCTGTACATTACGGATTATTACTGAGTCTTCATTAAATCCTGATGCTGAGTTCTTCTTTGTGTAGTACAGGTTTTCAGACTGTTTGTTCAATGTATAGATTATGTATGGTGAAAGGATACAACCTGCTAGGGTACTGAGAGATTCTCAGCTCTGGTACAGTAGCTGGGCACAGTCTAGCAAGATTGTACCCAAAATGAATGTTGTAAGAGCAGTGAAAGAACAGACAACACAGGGAGAAATCTAGTTAAAAAGAGGGGAAAGTTCATTAAGAAAGAGAGTCTCAGAAGATGAGAGCAGGTCTACCCACAAGATATAAGAGTATTTAAACACCTTCGGACCTGGGACCCTCAGTTGTATAGGCTGTGGCACTTTCTGGTTCTGCTTGAATACCACACCTTCTGCAGTGGTGGGCAAGGTGCAGCCTCACTGGCCCTTCCTGTTGGGTTTATTGTTGGCATGCGCTAATTGACTCTGTCAGTTGCTGTTTGATTTCATTTCCTGTTTCTTCTTTGGATTCATGTGATCACCTTCTTTTGATCTTTCTCTGGCCTCTATCAACCTTGATGCACATCTTTCTTCCTCACTCTGAACAACAGCCTCTTAATATATATATATACACCTTCCATATTAGCACAACTAAGAATCCCCATTCTTCACAATGCTGTCAATGTCTTATCCACATGGTCAAACGCCTTTGAATAGACAATAAAACACAAGTAAACATGTCTCAGGTATTTTTCTCCTTACAGACCGGGTCTCTCTGACAATTCTTTTCCACCTTCTACATATATGCTGTTTCCAGAGTTTATTGCAAGCTTCTTTTCTTAGCTTGATCCTAAATCCTGGCAGTCTTTAGGATGCAAATATTATCTCTTTACTGTCAGTCCATACAGTCCCTCCAGTCAGTGTCATCACAGTCATGGTTAAATTAGCATCGTTCCAGCCTGGTTTCTCATCTCAGATGGTATCTATTGACTCTTCCTCATGGTCCACTGGCACCTAAAAATCTACACTTCATCGACGGAGCTGCTCAGACATCTCCTCCTCAATTCAACCTGCTTGTTCTGATGTTTTCCTTACTTGCACCCCTGCAACCAGGGTACACACAGCAGCCTTAAGTCACAAGCTAGAATATTATTTTTCATATTTGCTTCTTCCATACTAGGACAATCCATCCACTTCGTAAGTCCAGCAGAATACAGTTCTACCTTAATTTTGGAAACTGCCCACATGTGTCCTTCCCCAGAGAAACAACACAGTGGACTTGACAACAAAGTCCAGGTTCTGGGTCCAGCTGCCTAAGTACGTCCAGCAATTCTGTCACCTGACACAGAGTTGTCTGAGCCCACCAGCAGTTTCTTAGAAAAGAGCTTAGAAATGCCTGGCACACAGGCAGCCTTCCATGAGAACTATGTTTATCATAAGCCCCAATGCTGTTAACTTCAAGATTACACCACTGCTTGTCTGGATTGTTCTAATAGTTTTTAACTGGCGTCCTTGACTCAAACCATGTCCCTTTATAACTTTTCCAGATAGCGCAGTGAGGATGAATTCACCAGAAACAGAACTGTAAAGTTAGTTCTTATGTCAAACACACTCCTGACCTTGTGAGCTATCAGTCCAGGCACTACAAGCAAGGTCCTGCGTAGTCTCAGCTGAGGTCTACCCTCCCTGGATCCACTTCTTAGCCATCACTCCTTACTACGATTAGAGTCCAAGACTTCCCTGCTTTTAGCTTCAGGGTTTGTTCTGGTCACAGGTTTACTTTTCTCTTCTTCAAACTCCCACCACTGCACATTTATGTGGTCCTTGGCACTCCAAGGACAAGTCAAGTTCTTAGGAAGAACCACTCTGCAAAACCCGGTATCTGACATCTTTCTCTTTCCAGGACGCTGAGGGGCAGGGCCTGCTCTGGAAGCAGCTGACACCACAGGGACTCCAGGGTGAGGGGTCTGGGGGAAGTGAAGCGTCTACTCTTCTAATTTCAGGCTGTTTCTGTTCAGACTCTGGATCCTTTTTCCTTTTACCACAGGCGCCCCCAGCAGAATGACACAAAGGTGAGGTGAGTACGGGGCCTGTAAAACAGCCAGATTCCAGGCGATGGAAAGCATTAGATGTGCCCCTGGGCATCCCAAACCAGATTAAATGACGGTGGAATAGTACGAGTTTTGGCAAGTTCTTTTTTTTTCTATTTCTGTAATTCTGTCTCTACTTTTGATGATCCTTTGGGACACCACGTGCCCATAGATCTTTTCCTATTCTCGTGCATCTTCCCCTCACTTATGCCACGTGCGCCCAACGGAACCTCCCAGGAAACGAACTCCCTTCATTGGATGGTGCTGGGGGAGGCAGCTTGACCCACATGCCGGGCCCAGGAACAAGGCACGTTGTGCTCAGGCGCCCCCAGCGGCGGTCTCCGGAATTCTGACTCGAAGAGGCCAGAAGCTGGGACACTTGACTGGACACTGAGCTGTGTGCTATGAAGTCAGGGAGGACCACACTCTCCAAAGATCGCTGGCTGCCCTTGCTAGAACTGGTGGTGCTCCTTATTGAAAGCTCTCTCAGCAAAGACTTCATTTTCCACCCTGAGTGGGGGTTTGATTCTTACGAAATCACTATCCCCAAGAAGTTGAACTTCCATTCCCAGTGGCAGGGTATAGCCCAGCACGAGTCCTATCTCCTGAAGTTAAAAAGCAAGAATCATGTCCTCCACCTGCGGCCTAAGAAGTTTTTGTTGCCCCGGCATCTGCAGGTTTTCTCCTTCACGGAACAGGGGGAGCTTCTAGAGGATCACCCTTATATACCCAACATCTGCAACTATATGGGTTCCGTGCAAGAGTCTCGGGAATCTGAAGCCACCGTGAGTACGTGCATGGGGGGTCTGCGAGGCATCCTGAAAATTGATGAGGAACTCTACCAAATCGAGCCCCTCAAGGACTCTCCCAAGTTTGAGCATGCTGTGTATGTCCTGAATAAGGAACATTTGAACAACTGGACTTGTGCCTTCACTAATAATGAGAAAGAAGTGCAAATGACCCCACCTGAGCACATGACAAGAATAAGGGACTTTCCTGGATCCTATGAGCACCCGAAATATATGGAATTAGCCTTGTTATTTGATCATGACAGATATTTGTTTGTGAATTCCAATCTAACACAAGCAGTAAGTGATGCCTTTCTTCTTACTGGAATTATGGACACCTATTTTCAGGAAATCAATATGAGGATACACCTAAAAGCTCTGGAAATATGGACAGATAAAGACAAAATAAATATTGAAGTGAAGAAGTTAACTGATGTTCTAAGCCAATTTTTATTATACAGAAAAAAGAGCCTAAATGCACGTATTCTATCAGATTGGTCACATTTATATGTTAATAGGCAGTTTCCTGATGCTCATGGATGGGCTTTTGCTGGATTAATGTGTAGTAAAATGCATGGAGGATCTACAAGTGTTTTTCCAAATGCAGATATCCTGGGACCTGGCATTTGGTCTACTCATGAACTTGGCCATGGTTTGGGAATGAAACATGATAAAGAATACTGCCAGTGTAAAGGTAAACACAGTTGTATCATGGGCACTGGACATACTGGATGGAGTAATTGTAGTTTTATCTATTATTTTCAGTTTTTACATTCGAGAGCAACCTGTCTAAGTAACCTTCCAAACATAGGTTTTTCATGGGAGAAATGTGGAAACAAAATTGTGGAAGCACAAGAGGAATGTGACTGTGGTTCAGATAAAGATTGTCTAAAAGACAAATGTTGTCAACCAGACTGTAAACTGGTACCTGGTGCACAGTGCAGTACTGGTCTCTGCTGTCATAACTGTCAATTCCGCCCTCCTGGATATATATGTAGACTGAAAAAAAATGAATGTGACCTTGAAGAGTACTGCAATGGGACCTCGGGTTTCTGCCCAGATGACTTTTATAAGCAAGATGGAACCCCTTGCAGATACGAATCCCATTGTTTCAGAAAAAGGTGTCAGTCCAGGTTTATGCAATGCCAAAGAATTTTTGGACCAGATGCTAGAAATGCTCCTCTTCGGTGCTATGAAGCTGTGAATTCAATAGGTGATCAGTATGGTAACTGTGGTGTTGTTAAAGGAAGTTATTCTTATGAAAAGTGTAGCAAAGAAAGTATACTATGTGGCAGATTGCAATGTATACATGTCAAAAGTCTTCCTAATATGCTAGATCATACTACAATAATTAGCACTCACCTGAAAGAAGAAAACTTCATGTGTTGGGGCACAGGTTACCACGTTGGCATGACAACTCTGGGGATACCTGACCTGGGTGCAATAAATGATGGCACCTCCTGTGGCCTGAACCGGATATGTGTTAATAGAAATTGTGTTAATATCTCAGTTTTTCAGTATGACTGTTTCCCTGAGAAGTGCAATAAGCGAGGTATTTGCAACAATAAAAAAAACTGCCACTGCATGTATGGGTGGGCCCCTCCATTCTGTGAGGAGGAAGGGTATGGAGGAAGCATTGACAGTGGACCTCCAAGGTCATTAATTACAGAGTCGTCCTCCACAGTTCAGGTCATGCCCATTATGTTATTACGCCTTCTTTTCTTAATCATCTCAATCATTATTGTGCTTCTAAGGAAAGCTATGTGAAACTGTCTAAAATCCAAACAGAAAAAAAAAA
>NW_006400030.1:2115634-2117810 GCF_000299155.1 Elephantulus edwardii | reverse complement strand
GAAGAAGAAGAAGAAGAAGAAGAAGAAGAAGAAGAAGAAGAAGAAGAAGAAGAAGAAGAAGAAGAAGAAGAAGAAAAGGAAGGAAGAAAGGAAGGAAGGAAGGAAGAACAAAAACAGGATCATTCCTTGAACAATTTTATCAATATTACAAACAGGTCTTCATTCTTTTCCCATTTTTTTATGTAGTATTCCTTCAAATTTTGATCAGCAAATAAACAATAACCTTTTTTTAGGAATAAATCAGTGTGCTTTATTTGTTAAGTATTCATATTCTTCTTCATTTCGTGTTGTTGATTTAATTCTGTCCCCTGCTTAAGCCCTAACCACCAGTAGCTGTGAATTTGATCTTGCTTGGAAATAGAACTTTGAAGATGTTATCAATTAAGTTAACATTGACTCATACTGAAGTAAAGTGGGTCCTCAGTATGTTTACTGGCAGACCTGTGAAGACAGAGGCAGCTGTTGCTTAAGCCAAGAAGCACTTGGATCTGCCAGCATCTAGGAGAGACGAGAAAGAATTCTTCCTTAGAGCTTTCAAAGAGATTTGGCTGTAATGACACCCTAAATTCAAACTCCTAGCCTCCAAGACCATGACATAATGAATTTCTGTCATTTAAGCCATCCACTATATGGCACTTTTTTATGGTAGTACAAGGAAATGAAGTGCTGCTATAACAAATACCTAAAAATGTGGATGTTTCTTTGGAATTGAAAACTGCATTAGAAGCTGGAAGAACTTTTAGGCGCTTCATAGTAAAAGCAAAAATTACCTTTAGGAGACTATTTGTACAATTATAGACATTAAGGAGGATTCTAGTTGCTTTAGAAAATACATATATATCAACATGCAGAGAATCTTGTTGGAAATGTGCACATTAAATAAGCTCCTGGTAAGACTTTAAAAGAAAATTATGGGTGTCATTTTGGACACAGGGAGAAAGATAAACCTTGTAATGAAATGGCAAAGAACTTAGCTGTATTATCTTCTAACGTTTGTGGAAATTATAACTTAATTATAAATTAAGTGATAAATTAGGATATTTATCTTAAGAGGACTCTTAAGCAAAATGTGGAAGGAAGGAATTTGCTTTTAACAAAATTCATGAGGAAAGAGATAAAATGAGGAATGGAATTTTTAGGGGGAAAAATTCTTAATTTGAAGAGTGGGGAAATCCTCTTCTTATCTATACTGTAAAAACTGAGGAAGTATACATTGGAGATAAGAACAAAGATGTGTCTGAACAACCATTTGCTAAAGAGATATGTTAATGACTTTTGGACCCAATCAGTCTTCTTAGCAGAAAGACTTCTGTCTTAAACTGAAGTGGAAAGAGAGGGAATGAAATGAAGTTAGGCAGCAAGACTCCTGGGATTCTATAGTCAGAAAATGAGTCACTAGAGCTACTCCTCTGTGAATGTTTGTTATCCTTTAAGAAAAGGAGAGAACTGTTTAAAGGGGGTATGTGATTAGGTATTATTGTCATGACATGAGTCCAGAATGAAGAAGGCTGCATAGTGGAGTGGACTTGGGGGGGAGGGATTGTAAAACAAAGAAAGAATTTTTCTTTTACTTTTCAAAGAGAAGAATGAACTGAGGCGGGGAGGGGTGGGGAGGGAGAAAAGTGCAACAATGAGTGAATGGATATCCAAAGTCTCTGAAATTTTCATTAAAATTAATAATAAAAAATGAGAAGAAAAAAAAAAGGAAACATTTGTCTGAGTGGAAATCAAAGACTGGCAGGGTTGCTGTTGTCATTGTAAGCCTTGATGGCACAGGTCCCAGGTTTGTGTCACCAACTGGGCCCAGAGAATGGAAGTGTGGGCCCAGAGAATGGAAGTGTCAGCTTCAGTGAACACCAAAGACACCAAATTCAGCCAAAGATTATTCTGAGCTCTTGAAATCTAATGCCTTGCTCAGATAGCTTGAGGCTCTGATTCTATCCTCCAAGCTCTTCAGTTTGGAACAAAATATATATGCTTAGCCTGTTCCCACCATTGTATTTTGGAAGCAGAGATACTGTATTCTATGTTTAGCAGGTACACAAATTAAGAGAGACTTTGCCCCTAGGGTAGATCATATTCACAGTGGATGTGAAGATGATGAGAATTAGAAGATGAGAATTTGTTCTAGTGACCTGGATCAACGCTACAACCACTGCAGCACTCCATAACCCTA
>NW_006400030.1:2105001-2115304 GCF_000299155.1 Elephantulus edwardii | reverse complement strand
AGACTGTATGCAAAATACTATTTTGTAAAACTATGCCTTTAAATAGACATTTATGGGTTATATTTCTTTTATAATAATTGTGCACTGAATATTCAATTGTGATGGATTTTGAGATTTATGTATATTTATAAGTCTGTTCTATGTGAATTTTTATTCTTAAGATGTATGGTACATTACTAATAACAATATGGGTTTCTATTTATGTAAAGTATATGTAGCAATATTCCTAGATACTACCCAAATTATTGTTTTGTCCATTTGCCATTATAAAGACTTTTATCTTTAGAGGATTATGTTATAGCCAGAATATGTTAGCTATATTTGAACTTTAGTATATAAATTCTCAATATGGTTTGAAATTCTTCCAGTTGATGAAATTAAAGTTAGTTTATAATTCCTTAAAAAAAAAAAAAAAGAAGATGAGAATTTGGATTTAGAGTTGACATTGGAGTAGGCAGGGAGCTCTGGTTGTAAGGAGTTGCACTGCTAATCCAAGGGCATGTGGCTCCAGTCTAACAGCTGCTCTGTGGAAGAAAGATGGAAGATTTCCTCCTATGCAATTTACTGTTTCTGGAAACCTGCTGGAGAGTCAGTTATGAGTTCATTCCGACTCCACGGTACATGACAGCAACAATATTGGAATGAGTAAGACTTGGAAATGCTGTGGTGGGTGTAAATACACTTTGTACTGGGAATAACATGAATTTTAGGAGACATGATTGCTGTTGTGTACCTCTGAGTTAGAAGCAACCCACAGCTTACCTTCCAGTGGTTTTTCAGAGGCTGTAAATTGCATGAAAAGAGATTGTGCATATTTCTCCTACAGAGAAGCTGGTGGATTTGAATTGTTTGCCTTTGAAATGACAGCACAGATTCTTCCCATTAGGCCACCAGAGTTCCCTGAGGAGATCATAGAGCTAACTGTTATGGAATGAATCATGTTGTCTTAAAAAAAAATCCTAACTTCCTGTATCTAGAAATGCGTTCTTAATTGGAAATGTTGTTGTTGTTTGCCTTCAAGTCGAGCATGACTCATAGTGACTCTAAGAACAAAAGGCCTGAAGCCCCTCTATAACTATCGACATTGACCAAAGTTCATAGAGTTTCTGGAGGCATGCTGTTTAGGAAGTGGAATAGTCTTGGCAATATTTTCAGTGAGGTAAAATGAGGTCAGACTGGAAGAAAGTGGATCCTAATTCAGTATGATTGATATTCTTATGAAATAACTGAGAAGACTCAGGAAAGTTACAGACAGACAGCAGCTGCGTGAAGTTGGAAGCAGAGCTGGAGTATGAGGCTGCAGTACAAGCACACCTGAGACACTCCCGCATTTGGGAGTGACAAGAAAATACAAATCTTCCTCAAGAGACTTCTTAGAGAGTAAGCCCTGCGGATATCCTGAATCCCAACCTCCCAAAATGTGGAAGAACACATTTGGGTCTTTTTAAGCCAATCCACTTTGCGGTAGTTCATGATAGCAGCCACAGGAATTTGTGATTAAGTTCTGGGTATCCTTTAAAGAAGGTCTTAATCGCTTTTGGAACACTAAAGCTCTGAATGCTGTGAATTTCATGGACACACAACAATAGTGAGTTTCAAAGAATAATCTTGTCTCTTAGAATTCCAATGAACAGATTGCCTGTCTTTCTCTCAGTCTTTCTCGTCTTGGGAAGGGGAATGTCTTTGCCTGTTTTATTGATAGATAATAAAGACTACATACCACCTTTTTATATATAAAGGTACATTACAAAAAATGTCCCATAGGTAAGAATTTCCCATGCTACTGTGGTGCTGGTGAAGAGTATTGAATGTACCATGGACTGCCAAGAAAACAAACAGATCCATCCTAAAGAGGGTTAAACCAGGTTACTCCTTGGAGACAAGGATTCTGGGGCTTCGTCTGACATACTTTGGACATGTTGCCAGGAGGGACGGGTCCTTGGAGAGGGACATCATGCTTGGTAGGGTAGGTGGACAGTGCAGGAGGGGAAGATCCTCTATGAGGTGGATTGATTCAGTGACTGGGGTAATCGGGATGGGTGTGTCAGAGGCAATGCGATTGGCACAGGATAAAGCATGGTTCAGGGATGTTGTACATAGGGTCGCTATGAGTCGCAAATGACTCGATGGCACATAACAACAAAAACAACAACTGTCTCCTTATAGAAGAGTGTGGTTCTACTATTTGTGTGTCTCTTACACAATGACTCAGGTGACTTCAGGTAGAAAAATGGCTCTAATCTACCATAAACCTTCATTACACTGTAGTCTATGAATGCAATGTCTTGGGGGCAACACTTTTAATAAAATCTTGCAATTTAGATTTGTGCTGGGAGTATATGCTGAGAAACACCTGGCCCTAGACTTGCCTAATTCTTAAGCACAGCAGAGAAGAGGGAATTGTGTTCACTCCCAATTACCTCTGTTTTTATATTTTCATATATTCTCTCTCCTGTGCATAGTGCTTTGCATGGTAAGAGGATTGAACTGTGGCTTCAAAAGAGTTGGTGCTTACCTCTCATGCTCAGATCCCATTCTCCCTAGATTCTGTAAGCTCAAGATTTTTGGTAAAAAAAATAGTCTGTCTTAGAGGAAGTACAACAAATGTCCATCTTACTATCTCAACTTACTTTTGGTATGTTATCAGAAGAGGCTGGTCTTCAGAGAATGACATTCTCCTGGGAAAGGCAGAGGGTCAGAGAAAGAGAGGATGACCTAGAGCAAGACATTTTGACACAATGATGGTAACAATGGACTTAAGCATATCAGAGACAGTGAGAATAGAGCTAGATAGGGCAAGGTTCAGCTCAACTGGACAGAGTGTTGCTCTAGGTAGTAGTTGACATGATGGCACCAAGTGATAACAGCGACAAAGAAACCCAGAAGTCAAATAGATACTACTATAAAAATATTAAACACAAAAAGATAGTTTTAATAAGAGTACAGTAAATCAATAACCAACTATCAACTACCAATAACCAGTAATAAGTTAAAACAGGAAACATTTTAATTAATAAAAGTAATAAAAATAGTAAGCGTAAAAATAAACAAGGAATAAACAAGACATATGAAGAACGTTTAAGTTTTATTGAATGACGTAGGCTACGGCTTAACTAAGAGATATCTCATGTCCCCGAGTGGGGACATGTGATATCAATAAAATATTAACTTTTCCCAAAGTAATTATATACAAACAATGCAACTCTGAATAGGATTTCTTTTGAGAACTGGATTTTTTAAGAGAACTGTTGTTGTTGTTATGTGCTACTGAGTTCACTGTGACTCTTAGTGACCCTATGTACCATAACTCAGAACTCTGCCCTATCTTGAACCAGTCTCACTGTCTCTGACACACCTACTCCCATTATCTCAATTACTGTGCCAATTTATCTCATCCCGAGTCTTCCTCTCTTATGCTCTTTCTCCACCCTTCCAAGCATGGTGTCTTCTCCAAGGACTGGTCTCTCTTTGCAACATGCCCAAAGTATATGAGATGGAGCTTCAAAATCCCTGCCTCAAAGGAGCAAATTGGCTTCATCCTCTCTAGGACAGACCTATTTGTTCTTTTGACAGTCCATGGTATGTTCAATACTGTTCCCCAGCACCACAACTCAACAATTCTTTAAATAATTAGTATGGGAAGAGAATTAGTATGAAAAAATAAATGTATAATAAATCTAAGCTGTGAGGCTTATGATCAAAGGGCATGTGAAGATAATTGAGAAGCTATTTGGACTGAGGGATTGTATCCTACAGCCAACCTGAACTATTAACTTCCCTAATAAACCCCATAGCCATGAGTATGATTTTGAGAAGTCTGTGTGACCATTGCAATGAATTTGAGACCGACCAGACCAATAAGATTCGTGTTGGAATTAGTAAAAGTGAAAGTAAAAGGGAAACCATGGCTGACTTTATAGGAATTAGTTTTGTACCATGGATGTTGTTGATGGGGACTGTTCCCCTTAATTAATAGAAGTCAGACTAGTCTTCATGCCCCTTCAATCATTTTACAATATTGCAGTTTATTAAGGAGTCTTTCTCCATTCAAATACTGTGTTCTTCTTATATAATTCAGCTTCTAGAATTATTTTGTCAGCATAAAAATTAAATATATACTTACAACCAGGAGAGGATAAATAGATGAACGGGTCCTTCTAAGAATCAAATCCCTATGCACATCGAAAAATTTCTCCAACAGGGTAAAAAGGGAAGCCACAGATGGGAAAGTCTTTGTAAATTTTCATTAAAATAAATTTTTAAAAATTGAATATATATGTGAAAGGATACAACCCTGACACATACCTTCCTGACAGTAAACTACATACCTTCTCCTTTTCCTTGTTTGAAAAACTGCCTCTTGGTCAATGGACAGGTTCTATGTAAGCACAAGTGTTCTAGAGTTTCAATTATTTGTAGTTATCCATCATTTATTATAATCTACACAGATATCTTTGCATAGCCAATAAAAGACAGGCAGACATCTTTCTAGTATTCTCTACTTTCAATAAAGATCCATCTAACATTAGTAATGATATCCCTCAATCCAAAACCTCTTCTGAATATGGCTTGAATTTCTGGCAATTACTTTTGATACACTGCTACAGTTGTTTACAGATAATCTTCAGCAAGATTTTACTTACATATGACACTAATAATATTGTTTAATAATTTCCACATTCTATTGAACCATTTTTCTTTTGAATGAGCACAAATACTGCTCTCTTGCATTTAATTGGCAAGGTAGTTGCCTTCCAAATTTCTTGAGATAGGTGAGTAAGCATGTTCAGCCTCATACCCATTATAGAGAGATCTCAGATAGTTTTCTGAACCTTAGCTAAGTCCAGGCATCCCTGGGCTCATTTCAGATAAGAGGCTTCCAGGTTGCTGTGCCCACAAACACAGAGCCAGCTCTGAAACCATCTGTGTCTTGGCCAAATGTATTCAGATAATGTGTACATAAAGGGAGGACACAGACAGTGAGATTGCAAATTAAAGATTGTATTATCTTTTAAAGGAAACAAAGACAAGGTTTTGCAATAAAACCATAAGGTTGATTCCATTTAGGGCCTAATCTCATGAATGTTAACCATAAAATTCTTATGTAAAGAATGTTTAGGGGATGGATGAACAAGGCACATCATTATTCAAAGAAGATATAAAGAATCTCTTTTAGCTAAGTATATGGGCTATGTTAAGAAGAAAGTAAAGAACACCTTCTGTTCCCTGAAAAAGCAACTGATTTCTTCCATATAATTACCTGTATTTGACACAGGTTCAAATTAGACCCAAGGACTGAATGTGATGCCCACTGCTGATTCTTGGAATTGATCTTGCATTCTCCTTTGTAAAAGTCTTGCCTAGACCTTCATCTTTATATATACCATATTATTTAACTACCCTTATCTTCAAAGGTAATACTGAAGGAACAAAGTGCATGTTCCTCCAAATGGATGTAAGCCTCAGTAAGGGATAAAATTCAAGGAGATTTCTAGCCTAACTAGTTCATAAACCCAACTGGCCCCACTATCTTCCCCTCAGGTATCCATTAAACACCTACTGAGCTGTGCTTACGAGCTCACCACTGTGAAAGACAGCCATGTCCTCTACTGTAGAGATGATGTGTCAAGGTTAATAGGGCTAAGATTGCTAAAACAACTGATGGTACCTTGGAGCCTACCATAAGGACTCCTTGTTTCTGAAGCCTTAAGAGATAGATCACCACTTCACCAAAGAAGACATTCAGATGGCCAACAAGCACATGAAGAAATGTTCAAAATTCCTAGCTCTAAGAGAGATGCAAATCAAAACAACTATGAGATACCATCTCACCCCAGTCAGAAGAGCAAAATTTAACAGAACAGCAAACAACAAATGCTGGCAAGGTTGTGGAGAAACTGGAACCCTTATTGGTGAAAGTGTAAAATGGTGCAACCACTGTGGAAAATGGTGTTGCGCTTTCTCAAAAAGTTGCAAATAGAGATACCATTTCACCCAGCAATTCCAATACTGGGAATATACCCCAAAGAGACCATAACTGACATCCAAGCAGATATATGCACACTCATGTTTATCGTGGCTTTGCCCACAATAGCAAGGAGTTAAAGACAACCCAAGTGCCCATCAACAAATGAATGGGTGGAGAAGCTGTGATATATTCACACAATGGAATCCTACACTGCATTGAAAAACAAGGAACTCATGCAATATTATTCAAAATGGGTGACCCTGGAGGACATTATACTGAGTGAAATATCTCAGTCACAAAAGGACAAATACTGTATAATGCCACTGTTGTAAAACAGGACTGACATTGGGGTTGGAGGGAGACTGAGACAGGATAAATAATGTATACTGCATTGAAACAGATGAGGAAGAAAACTGTTTAAAAGGGATGTGATTATATATTATTGTCATGACAGGAGTCCAGAATGAAGGCTGAATATTGGATTGCACCTGGAAGGCTGAATATTGGATTGCACCTGGGGGGGAGGGATTGTAAAACAATGAAAGAATTTTTCTTTAACTTTTCAAAGAGAAGAGTGTACTGGGGTGCAGGAGAGGTGGGCAGGGAGAAAAGTACAACAATGAATTAATGGAAATCCAAGGTCTCTGTAAATTTCATTAAAATTAATAATAATATTTTTTTTAAAAAAGACAGACATTTGTTTTCTTGGAGGTTCATGGTATTAAAAAAAAAAAAAAAGAGAGCGAGAGAGAAACAGATCACAGTCACTGCTTTCATTTGAAACCCAAGATTGAGTATGATAAAATCCAAGCTCCTACTTATTATTGTATTATTGTATGACTTCGAGTCAGAACCAACTCATGGCTGACCCTCAATTATTCAGTGGCTATAAATCACAGTAGAATGATTACCCATCTTTCTCCCATGGAACAAGTTGCAGATTCAAATTGCACGCCTTTGCATTGGGAGTGCAACTCCTTACCCATTAGGCCACCAGAGCTCTACTGTGTGGGGCTCCTAAAATAAGACCACTAACCCTTGTCCTTTTGTTATCAATATTAATGCTCAAAGTCTGCCTTAACTTCCAGTACATCCACTTATACACATTTTTAAAAATACTAGAAATTCTTTAATGTAGAGAAAGGAAAACAGCAAAAATCCATCGTCTCACCCCTACATCCCAAGTAAGTCACTGTTAATCTTTGCTTTTGACAAGGAAAATTTCTCTATTGTCTAGATAAAAGGTAATACATCTTTGGAAAATCAAAATGCAAAAGTCAAAGAAATTTCAAGGATGTGAATAATTTCAGAACTGAAAGCTAATGACAATAAAGTTTTCCCTTCCTCCCCCTCCCAACTTTTTTTTTTTTTAACAGAGAATGAACAGCGAGAAGCAGAAGGGGAGAGTTTGTTCTGAAATAGAGGGAGGGTACAGATATTGAGAAGTTGCTGTGTGGTGCAAAAGGCTAATGTGCTTGGCCGCTAGCAGGAAGGCTGAAGGTTTTAGTCCAACTAGAGATACCTTGGAAGAAAGATTTTCCTATTTCTACTTCTGAAAAGTCAGTTCTACTCTGATACATATGAAATTACTACAAGTTGGAATTAACACTGTGACAAGTAGTGGAAATGGAAGACTAGCCATTTTGCTCCAGGCCCTGCTTTATCAACTCCTGTGCATTCAAGTGTAAACTCTGTATATGAAAATGTGCATTATATCCTGCTTAATTCAAGGGATTTTATTAGAACTCTGAGAATGGATTTTCACTTAAGATCTTCATTCTCAGCTTCTATGATTCACAGTAACAATGTGGTACTAAACGTTTTATGTCTATTAATCATTTATTATGTACCAAGAATTGTAATAAACTCTCTGCATTTGTGATCTTATCTAATATTCACAACTTTTCTTTAGCAGAGACACACTTAATAGCTGATTTTATTACCGGGAAAGTAGAGTGTTTTTGAGGCTAAATACCACAGAATCCCAAACTGATATGAGCAGAGCCTGCTGAAAATAGTATTTCTGGCCAACTCCTGGTCACCCAACCTGAATACTCACTCACCTTCCCCCAGATCTACGCTTGGGGTTAGCTGGGTCTCTGATATCACCAACTCCCACCCAGTGTTCACAGGGGAAGGAAGAGACCCAAAAAGAGATTGGGATCCTCCTAGATATAAGCTATCTTTTTAAGGAGGGCTGAGTCACCTTGGGGGGAAGTTTTTACTCCCTTTTTCTGAAAAATGAAATTAACATCTTAATCTTTTGGATTGGGGGGGGGGAAAGACACTATCAAGGATATGGAGCATGTGGGACCTTAATGTGTAAAATGCTCTGGAAAACAGTCATTTCTTATGAACTTTGGTATATATTTGTCCCATGATCTAGCAATCTCGTTTCTAGGTATGAAATGGAAATGTATTTCCACCGCTGTGGTGGCTTAGTGGTAAGGAGTTGCGCTGTCAACGCGAAGACATACAGTTTGAATCCCCAACCTCCTCCCATGCAAGTTTCAGCCTCTGAAAATTCACTGGAGGGTCAGCTATAAACCAGTTATGACTAAATGGCAATGGGTTTTGAGAATATATTCACTAAGAGGAACCCTGATGGGGTAGTACGTTACATGTTATGCTCCTAACCAGAACAGCATTTTGATCCCACCAGCTACTCCACAGGAAAAAGCTGAGCAGTCTCTCCTGTAAAGATGAAAGATGTTACACCTTGGAAACCCAGTGGAGGATTGCCATAAGTGGGAATCAACTCAATGGCACTGATTTGTAAAATTTATACAAAGGAATATAAGTCAACAATATAGTGCAATGTACTATTAATAAAAGCATAAAAATGAAAGTTGTTGTTGTGCATTGATGTTGACTTGGAACAAACGTATAGATGACTCTTCAGTGAGTTTTCAGGAGGTTATACATTCCAAAGGAGAAGATTGTCCATATTTCTCTTGTGGAGCAGCTGGTGGATTCAAACAGCTGACCTTTGGGTTGGAAATGCAACTTTTTACCCATCAGTCCAGCAGGCATAAAATGTGAATGAATCAAAAAGCATTACATTTAATGAAAGAAACTTGAAATAAAAGAGTACAAACAAACTCTTCCCTAGAGATACCACTCTCAGGTGTTTGTGGGTTGAGGGATGGGTGGGAGGTTTGAAGAGTGTGGGGTTAGGGAAGGGTAGGGATGGAAACTTCCTTGGAGAAAGAAAGGTCTCTCTGTCTGGGGATCCTTGCCTCTGCCACCATGGGGCAAGCACAGGTGTCAAACAGAATAAGAGAGTTTGGGACAGAGAGCTTTGGCTTGTAAGCTGGAGAAAGACTTTCTCAGTTTTCTGTGAGGAGAGCTGATTTTTGACACCCTCCACCCCCCACCCCCACACTCAAACTGCTCAAGTTGCGCCCCTGATCTTGTGCCATTCCAGAGACAAAGGAAGACATTTAGCTTCAGGAGACAAGGTACCATCAAGTGAGACACTCTTCCCCGAAGCCAACACTTTCAGATGTGTGAAGAAGAGACAAGATACTGAAATTGCCTGAGGAAAGGTTTCTCCTTCTGGGGATTCTTTCTTCTGCTGCTGCAGGGCCAGCCCAGGTGCCAGAGGACAAGTTTGAGAGAGAGAACTACAAGCAGGGGAAAGACTTTCTCAGCTGACATGTTAAGCTGCAAGAAAGAGAGCTGACTTGAAATCTCCCTGGTCAGAAACTGCTTGAGTGGAGCATCTGGCCTCGCACCACTCAATCAGTCCACAGATGAGGGAAAACAATAGTTTTTTGGAGAGGGGACTACAGTAATGCAAGATTCCTGCAGGACTGAAGTGTAGATGAGTGTGAATCTAAAGGACTTTAGGAAAGGCAAATTTTCCCCGAAAGGACTTACAGTAGAGTGAATGGATCATCCCATAGATTCAACATTTTAAGCTGGAAACTAATTAATAATATTGTAAAGATAAGAACTATCAACAACTTATGCAGATAAAATAGAAATGGCCTAACACTTATTAGGGAAAAAGTCTCATAATGTCAAGAAAGCAGTAGGCAGCTTCAAACACTGTGGAAAAAAAATTAAGCCTTTAAAAAAAAAAAACCCACAATGAATATTGCAGATCCAATGAGTATTCCAGAGTCAAGAAAGCAGAAAATATGGAGGCATTTGAACAGCTATGGAATAAAGTATAAATGATGGAAGAAACAATGGAAGCTACAAATGCCTAGAGGTAGAGAACCAAAAGAAATATATTGGTGTGGAGTTATTCGAATAGCTAGAGAAGAAGGTGCAAATTATGAAAGAAACAATGGAAGCCATTAAGAAAGCAAATTTTACTTCTGACAG
>NW_006400030.1:2066909-2069326 GCF_000299155.1 Elephantulus edwardii | reverse complement strand
TTCAATACATCACATTTGGTCCATGAAAACAAACAAACATTCTGTTAGTGTTGTTGTTAAGTGCTGTCAAGACAAGTGCAACTTGTAGCGAACCTATGAACAACTAATCTGAATCTGTCCTACCTTATGCCATCTGACACACTCAAGTCCATTGTCTCAGTCACTATGTAAGCTCACTTGGTTGAGGGTCTTCCTCTTTTTCACTGCCCCACTATCTTCCCAGACTTGATGTCCTGTTCTCAAAGTATTTTTCCTCAAGCTTTTCTTGAGAAAAAGCTTAAGCATCTTTGCTTCCTAGGAGCACTCTGGCTGCACCTTCTCTAAGACTTACCCATTCTTTCAATGGATATCTATTTGTTCTTTATGTGGATGACACAATCTTCCTTGCTGAAAGTGAGGAGGACTTGAAGCACTTGATATAGAAATCTAAACACTGCAGCCTTCAATAAGGATTGCATCTCAGCACCAAGAAAACAAAAATCCCTGCCACTGGGCTGATAGACAATATCATGATGGATGAAGAAAGGATTGAGAGACTTCCAATGACTTCATCTTACTTGGATCCACAATCAGTACACTTGGTACCAGCAGCTAGGAGATCAAGAGATGTATTGTCTTGGGAAAATCTGTAGTGAGAGACTTCTCCAAATGATTAAAGAGTAACGATGTCACTTTGATGACCAAGGTGAGCCTGATTCAAACCATAGTCTTTTCAGTCATTTACTATGCCTCTGAGAGCTGCACAATGAAAGGATTACAGATGAAGAATTGATGTCTGGGAGCTCTAGTGTGGAAGAAGAGTGCTGAGTACCGGGTCACCAAAAGAATAAACATTCAGAGCACTAGCTAAATCTAAGACAAGCAGATAAATTAAAAAGTCACCCTCCTGCTCTTAGAAGTGATACCCTATTAAGAGAAACACACAAGATTCTGTACAGTTAGTATTGTTTGTTATTACAGACAGAGAACAGGCCTAGAGTAGAAGAGGAACCCTGGAAAACATGAAGCAGAGTTGAAAGTTTTGAAGGTAGAAGAGAGATGGAAACCTACAGACTTTCAATCTATGTCTCCGTTATAGAACTTTCAGCAAATGGCTTTCCAGCTGATAGACCTTCCAGAAACAAAGATACTAGATTTTCCAGGAAATGAGGGATGAGGGATTATGGGTCTTTGCCAACCAACCCAACTTTGTGCTTGGGTTAGTGAGAAAGAATCCTATCTGTCCTCAAGACAAGAGCTTCTCCAGATGGGCTGTAAAAGTTAATGAACTCTCCAGTGACTCATTTCCTGTCACCTGCTGACAGGATTTCAGTATCACAGGATGTTATAGGGCTTGCTTGTATCAGGACTCATATCTCTGTCAAACAGGAAATGACAAGAGTCCAAACCCATAAATATTTGTAATCTGTGGGGGATCCTAATAATTTGTTAAAGATAATGAGTAGGTTCCATTAAATCTGAGTGTTTAGAATTGGAGAAAATGTCAAGACCTACCTCATTATTGTATAATTACTTTAGATTCCCCCCTTCATGTTCTCAGAACTTCTATAAATTTCACTGTGTCTCCAAACATCTCTGCCAACAGAAGCAGTTTCTGATCAATTTCATTTTATCCTGTTTCCATAAGAAATCCCCTTATGAAACTTTATCTACACTGTCCAATGATGGTAGAAGCTTATATCACATGTGACTGCTGAAACTGAAATTTGTTTTTACTTAGCACTTTAGAGCGACTATTCTCAACTTGTTGCCTCACCTATTTTTATTCCTCTGGTCTCATGTCATTCTGAAAGTTCTTCCTTTGCAAGTAACTGTTGTTGACAGTTACATGGGTGTTTAAAGTTACTTCACATATAATGAGCCTACAGGTGGTATTTTTAAAAAGCAAACTAATCTTATTCTTGGGATTAGGATGGGAAATCTTCTCCCATACAATTACTATCTCGGAAAGCCCACTGGAGGGTCAGCTATGGGTCAGTTCTGACTCAATGGTGCACAACAACAGCAACAACAACAATCTTATTCAGTATTTACTATTTTGAATCAGAAGATACAAGTGTTCCTTCAGCTCTCTGTATTCTTACATTCAAAACTTTATGCAGATTTGATCAATACCCTCCTTTGGAACTAATCAATACCCTCCTTTGGAACTAATCAATGGAGTGATTATATAGATTGAATATCTACCAGCTTCTGACCCTCTTATCTAGTCTCCTAATCTTTTATATCTCAATTCTTAAAATATTTGCATGGTAGCATTGAAATGCAGAGGGAAGATAATGGGGAGATACTCTCTACCTAATTAGAAATTCTGTTATTGTTATGTGCCATCGAGTCATTTGCGACTCATAGCGACCCTATGTACAACAGCCCTAAACCGTGCTCTATCCTGTGCCAATCGCATTGCCTCTGACACA
>NW_006400030.1:2058402-2066279 GCF_000299155.1 Elephantulus edwardii | reverse complement strand
CTCAGTTTCAGCGAGCAAGGTTATGTCATCTGCATAACGCAGAATATTCTACAATATTTAGTATTAGGTTCAGGGCTTTTGAACGAAAGGTTTTTCTTTGTTCTCTCTCACTCTATAAAACAATACTAATTTCATTTCAGCTGTCTAAAGGGGAAGGGCTTGCTTTGACAGGCAGTGTGGAAAATAAAACTCACGAGGCAATCTCCTCCTGCTCATAGAGATTAGGAAACTGAGCTCCAGAGAAGTTCAAAGGCATGATCAAAGTTACACAGTGAGAAGGTAATAAGGAGCTGATCCAAAGTCTTGATGTGGGAATCAGAACTAAAATATACTTCATCAACATGGACGCATTACTTCCTCATATTCTACTATGAATTTGTACACAGAATGGAAAATTCCAAAGACAAACTGAGTAAGTTTGTTGGAAGAACTCTGAGCTGGGTATAAGGTAGCCTAGTTTCTGCAGTCAGTTTCACCCGTAGCTAACATTGACTTGAACCAGTCATGATATTTTTCTGGGCCTCAGAGTACAAGCCAGTAGAGCAAAGAGGTAAATCTTGATAATCTCTACAGTTATTTCATTTTAACTCTCTGGTTTGAGTTTGATGGAGCTCTGGTGGCCTAGTGGTAAGAATCTGCACTACAATCCTGAAAGCAAATGGTTGAACTCCACCAGTTGCTTCACGGGAGAAGGATAGGTAATCTCTTCCCATGCGATTATTGCCTCTGAAAACCTGTCGGAGGTTCAGCTATGAGTTGGTTCCACTCAATGGCACACAACAAAAATACTAACAGTTTGAGTTTGAATAATCTTTAGCAATTACAATATAATTTAATTCTTTACCAATGAAATTAGGAAACTATTATTATTTCCAAATACCATATTATTGTAATGAAACTATAATTCAATAAACAGGCTTTGGGTTTAGAATGCTGGATCCAGTGTCCAGTTCTAACACTGACCAGCACTGTGAACACTCCTGACTTTAGGTCACTTGTGTATGAAATGGGTATGCTATCCTTGCATAGCTCCTGAGGCATTTGTGAGGATCTCATGGGATGATTTTGTTGAAAATATTTTAATATCTCAATGTCAGCTATTTTTACACAATTGTTCCATGCTAGAATGAGAGTTCAGTGCCTTGGCTTGAAGAAAGAACCGAATTAAGTGGTAAGTGGGCCGTGCTGGGTTGGAGAAGGGGACAGCTGCTTTGGGAAGGGAAGTCTGTGTCCATTTCCTATGGTAGATAATAATCTAAGTCTAGGCCCTATGGCAAACCTGTTCTATAAAGACAGAAAAATGGTGATTCCTCAATGTTGACACAGGACATTTTTATCTCAAAAAAAATTTAAAAAGGTAGGAATAAAGAAAATAAATGCACAGTACAAAGGGATATAATAGAAGCAGGGAAATAATTTGCTATTTTGGGGTGGTCTTCTAACAGATTGTAGGGCATTATCAGTTATGATAGCATGGGTTGTAAAGAAAAGATTCTGTTTGCAATTAGGGTGAGGTCTATCTTCTGACTGTTTAAAACACACAACTTACGTAAATTCTCGAGCCATCTCTCATACGGTTCACTTTTCTTGACTGTAGATAAAACATTTATGGGGGCATTATTAATTGTAAATAACATTATTGCTCTCTGATTAGAAAAAAAAGGTTGTGTAATTCCTGATGCAAGAAGATATAAGAGCCCTAGAAATGTGAGCCTGGGCCTCTCAAGATACAGAAGAAGACAGGGGACCCTCAGCGCAGCAGCCAACCAGGTGACTTTCCCTGCAGGTGAGGACAGAGGTTTTCTCTTAACATCTCCTTTCCTCGACCAGCTGTGAACTTGGCCAAAAGTTCTAAGAATAGCTCTACGGATGCTGATGATACTTTTTGGTGCTGTCCATTCCTCTTTAAACAACTTCTTTTCTTTCTTCCCTATTGTAAAGAACTCTGGCTTTGGTGTCAAAAAGTGTTGAGGACAGACCAGTGGTCTAGTAACCTAGAAGCTGTGACACTTTGGGAAAATGAGAGAATCCCCATGAACTTCAGTTTCTCCACCTGTAAAATAAGATAACAATGCAGGCAACGGAACTTAGCTCTGAGCACTGAAAGAGAAGCCATTTTGCATGCGTTGAAGGTTGCTTTGCTAAGGTTCATGTACAGGTCATTCAAAAAGATGCAGTACCTCCCTTCCTCCTCAGTCAGCTTGTCAGGCAATTTCTTACTCTGATTTAAAGGAGGTTTCAAGAGCTCTGGTGGCCTAGAGGCAAGAAGCTGCCCTGCAATCCTGAAGGTGCATGGTTCGAATCCACCAGATGCTCCACTGGAAAAGAAAGCGTAATCTCCTCCTGTGCCAGTCGGATCGGATATGACAGTACACAATAAGAGAAAGAAAAAAAGAGAGAGATTTAAAGATGATGACAAATCCCACTGCTTTAAAAAAATTGAGTTAAAATTTATAAATCTAATTGGTTTTCCACTCAACTCTGCATACACATTGGTTTATGACATTAATTACAATCTGTACTAGGTAACAACACTCTTCCTGCTTCCTCCCTGTTACTCTTGTTTCTACTTACCCTTCTGTCCTATCCCTTTCTGCCTTTTGAGTTTTATCCTTGGACAAATGCTGCTCTTTTGTTCATGTATGGATTCTAGTTCTAAGGAATGAATGTCTCCACGATATCATTGGTTATCATTACCCTGTCTACTATTTGGCTAATAGTTGAGTCAAAAGAGTGAGCTTTGTTTCTAATTTTAAAGGTAACTAAGGCCCATAATCTCAGGGATTCTACTAGTCTCTATTGAACCAGTAAGCCTGGTATATTTTTATTGTTTGGACCTTTTGGTTTTTTGTTTTTGGGTATTTTTACAGTGGTCAGCAGTGGTAGCCAGGCACCATCTAGTTCTTATCTCAGAGTCACAGAAGTTAGGTTTTCGAGTTCCATTAGTCCTTTTGAACTAATTATTCTTATTTTTTTCCTTTTGTTCCCTCTCCTTTATTCCAGCCAGATTAAGAACAGTAGTTGTACAAACTTTTAAGACCTCTGTCACTACTCACCAAAGTAAGACATAGAGCATTGCCTTTGTAGACTATGTTAATACCAAATGACTTTGATGTCACCAGACACTTTGCTCTTGAGGTTCTATGGCCAACAACTGAGTCCTTTTGTATGTTGTTATGATTAAGAAGTTTATGTGACTTTGCCCCCTGCTGGCCTCTGCTATATACATGGATTTATTCACAGTATGAACTAACATGAATGTAGAAATACCATCTGCCAGACCTTCATATGTAGTTTCTTCCATCTGTTCATATCTGTTCATCTGCCCTTTCTGTCTGCATATCATCCATTTGTAGATTAACGTTTATTACAGCTTATAATGCAGGGAACATCCCATCACTTTAGGAAGAGAGTTTGTCTACAGAGTTCTTGCCCCCATCTAGTCACAGCCACTGAATTCATTGTGACCCATAGTGACTCTATAGGGCAGAATAGAATGGATCTCACAGAACTTCCAAGACTGTACATCTTTATAAAAATAAACTGTCACAGCTTTCGCCCATGGAACACCTGGTGAGCTCCAGCTATTGACAGTTACATTGCCACCAGAGCTCCTTAGAGGGCCTGCAGTGATGATAATTGTTGTTATGTGCTGTTATGTTGCAACCAACTTACAGCTGAATCTCCAGCAGATTTTCTGAGGAGATAAATCTTACAGGAGGAGACTGCCCATTTATCTCCCACAGATTAACTGGTGAATTTGAACCACATGCCTTTGGGTTAGCGGCATAGCTCCTTACTTGTTCTTGTTATGTGCCATTGAGTCCTCTGTGACTCATAGAGACCCTATGTACAACAGCTCTGAAGCTAGTCTTGTTCTGAGCCAGCCTCACTGACTCCGACACACCTACCCCCACTGCCCTAGTTACTGTATCAATCCATCTTGTCTGGGGCCTTTCTCTCCTGCACTGTTCCTCAACTCTACAGAGCCTGACGTCCTTCTCCAAGGACTGGTCCCTCCTGGCCACATGCCCTAAGTATGTGAGACAGAGCATCAAAATCCTAGCCTCCAAGGAGAAACTTGGTTTCATCCTCTCCAAGACAGACTTATTTGTTTTCTTGGTGGTCCATGGAATGTTCAAAACTCTTCTCCAGCACCACAACTCAAAGGCACCAATTCTTGTGTCATCCTTAGTTATTGTCCAGCTCTCTGATACATAACAAGTAATTGTGAAGACCAGCTCCTGGATTAGGAGCACCTTAGTCTCTAGACTGACAATATTGCTTCTCAGTATTCTGGAAAGATCCCTGACAGCAGATTTACCTAATGCAATTCTTCTTTTGATTTTCTGACTGCTGGTGCCAAGAGTGGTGACTGTGGATCTTAGCAAGCTGTAACTGTTAAAAACCTCAATCTCTTCTCCATTCATCATGTTGTTGCCAATTGGCCCTGTGGTGAGAATCATTGTCTTCTTGATGTTGAACTTCAATACATATTGAAGACAATAGTCTTTGACCTACTGCAGCAAGTGCTTCAGGTTCTCTTCAGTTTCAGCAAGCAAGGTTGTGTCATCTGCATAACATAGATGATGCCACATTCCTCCTCATAAAGCCCAGCTTTACAAACTATCTGTTCTGCATATAGACTGAAAAGGTATGGAGACAGGAGGTATCCCTGACATACTCCCTTCCTGATTTTGAACTGTGCAGTGTTTCCCTGTGCTGCTCTGAGGACTGTTTCCTGGTCCAAGTATAGGTTTCACATAAGTACAATCAAGTGGTCTTGGATTCCCATTCTCCTCAAGGTTAACCACAATATCAAAGGGCAGCTTGGGAAGACAAAGCAAATTATTATAACGAAATGTGCAAAGAACTGGAGTCTGAAAAATCAAAAGGGCCATACCGGCTCGGAATTTCTAAGTCGAAGAAATGAAAGAACAAATTCAAACCTCAAGTTGCAATACTTAAGGATGCTATGAGTAGACTATTGAATTATTCAAGAAGCAGCAAAAGAAGTCGGAAGGAGTATAGAGAGCCAAAGTACCAAAAAGAATTGGCTGACATAGAAGAATTCCAAGAAACAACTTATGATCAAGGGGCACGGTGATAAAGGAAGTACAGGCTGCTCTGAAGGACTTGGTAAAAAAAAGAAGCCCCCCCCCCCAAAAAGAGTGGTCCTTTCTGACCACGTATCTAGGACTGCCTTGTTTGTTCTCCTGGAAGTCTATGGCATATTCAAGGCTCTTCTCCAGCATCACAACTCAAAGGCATTGATTCTTCTTCTGTCATCCTTAGACATTGTCTAGCTCCTGATGCAAAGCAAGTAATTACGGCCTGTATCAGGCAGACCTTAGTCTCCAGACTGACACTCACAATTTTTAAATGTTCATAAGAACAATAATGTTATCCTTTAATATACTAAAATTAGAAGGGGAAAAACGTTTGACAAAACTCACTCATTCATTAGGGCTTGGGGAAACCAGCATCCCAGAACAGGCTGTGAGGATGATGGCCCCTTGTGAGAGTGTGTTAGCAAATGCTGTGAAAATAGTAGCGTCTTTGTTATGAGAGACCATCACTATGAAAAAGCTAATTTATGCTAACAAAAGTACCAAAGCCACATAAAAATTATACAAGTACAAAGAAGTTCTGATACTCAATCACTGCTGATAAGCATCAGAAACATCATCAGATTACAGAAGAATCTGAGTCTTGTGAATTTTCTTAGTCTTCTATATAAAATTATACAAGGAGTGAGAAGGGGGAGGTCTACAGGATAGCCATCAAATTATTTCTCTCTGGGAGGTGGCATATGCTCCCTATTTTACACTTTTTCTTTGATTTTGTAGCAATCCTTGTATTATTTGATAGTAGGGGAAAGAATGACAACTAAGAGTACAGGGAGTGCTCCACGGAAGTCACATGGTATGTTTTGGTGTAAAAATGTGTAAATGACCCACTGGCCTATATTCTCATTAATCTATGTGAGTTATTAGACGTTGGGCTCACTTTTAATTGTCACTGAAGAGTGGAGTCAGAGTTGATTTGCAAACAGTGACTTCCGTGATGATCTCTTTTGTGAGAGGCTTGCCTCTATCTCCCTCTGCTGGTAATTCTGAAAATAACAGCGCTCACTCGTGGAATGTAGTTTCTATTCAGATTCCTAAAATGCAGAGTTCACGAAGTTAGCACTCTTGTCATAACAATAATATCTAATCATATATCGCTTTTAAACAGTTCTCTCCATCGTCCTGAACAAAGGTAGCATACTTGAGTGGACTTGGAGGGAGGGACTGAATAACAATTAAATCATTTTTTCTTTTGTTTTTCAAAAAGAAAAGTAAATGGGGGGGAGGGGTGGGCAGAGAGAAAAGTGCATCAATGAATGAATGGAAACCCAAAGTCTGTGTAAACTTTCATTAAAATTAATTAAACATTTTTAAAGTTTTATTTTCTTAATTTTAATGAACGTTTACAGAGATTTTGTTCTATTCATTCATTGTTGCACTTTTCTCTCTGCCCCAGTTCGCTCCTCTCTTCGAAAAGCAAAAGAAAAATCCTTCATTGGTATATAATCGCCCCCGCCCCCTATTTTTTTTTTTTTAAATAATCGGGATGGGCGTGTCGGAGACAGTGCGATTGGCACAGGACAGAGCAGAGTTTAGGGCTGTTGTACATAGGGTCGCTATGAGTTGCAAGCAACTCGACAGCACATAACAACAACAACATCTCTCTGTCATAGACCCAGAGGCCTTGAATATGAGAACAAAACCTTATAAATTACATTTTCCTAATCTCTATTCTTAACTTGGAATCCTCTTTATTGTACATTCTGGGTGCCAGTTGTGACTCTCTACAGAAGTAAATCATGTACAATTAGCCATCACATTGGATTTAACTAGGAAAACATTCTTTCCCTTCACATGTTATTTGAAACTTAACTAAGTGTTTCTTACCAGTGTGTGTTCATGTTGCAGGTCTGTGGAATCTAAGAAGGTCAAGAAAAAACTAAGGAGAATCCTGAGATCCTTGCAGTAGGACCAGGGTTCCCAGGGGAAGAAGAGGATGATGTTCAAGGGCTCGTGGCTGCTTCTGCTGCTGAGCTGTGTGGCCAACACTCAGGTTCTGGCTGGTGAGTATCAGTCTCTTGGCTGAACTTGATCCTGCACACACAGTTCATGTAACATACCTGTCACTGTTGGGAATAAGTATTAACTAGAGAAATGAAATAGAATGTGATATGCTAAAAACGCAAGGACTTTAGAAGCAAACAAATCTCAATCATGCATGGATGTGAGTCATAAACACAAATAAATAATATTTATTTTGCAAGTTCCTTATGAAGTGTAGAGATAATGTAAAGATCCTAATACCAAGCAGAACATTTAACAAGCATTCACTGTGTCAGAACATCTATGTTAACTTTCTGTTTTCCTCTTTGAGCACATCAGAATAGTTTAATGGATCTACTTCTCAGTGGCAGAGATGGCCCCTACACACTCACACTCAGGGAGAGACCCAGTACCAGGCACAGAAGTTGCATATCAATGTGGAATCTACAACGTAGAAAGCTGGAAAAGAAAATGGCAACAAATCAGCTAAGAATAGGTGTCACAAATCCCAACTAAACCTGCTGCTGCCAAGTTTATTCTGACTCATAATGGTCCTAAAGGATGGAGGAGAATTGCTTCATAGCATTTATGAAGCTGTAAATCTTTTTTTAAAAAATAATTTTAATGAACATTTACAGAGAATTTGGATTTCCATTCATTCATTGCTGCCTTCTCTACCCACCCAGCCCTCTCCCCCCACCCCCCAGTTCGCTCCTCTCTTTCAAAAGTAAAAGAAAGACTACCTCCCTGGTACACAATCCCCCC
>NW_006400030.1:2055580-2058242 GCF_000299155.1 Elephantulus edwardii | reverse complement strand
GCCCTGATATCAATCCCATTTTACAGCAGTGGCACCATGCAATATTTGTCCTTTTGCGACTGAGATACTTCACTCAGCATAATCTCCTCCAGGCTCACCCATTTTGAATAATATTGCATGAGTTCCTTGTTTTTCAATGCAGCATAATATTCCATTGTGTGAATATACCACGAAGCTGTAAATCTTCATGAAATTAGGTACCCTCATCTTCCTCTCCAAGAGCAACTGGTGGGTTCAAACCATCAGCCTTTTGATTAGCAGCCCAATGCGTAGCCTACAAAACTACCAGAGAGCTCATTCTTACACTCACGCTCAGCATCGTTGCTGCTCTCATCAAGTCGGAATTAACTCACAACTGTCTCTGCACCAAGTTTCCAAGGCTGAAAATCACATAGGAGGAGATGACCTATCTTTGCTCATTTTCTGTTGGATTCAAACTGCCAGAGAGGGTTGGCCTTTGAGCACAGCTCTCTACAGACTACATCACCAGAGTTCCCTATTTTGAAGAATGCTTGAAATGAAAGGAAATGTAGGATCATTTAGTTTGACTCTTTTATTGTACTTACAAAGAAAACGAATCTCAAAGAGGAGCAGCAATTTGCCCAAGATTACACAGCAAGCTGATGCCTTTTGTAGCCTGGTGTGGCCTTTCTGGGTGTTGCATGCGGACAGTGAGTGAATGAGCCACACCTGAGCGGTACTTCTGTGAATAAAAGAGCCCCCTGAAGGAGTGGAGTGCTGAATATCACTTAGCATTTCTCCTACCAGAGAATGTCTTCTGCCTGGCAAAGCATTGACTTGAAGGAAATAAATAGAGAACAGCATTCTTTGGACATCATGGCTGAAATCTGTGTCCTTCCCAGGGACTACCTTGGGAATGTCCTTGTGCTCCATCCATGACTCTCTGTCCTCATATGTCCAGCCACTATGTCTCTCAATCATCCACGGCCACCTGAAACCTGAGGAACTCAGCCACTATCTCTGATCCATGTAGGAATCTATGAGTCTGAGAGCGGCCCTGGAGCCCTTCCTGCTGATCCTGTCTCCACAGCCATTTCTAACCAGTTGCTAGTCTGCTGCTCCAGTACCTGCTGACTTCGGGCTTCCCTACCCAGAAAACTCCTTGCTATGGAGTCAGAACTAACTTAGAGCTGACCTTGTAGTAGGTTTTTGAGGGCTGTAATTTACACCAAAGAAATTTCTCATCTTTCTCCTTTTGAGTGACTAGTGGCTTTGAAGTTCCAAAGAGGTTGTTCTTTCGGTTAGCGGCATGGATCCTTATATACTGTCACCTGAGCTCCTTCAGGCTTCCTAACGGAGCTTGAAGTTTGCCCAAGCTATATCTTGAAGACCCTTATGTGGCCACTAACTGAAAAATTGGCATCTCAAGTCCTTTCGAAGGTAGCTCAGAAGAAAGGCTTGGCAATCTACTTCTGAAAAATGCTCTCCTGGGACACATATGGGGCTGCCACAAGTTGGAATGAACCCACCTGCATCTGGGTTTTTTGTTTTGTTTTATATCTTGGGGACCCATAGTCTAAGATTTCAACAAATCTCTCTAGTGTCTCCTCAAAGAAGTCAGAACACTTGCTGCTTGTCCTCCATTGTCCTTTCCTCGATCTCCTACCAAGATATAAAAACACTTTCTCTCTAGGAAGTTCTGGCAATTAAATAAGGTCATCTGAATAAGTATATATGTCCCATATGGATTAGAAAATAAACATTTAAATTTAATGCTTGTGTTGACTAAAAATTTCTACTTGAATGATTGTCTAGGATCCAGTCTTGCCTCTAGCACTTATTGAAGAAGCTCTGGTGGCCTAGACCATAGGGAGTTTCATAGTGAACCCAAAGGCTGGGCCTTTGTGCTTATCCAAACTCACGAAGAGCTCCATGGGAGAAAGACAGTCTCCTCCTGTGTGATTTACAATCTCTGAAAACCAACTGGAGGGTTAGCTACGGGTCAGTTCCAGGTCAATAGGAGAGAGAGGGAGGAGGGGGTTGGAGGGTACTAGAGAGACAGACAGAGAAACAAACAGAAACTGTCTGTGAACCTGGGAAACCACAGCTCATCCAGAACATGGGTTTAATGACATACCTAGGACATCCATTTATGGAAATGGCTAAGATATATGTAACCTTCGTGGAACAGAGTCTGGTACATAATAAATGCTTCACAAATGTGTAGAGATCTAAAATCCAGATGAGCAGACTCAGCAAAATAGGATTTGGTTGCATGAGAAACACAAAGAGAGAAAAGGGGTGGGAATGGGGCGGGAGAATGTATGGAGTATTGCAGTATTCAATCCACCAGGCGGCGCATGGCTACAGCTGTAATGTTTCAGGATGGGAGGAGGAGGAGAAGATTGGTTCAGACAAGGAAGGGTGCTGGCCAGAGAAGAAAAGAGTAAGAAGATAAAGGTAATTACAGAGATAGAGGAGCATTTAAAGAAACAGCGATGAATACAGAGATAATACCACACAGAGACTGGAGAGTGAGCAAGATAGCAATAGAGACACAGAATTGGAGAAAGAATTAAACAGTGAGATATGCTAAGAGGCAGAAGCACAGGGAAAGGAACAGAGAGTGAGAAAGAGAAATGGAACCTCCGAATCTTCAAATGCTTTGTTTGTTGTTGTTATGTGCCGTCGAGTCGCCTGC
>NW_006400030.1:2023290-2053695 GCF_000299155.1 Elephantulus edwardii | reverse complement strand
TGTGCCAATCTCACTGTCTCTGAAACACTCTTCCCTATTACCCCAGTCACTGAATCAATTCACCTCATAGAGGGTCTTCCTCTCCTGCACTGTCATTCCACCCTCTCAAGCATGACATCCCTCTCCAAGGATTGGTCCCTCCTTGCAACATACCCAAAGCATATCAGACAAAGCTTCAGAATCTTTGCCTCCAAGGAGCAGCCTGGTTTAACGGTCTAGGACGAACCTGTTCATTTTCTTAGCAGTCCATGATATACTCTTCTTGATATATAGTCATGATATACTCTTCTCCAACACCACAGCTCAAAGGCATCAATTCTCCTACTATCATCCCTAGTCATTGTCCAGCTCTCTGATGGACAATGTCCAGCAAGTGATTGCAAAGACTACAGCCTATATCAGGTGCACCTTAGTCTCAGAGTGACATCATTACTCTTCAGGTCTTTGGAGAGGTCTTTTGCAGACTTTCCCACCACAATACTTCTTTTGATTTTCTGGCTGCTGGTGCTCATAGTGTTGACTGTACAGCCAAACAAACTAAAGCTGTTGACAGTCTCAGTCTCTTTACCATCCATCATGATGCTGCCAATTGGCTGAGTGGTGAGAATCTTTGTTTTCTTGATATTGAGCCTCAATTCATATTGAAGGCTGCAGTTCTTGATCTTCTGCAGCAAGCAATTCAGGTCCTCCTCAGTTTGAACAATCAGGGTTGTGTCATCTGCATAACACAGATTGTTATTCGATCTTACTCCAATCCTGATGCCACATTTCTCCTCATTAGAGCCCCGCTTCCCGGATACTCTGTTTTACATATAGATTAAAAAAGTGTGGAGACAGGACACATCCCTGGCATATACCCTTCCCAATTTTGAACCATGCAGTTTTTCCTTGCTCTGTTCTGATGACTGCCTTCTGGTACAAACACAGGTTTTTGCATTAGCATAATTAAGTTGTAAGAATTAGATCTGAAAAGTAGCTTTTCCATCTTACTGTGTGACCATGGCCAGGTAACCATGTTGGCCTCTTTCTTCGTTTCCCAAGTTATTATGATAACAATGGTGCAAGTAAGCTGCTTACCCGAGAGCTATCATCAAGAAGCATTTTATAAATGGCAACTGATGAAAGTGGAGGGAGCTATGGTGAACTAGTGATAAGGAGCTGCTCTGCCAATCCAAAGGCACATGGTTTGAATCCACTAGGTGCTCTGAGAGAGAGCTAGGACAGGAGCTGGCAAGGGGAGGTGACAGCTGGGATCAATGAGTGACACGAGGGGAAAGGCTACTGCACATGTATGAAATACTGCAGGTTCAGTTCTGGGTCACCACAACAGAGCAAACATTGCTATAAAGCAGATCACAGGACTTTGGGTTTCCCAGTGCCTATAAAGGTTATATATGCACTACATTGTAATAGGGAAGAAAGTTAGCAGTATTCTCCTGTTAAGATTTACAGTCTAATAAACCCCATGGAGGGTCACTATGAATACTGGACAGCAGTGAGTGAGTCGTCCATCAAGTGTGCGATAGCATTATTGAAGAGTTTGAAACATTACAGGAATTATCAAAACTTGACACAAAGATATGAAGTGAATACATACTAAGTTACATGCTCCATGCAATGTACCCACAAACTTCCAGTCTGTAAGAATACATGCTATCTGCAATAAAACAAGGTGTGCCTATGTTTGTGAAAGAAATAGTCTGTGGATGCTGATTGCAGGAGCAAAGACCCCTGTGTACATCTGTGCTACAGCTACCTGGTGACAAAGTCCAATTTTGCTAGTTTGTGATCGTTGGTAATGCAGCATTCTCTGCACTCCAGCCATAAACCCTCAGCTGCTGTCATGTGGCCACTCACCCACTCACTAGCAGGAGCCCGTGCTGTCTGCTGGAACACAGCTTCCTTTGCTTCTAGACTTTGACCCTGTCCCACTCCTTTCTGACAGCTCCTTGCACTTAGGTTAAATAAATTTAATTGCTTGCTCTGGTGGTGTAATTGGTAAGAGCTGCATTGTGAACTCAAAGGCCAATTCTTTCTGGCAAGTTGAATTCACCAGCTATACTCCATGGAGAGAAATGGGCAATCACCTCCATTAAATTTACAGTCTTGAAACCCACTGCAAGACCAGCTATGAATCCATTCCAACTTGACAATTAGTTTGTGTGCATGTATGTCTCCACATCCTTCTAACAGTCTTGTTCATCTGCCTCAAATGTTCCGTTTCCCTTTAACTTGAGTGACTAGAGTTGCCATCTAACTTAGGCTGTTTACCCCCAACAGAGGCCCTCTCCCTCCTTAGTGCCCAACACTAGCAGTTCTGAATGCCCTTCATCTACCTTCTACAGCTCGAGGTACCACTTTTTGCCCTTCTCTGTGTCTTTTACAATCATTGCCTTTTGTGTTTTTGCAGACATCATCATGAGGCCCAGCTGTGCTACTGGATGGTTTTTCCACAAGTCCAATTGCTATGGATACTTCCGGAAGCTGAGGACTTGGTCGGATGCTGAAGTAAGAAATCCAATGTGGGGTTAGCTGGTCTAATTCAGGAACCAAGGTCCTTCCTTGCCACTGTGAGGAGAAGACACCAATCTGGTGACTGGAGAGAAGATGGCTGTGAGGCAGCATTTGTAAGCATTACCGGAGCAGAAGTGTCTCTGTTGCCTAGTGATGTTATAGCAGAAATCCCACAAGTAGGTAGTTTGAACAAACAGAAGTGAATTATCTCAGTTTAGTAGGTAAGCTTGAAGTATAAATTGAGGGGTCTGGATCTATAGGAAGTTTTTCTCTCTGTGCCATCTCTGGGGGAAAGTCTTTACCTTTTTACATCTTGTCCTTTGGTTTCTTGAGTCTCAAGAGGTGTGACATCTAGCTTTCCACACTGATGTTCCTTTACTGGGTTACCTGCTCAATCAGCTACATTTGTATCTCAAAAGCAATTGGCTTAAAATGCACCCTACACTAATATGGCTCCATTAACTAAGGAAACTACCCAGTAAGGGTATAACTACCAGTAGAAGAGCAAGATTTGCAAGACATATTTTGGAGGAGGCAGATCAGATAATCTCCAGGGACAAATGACTAAGAAATAGTCACTGCCCTCAAGGAATTCACTTGTCAATAAGGAGGATAGAAAAACCTAAGTCCAAGGAGGCTAAGAAGATGAGGAATGAACAGAAAGAATAACTGAATTTCTGTATAGGATTTACCTGCCAGAAAATATTGTATATCCAGAGCCAGAACCTAGCCTCAGAGCCACCTGACAGAGTCCAAATACTGCAGGATCCACTGCTTGGCACAACCCTGCAGTATTTGCATAGTCAATGAAACACAGATAAACATTCCTCTGGTACTCTCTGCTTTCAGCCCAGATCCATCTAACATTAGCTATCATATCCCTAGTACCACAGCCTCTTCTAAACCCAGCCTGCACATCTGGCAGTTCTCTGTTGATGTGCTGTTCCAGTCGTTTTTGGACAATTTCAGCAGAATCTTGCTTGCATGTGATGTTACACAGTGACTGTAATAACGGGGTTGAAATGTGTCAGAGATGGTAAAGATGGCATAGGATAGGGCAGGGTTCAAATCTGTTATTCATAGGGTTGCTATGAGTTGCAGTAAACTAGAGATAATAACAGCAACCCATATTGACAGCGAGGCTTCTGTGTAGTTTCAATCACAATTTCTGGAGGGAGGTGGGGTCCATGTGAGTTGAGTTCCAAGATAAGGACTGTCTGTGCTTTTAAACCACTGAGTGTCATTGACAGACATTTCCCTTACTTTCAGCTCGAGTGTCAGTCCTATGGAAATGGAGCCCACCTGGCATCTATCCTAAATTTAAAGGAAGCCAGCGCCATAGCAAGATACATAAGTGGTTATCAAGTAAACCAGCCCGTATGGATTGGTCTGCATGACCCACAGAAGGTAAGCTCAGACCTTGCCAGCACACAGGCTCTTGGGGAAATCAGTAGATCGATCAAACAGGGGAGACCTGGTGTCTCACTGTCTTGGAAGTGGCCTCATGGCTTACAGAGTAGACCTGGTGACAAGGGGCACGAGTAGAGGATTTTCTCCAGTTCTTTTGTCATCTGATAGAGGCCTAGACTTCAAAGCCAGAGGCCCAGTTCAGGCCGTCAGTGGAGGGTATGATTTAAATGGCAGCTATAGACTGAGAAATAAAAACATAGATAGATATAGAGGTAGAGGGTTATGTAAAAGATATAGGCCTCTCCCTACCTCCCCTCCCTTCCCCTCCCCTCTTCTCCCCGCTCTCCCTTCCCCGCCTCATTGCCGTCCAGTTGGAACTGACATAACTTGTCAGAGGCTGAAACTCGCACAGAAGAATGATCATCTTACTCTCTTGCAGCACTTGGTGGATTTGAACCACCTGTCTTGGAGTTGGCAGCACAACTCCTTACCTATTAGGCCACTAGAACTAATTTTTAATTAATTAATTTTTTTATTTGAGTAAAAGTTTACAAATTATGTCAGTTTTTTCCATACACACATTTATAGGCATTTTGTTTTATAACCGTAATTACCATTGATTAATGTTATTCATTAATTATAATTAACCCTGAAGGGACTGTAAGCACATAGGCTAGCTAATGTGTGCATTAATTCCACCTCTTTTCATTTGCAGAGAAAACAGTGGCAGTGGATTGATGGGGCTTTGTATTTATACCGAACTTGGACTGGCAGGTCTATAGGTGGGAACAAGTACTGTGCTGAGATGAGTTCCAGTCACAGTAAGTTCTAATGCATCACCACTTACCAAAATCCATTGCTGTCCTAATAATGATGCTAAGTTGTTGTTATTGTTGTGTACTGTCAAGTCAGAACTGACCCATAGCTGACTGCCCGGCAGGTTTTCAGAGGCAGTTAATTGCACTTGGAGGAATTGCCCATCTTTATCCTGTGCAGGAGCTGGTGGCCTTGAACTGTGTGCCTTTGGGATTGCAGAACAACTTCTTGCCACGAGGCCACCAGAGCTCATTACAGGTAGAAACTATTGAAATGCATATTTCTACCAGAAATAAGGAAACTATTCTGAACAATTGGCATTATCTAAAAATGTAATGGGCTACCTATCTCTCTGGTGGATATTCCAAAGGGAATTGGATTACTGTCAACCTAAAGATAGCCGTTTGAATTATCCAGCAGTTTTGTGAGAGAAAAAAAAAGGCAATTTCCTCCCATGCAATTTACAGTCTCGAAACACCACTGGACAGTCAGCCTATGAGTTGGCTTTATGAGCTAACCAAACGAAAAGTGAACAATGACTCTATTGTCATTGAAGCATTAAAAGTTTTCAAAGAGATGCTCAAGGGAACATGAATATAAGCTGAGAAACCTTTTTTAAGTTTAGATTTCAACGATTCTTTTCAGACTTAATACATGAATCACAGGGTGAACACTGACCAGATTTTGGGAAGCAATACATCACATATCTCCTAAAGAACCTACCAACCCATGATTCTGAGATATGGGGGGAAATCCCACACAAAAATCTTTCCCCGCCAGCTCATGTCAATGCAGCCAGGTTCTAAATGCAATCATGGAGTTGTACACACCTGTTTTTGTACAACTTGGGAGCATTAAGTCTAATTTTCCTATAAAGGCATCACAGTACTTGGATGCCTCTACTTTTCCATATTTAATCAGTTCAGTGCTTAGTTGTCAGATGCAGGCTCTTAACATAGCAAACTGCATAAAATGAAGTATCCTTTCAACTATTTGGTGTTAAAGAAGAGAACGAAAGGGCAGAAACTGCTATTTCCCCAGGTTTATTTTGTTCACAATGTGTGAGCTGATTTGATTTACTGCTTTTAGCTAACAATCAGCTGTGGGCTGGAAGCCTCTTGTTTAAGTCAATCTGGACCTGGTATATTTAAAAGTCAGTTGGGCCCAAGGGCCTGTGGCCCTCAGGGCTGGTGTTAATTGTGTTTGGGAAGAAAATTCTCCTAATTGGTACAGCACTGGTCAGTTTGCCATGCTGAGGTAACTTGGGGTTGCTGTGATGCCCCTGGTGTGTCAAATGCCATAATGGTTACCCATTGTGGACAGTGTTTTGGGGATCTCCCAGATTAAGACAGACTTAGAAGCAGAATTGGCATTCACTTCCTAAACAACATGCCTTTTGAAACTCTATGAGCATTAGAGAAACAAGGATAGTTATAGAACAGGATTCAGATCTTTTGTTCATAGGGTCAAGTAGTGCTCAACTCAACAGCACTTAACAACAACCAATAACAACAGTGCCTGAAGGGATCTTGGTTGCTCAGTGCTGATGTTCTAGCTTATCTCTAGTCTCAGTGGGTGAGAAGCTCAATGAGACTCACTAATGACAATCTCAGTTCATAATAGCAACTCTAAACAACAGTGTCCTCAGATCAGACTCAACCAGTACTTAGACCAGAGTCTAGTCGTTACTGACCTCATACCAGGTGTTCTTTGTCCTGGAATGATAGTTCCCAGAAAGCTTGAAATCCTCATGTCCTTACCCTTTGTAACCCCTGCTCTGGGTCCCATAGATATGAACATGAACAGCACCCACCCTACCTCCTGAGAACTAGGAGCTTTGGGAGGCTCTCTTAACCCCTTTTGTCTGCCTGTACCACCTTCCCACCAACCCATGGTCTCATCCTATCCCCCCCATACACACACGCTGCACCAGGGTCAGCTGTGGAGAAAAGGCCATGTAGACCTCTAACTGGGAAACAACTTGTGACTCTGCTGCAGACACCCCTGGGTCACAGGTGATTTTGTGCAACTTGGTTTCTGAGAGAGAACCTAGAAGATGTCACCATCTCTTTTAGTCAACATTCTCTATGGTGAATAAAGTGGAAGAAGGGGCACCTCTGAGCAAACTCTAGCTCAGAGCTTCTGAGTCTTTGAGGCACCTCTTAGACCTTTTGTTCTCAGCGGTGGGCTTTAAGAAAGCACCGTCAAATCTTCACAGCATCCTTCCTGCTTGATACACCAAAAAATTTCTTATTTCCTGTCATTTCTCATAAAGCTGTGCCTTCCCTCCAAAGTGGTACTGCTGTCGAGTTTTGGCAACCATGTGGGAAGTCTAAATTCTTTTCTCCTGTTGACTAAGTTAACACATACTTTATCTACTGCTCCAAGCAGAAGATCCTTAAAACTTTGGTAAATTCAACATGGAGCCAGGTGGACTTACATGTCTGTTTATTTTCTTATAGATTTCTCAACTTGGAACAACAATGAATGCAGCAAGCGCCAGCACTTCCTGTGCAAGTACAAACCGTAGAGCAAGACTCCAGATCCAGCCAACCCTTGCATAAGCCCCAGCCTCCTTCTCCTGCTCTGTCAGCTAAATCTCTTCATTCTTTGATAGACTAAAAGCAGCAAATAAAGCTGATAATAAATTTCCTAATGAAATTACTTTTTTGGCTTAGAGACAAGAGACCTCAGCACGGGTACAGCAGTGGCTTCTAGATCTCAATGGCCTTCCCACAATTTCTTCTTATTGTACTATTTATTCCTCCTTTCTTTCTCTGGCGAGCAAGCCATGTTCATCCTTAATGAATGGAAGAACTAGGTTTTTAGCCACAGAAGTTGCAAGTTTGGAATCAGGAAAAAGAAGCCTGGGCATGAACTGCCTTCAGCTCCTGTGCCCCCTGCTCTCTTTTCTTACCTACTTCCTCCCTCTGGGCCCTCTGCTAATTTCTCCTTTGCAACAGAGACCTTTATGTTCCCAGTGCTTATAGTTCCTTGGTATCCTCAAAAAACTTAAAATAAAGAGAGTGTTTCTTGTTGTTGTAAGGTGCCCTCAAGTTGACTCCAATTCCTCGTGACTCTATAAACAACAGATTGGAACCTGGCCCGCTCCTGCACCATCTTCATGGTCTCTGCCATGATCAAGCCCATTGGATGTAGTCACCATGTCTATCCTTATTGTTGAGAGTTTTCCTCTCTTTAACTGACTCTCTGCTTTTCCAAACATGATGTTTAGAGATCTTAAAAAAAAACACACACACAAACAACAAAACACAAAACCCCATCAAAACAAATTGTTGGGACAAAACTAAAAACTAAGCTTTTCCTCAAAAAAGTAGAGGTTATACATAGTTGCATTTCTCTTCAAAAATTGCTTCTAGAGTTCCTCCTCATCTGGAGTGTGTAATAAGTTGCCAGATCATCTTTCAATAGAGGTTGTGTATGTAGAAAATGATCTGTCAATGGGAGTGGGGGAGGGAAAGTGAAATTTAGATTTACAAACACATACTCAAATGTTTCTTCACATCCTTTCTCCTAACCTTTGCTTTTTATCTCTTCAAAGTATCTCCTTCCAAGCTACAGCCCAGATTTGAGTAGGGAGATTCTCTGAGCACAAATGAATGGGTTGCTTTAGTGAAACCTAGAATCTTTGTTTTCTACATGGATTATGTCAGGGTTGGGAGGAAAATGCACATTTTATATCATAATTGAAAGCAACATATAATAAATGAGGAATGATATTCAGCAAAATAAAGCACATTGGACTATAATTGTAACAGACTTTATAGCTTTTCTACTTGGGTGTTATAAAGAAAAGCAAATAAAACTCATTTCTAAATTGTGTTTGATTATACTCTTTCAGATTCTAGAAAAAAAAAGTAATGCTTTATGTGGAGAGCATTTCAATGAGTCCTCTAGGGTAGAACTAATTTCGTATTACATAAAGTGCTTTTATTATTGCTATCTTCAAATGAGTCCATAAAATCTCACACTCTTTGCCTTTGGCCTGGACCTGACTCATAGCTGGCCCTCCACTGGGTGTCTGAGGCTATAAATCATGTGGAAGGTGACTGCCCTTCTTTCTCTTGAGGAGCTGCTCATGGATTTGAACCTTCAGAGAGATGTTGTCTTTGGGTTGGCAGTGCAGTTCCTTACAGACTGGACCGCCTGAGCTCCTAGTTCATCTACGAATAATCAAAAATGAAAATTTACCAGTTTCAAAATACACATATTTATATCAATAGTTTTTGCTGTTAGCTGCCTTTGGGTTGGTACCCAAGTCCTCATGACCCTATGTATAATGGACCAAAACCCTGCTCAGTTCTGTGCCATCCTGGACTATCTGTGGATCAGATCAATGTGTTGTGCAGGGTTTTCACTGGCTAATTTCCAGAACTCGATCTCTGAGTCTTTTTGTTCTGTTTTAGTCTGGAAGGTCTTCTAAAACGTGTTTGGCATCCCGGGCACTCACACGCCTCCACTGATGGACAGCTGGTGGCTGCACATGAGGTGCTGGGAATGGAATCCAGGTCTTCTGCTTGTCCTCGTTGTTGTTGGCTGCCATTGAATCATACGGTGATCCCATGTGACAGAACAACTCTGTCCCATAAGGTTGTCTTGACTGTCATCATATGGAAAGAGATCGCCAAGCTTTTCATTGCGGAACATCTGGGTTCAAATTGCCAAACATTTAGTCAATGCCGCTGAACCTCCATTTCTCCTGATCAATGGTCATGACTGTGAAAAGGCTTTTTGGCATCTTCAACAAGTTTCGCAAGTGAAAAGGGATTTGATGTCAAACCACACTTGCTTCCATCCAGTTGGTATGGTTCCAAATTAAACTCATAACAACCCTCCACTGGGTTTCTGCAGAGGTAAATATTTAGGGGAAGAGATTGTTCATCTTTGTCCCGTGGAACCACTGATGCATTCGCGATTTCAAACTGCCAACTTCTGGGTTAGCAGCCAGCTACGTTGCATAGTATGCCTCTAGGAGTTCTTGAAAAGGGGTTTAGTCTTCTAAAAATAGTAATCTTTTAGGAGAAAAGGAATACTTTCCTTGACCAATAAAAGTGCATGCACAGTTGTATTTCTCTGAAAGTATTGTTCCTAAACAAAGTCTCACTGGCTTATGATAATTATAAATTTTAACCAAAATAAAATCTATTTCACTTAAAAATCTACGGAGTGCTGATGAGCATCTTTGCACACTAATACTTTACACAGCTTCTGTTGCTGTTGTTAACCATAGAGTCAGAACCGACCCATACATAGCTGACCCTCTAGTGGGTTTTCTGAGGCACTTTAATCACATGGGAGGAGATTGCCCATCCTCTCACAGAACAGCTAATGGATTCGAATCGCATGCCTTTGGGATTGCAGCACAGTTTCTTGCCACTGGGATACCAGAGCTCCTTCTAGTGGTGGCAAGGAAAAAAAAAAAAAGCAAATTTACTAATAGACACAAAGGTACACAGGGCTGTTTCATATAAGAAGCAAAAGTATAAACACTTAAAATTACACTTCTCTCTTTCATTGGCATCAAACTAGGACCAACTCATAGCTCACCCACCAGTGGGTTTCCAAGGCTATAAATCACACAGGAGGATATTGTCTTTCTCCCGTGGAGCGGCTGGTGGCTTCAAACTGCCATAGATGCACAGCCTTTTCATTACTAGTACAACTCTCTAGAGACTACATCAGTAGAACTCCTTAAAACTACACTTAGTAACTATCTTAAAATTTATATAAACCCACTACACTGAATTGCTGTGAGTCATAGTTGACTTGATGGCACCTAACAATAAAAACAAAGACAAATCAATGAGTCAATTCTGATGTATAGTGACTTGCCCCCCAAGGCTGTATGTAAATGATATCTTTATGGGAGGAGATTTCCAATCTTTCTCCTGAAGATGGATTCAAACTGCTGACCTTTTGGTTAGTAGGGCAATAGGCAAACTATATCACTAGGACTCCTTCAGAATTTGTTCATATCTGAAATTCAAAAAATATGCTCCCATAATCTTCCCAGGATCTTCAGCTTGGATGACCGCTAAATTTCTTCACAGATTGAAATTGTTGAAATCTCTTGTGTATAAAACATTGTTTGTGGCCTAGGGATATGAAAGGTCTCCCATGAGCCCCTGAGGTGCCTCTGGGGGCCAGGGCTGGAGGGCTGCTGATCAGGTTCAGAAAAAGCTTCTAAAAAAGATCCTTCACTTTAACTACCAAGCCTCTGCTGTCCTGCAGGTTCCCCACGTCCCTCATAACCCTTTGCCTAATTCACACAGCTTCTGAAGTTTTCCTGTTACTGTTTAACTCAGCAGATAGCAAAGTAATTTTTTTTAAGTGTTTTGAAATTTGTACTTCTTTATGGACACTATTTAGCAGTGCTCCTGGATAGATTTCCTTAAAATAAAAAGTTCCAGGTTTTGCTGTCAGGAAATTTCTTCTCAAGTTTAGCATCAATTTCATAATATTTTTGCAAATAAAACAATGTTTCTGGATTAGGCTGGACTAGGGAGGTAGCATATCTTGAACATTTTGGCACAGTATACGGAATATAATCTTAAATGCTAATATAACCGTAGTTTTACATAAGTAACAAGTGCATGCCATGCATTTGTTTGGCAACTGTACTCTTCCAATTCTATCTTGGGGGTTTATGACAAGTTGCTGTTAATTTACATAGATTTGACTATGACTCAGTGACCCTATGAACAATGGATCTGAACCCTACCCTGTACTATTCTGACCAGTGGTTCTTGGTCATATGGAAGTTCAAGATGGATTTAGAAGAAGGCATGGCACCAGGAACATTATTACTGATGCCAGATGGATCCTAGCTGAAATCAGAGAATACCAGAAGAATGCCTACGTGTGTTTTATTGACTGTGTGTAACAAATTACGGCTAACATTGAGAAGAATTGTGTTTGTGTGAAACCTATACCTAGACAAAGAGGCTGTTGTGAAAACAAAGCAAGGGAATGGTGTATGGTTTAAAAAACTACAGTAATTACTATTATTTATTGAGTACGTCTACTAGTTGAAGTGTGTTTTATTGTTCACGAGGGTCTTAAGAACAAGCTTGAGGCCTTGAACACTAATGAATCAAGACCAGATGAGCTGTGGGAGGATATGAAAAATATCATCCAGGAAGAATGAAAAGACAGAGGAGGAAGAAAAGATTGAGATGGACGTCAGAAGGGACTCTGAATATTACACTAGAATGCTGAGAAACCAAAGTGAAGAGAAGAAATCAGGAAGGTAAGGAATTGAACAGATTTCAAAGAGCAACTCAGGAAGACAAAGCAAAATTTCACAATTAAATGTACAAAGTGCTGGAGTCGGAAAATCAAAAAGGATTAATTCACTCAGCATTTCTTAAGCTGAAGGAACTGAAGAACAAATTCAAACCTGGAATGACAATTCTTAACAATGCTATGGACAGAACATTGAATGATCCAGGAAGCATCAAAAGAAGATGGAAGGAGTACACAGAATCACTACATCAGAAAGAATTGGGTGACACAGCAAACATCAAATGCTGGTGAGGTTGTGGAGAAACTGGAACCCTTATTATATGGGAGTGTAAAATTGTGCAACCGCTATGGAAGGCTGTATGTCACTTTCTCAATAAGTTGCAAATACAAATACCATTTGACCCAGAAATTCCACTGCTGGGAATATAGCCTAGAGAAACCATAACCGCCACTCAAGCAGATATATGCACACCCATATTCATTGTGGCTTTGTTTACAATAGCGAAGAGTTGGAAACAACCTAAGTACCCATCAACAAACGCACGGATAGAGAAGCTATTCACACAATGGAATGCTATGCTGCAGTGAAAAACAAAGAACTCATGAAATAGTATCCAAAATGGATGACCCTGGAGGACATTATTCTGAGTTAAATATCTCAGTCACAAAGGGACAGATACTGGATATTGCCACTATTGTAAAACAGGACTAACACCGGGGTTGAGGGGAGACTGGGGAAGAGGGGATAAATAATGTATACTGCAGTGAAACAGATGAGGGACAGAACTGTTTAAAAGCAATATATGATTAGGTATTATAATCATGATAGGAGTCCAGAATGAAGTCTGCATAGTGGAGTGCACTGTGGGGAGGGATTGTATAACAATGAAATAATTTTTCTTTTACTTTTCAAAGAGAAGAACAAATTGGGAGAGCGGGATGGGCAGAGAGAAAAATTCAATAATAAATGAATAGAAATCCAAAGTCTCTGTAAATGTTCATTAAAATTCATTTAAAAAAGAAAAAAAAACAGGAAAAAAGAATTGGCTGACACAGAAGAATTTCTTGAAACAACATATGATAAAGATTCTCATCACTGGGCCAATTGGCAGCATTATGATAGGTGGAGAAGAGATTGAGAATGTTAACAATTTCATCTTGCTCAGATCCACAATGACACTCTTCACACCAGCAGTCAGGAAATCAAAAGATGAGTTGTATTGGGAAAGTCTACTGTCAGGGACCTCTCCAGAGTGCTAGAGAGCAATGATGTCAGTCTAGAGCGGGGTTTGGAAGAGGTCATGGCACTAGAGACAGTATTGCTAATATCAGATGGATCTTAGCAGAAAGCGAAGAGTACCAAAGGGATATTTATCTGTGTTTCATTGACTATATAAAGGCATTTGACTGTGTGGATCACAACAAATTGTGGTTAACCTTGAGGAGAATAGAAATCTCAGAACACTTGATTGTGTTCACGCGAAACCTATACTTGGACCAGAAAACAGTCCTCAGAAAGGAGCAGGGAAATACCACATGGTTCAAAATCAGTAAAGGAGTGAGTCAGGGATGTATCCTGTCTCCATTCCTTTTCAATCTATATGCAGAAAAGATCATTTTGGGATTGGACTTTATGAAGAGAAATGTGGCATCAGGATTGGAGGAAGATTCAATAACCTACATTATGCAAATGACACAACCTTGCTTGCTGAAACTGAGGAGGACCTAAAGCTCTTGCTACAGAAGGTCAAGGACTGTAGTCTTCAATATAAATTGAAGCTCAACATGAGAAAGCAAAAAATTCTCATCACTGGCCCAATTGGTAGCCAAATGATGGATGAAGAAGAGATTGAGTTTGTTAACAGTTATAGCTTTCTTGGCTCCACAATCAACACTCTTGGCACCTGGTGCCAAGAAATCAAAAGACAAATTGCACTAGGAAAATCTGCTGTCAGGGACTTCTTCAGTGTATTGAGAAGCAATGATATCAGTTTAGAGACTAAGGTTCACCTGATCCAGGCCTTGGTCTTCATAGTTACTTGCTATGTATCAGAGACCTGGACAATGACTAAGGATAACAGAAGAAGAATTGATATCTTTGAGTTGTGGTGCTGGAGAAGAATCTTGACCATACCATGGACTGCCAAGAAAACAAATAAGTCTATCTTGGAAAGAGTGAAACCAAGTTTCTCCTTGGAGACTAGGACTTTGAAGTTCCCTCTCACATACTTTGGGGCATGTGGCCAGGAGGGACTGATCCTTGAAGAAGGACATCATGCTTGGAAGGGTGAAGGGACAGTACAGGAGAGGAAGACCTCAGATTAGATGGATTGATACAGTAACTAGGGAATTGGGGTTAGGTGTGTTGGAGTCCATGAGACTGCCTCAGGACTGGGCAGGCTTCAGAGCTGTTGTACATAAGGCCGCCATGAGTTGTAGTTGACTCAATGGCACATAACAGCAACAACAACAGCAACAACTGAGTGTATTATAAATACTAATTACTTTAAATTTATAACTTTAACAATTTTTTTCTAAGTTTTAAAAAATTATCTTTATTTAGGTTTTTGATTCAGCACATGTATCAAAGACTAATCAACAGTAAATAAGTAAATAAGACATTCATTGAAAGTCTTACATCTCTCTAAACTCTGACCAAGAATGTCGAGATTGCCACTATTACCAGAACTCTAACCTAATCAAGTTGTAGGACAAGCTACCATGAACAACATATGTGCACGACTATGCAGAGGCCAGCGACATGCTAGTGCTTGGCTGGCTGTTCCTTGTTAATCATTCTGTTTGGCAGTCCCATTTTTGCTTCATGTGCTAAGTACCAAATAAAGTCCAGAGCCGGATCAGGTCAACCTGAACACACACTCATGTAGAGGAGGAACACGTTCTCGCACTGTTGTGCCTGCAACTTTGCTTTTGCCCGGCTAAAGTTCAGATAGAGATGTACAATACAATCTAAAGAACAGAGCAGACTAAGAACTACAACTGAGCAGTAACTGAGTTAAGGCATGAATGCATACACACACGTGCACACACACAGCACCCACACTAGTACAATTGCTCAGCAAGTGTGATTAACTGCCCAGCCTCTTCTCAGGCAGCTGAAGGTACATAATTCTAACAAATTTTAAAGTGCTTGTAATTACTACTCCAGTTTTACCAAGGAGACTGTTAAAACTCAGGAATTTAAATAAGTTTATTGAGGTAAGAATAACATATTTAGTTTCTCTTTTTCTTCCTCCTTCCTTTCCTCCTCCTTCTGTCCCCACAGCCTCCTACCTCTCTTCATCCCTTATTTTCCTTTTTTCTTCATTTCTTCTCTCAATCAGAATTATTGTTTAAAGAAATTATAAATCTTATTTCACACAAGAGGTGGAATTGCCAATTGCAGAAGTCAGAAGATAAAGCTGCGGTTGATGGCTCAGAAACTTTCACACATTGTAGTGGTGACTTATGCTCTAGGGACTTTGCAAAGAAGAGAATAATGGGGAGGCCATTTGGCATGTAAAACATGAACAATTTAGTAAAAAAAAAAAGAAGTGACTTTTAAATTAAGTAAGCCAGCACTGGGGACTCGGAGTAAAGTAAATACAGTGACCAGTTCTTATGTGCTTAGAGTTTTCTATGTAGACTTTGTGATTTTTTTCCCACCTCTACATTATGCAGATGGCACAACACTGCTTGCTGAAACTGAGGAGGACCTGAAGCATTTGCTGCCGAAGGTCAAGGACTGCAGCCTTCAATATGGATTGAGGCTCCATATCAATTAGACAAAGATTCTCACCACTGGACTGATTGGCAACCTCATGATAGATTTATATTAACAGCTTTTGTTTCCTTGACTTCACAATCAATACTCTTGGCACCAGCATTCAGGAAATCAAAGGATATATTGTGATGGGAAAGTCTGCTTTTAGAGACCTCTCCAAAGTACTGAAGAGCAATGATATCAGTCTGGAGACTAAGGTGCACCTGATACAGGCCATGGTCTTTGCAATCACTTGCTATGCATTAGAGAGCTGGACAATGACTGGGGATGACAGAAGGAGAATTGATGCCTTTGAGCTCTGATGTTGGAAAAGAGTATTGAATATACTATGGACTGCTAAGAAAATGAACAGGTTCAGCCTAGAGAGGGTTAAACTGGACTGCTCCTTGGAGGCAAGGATTCGGAAACTTTGTCTGACATACTTTGGACATTTTGCAAGGAGGGACCAGACCTTGGAGAGGTACATCATTCTTGGGAGGGTGGAGGGACAGCGCAGGAGAGGAAGACACTCTATAAGATGGATTGATTCAGTGACTAGGGTAATAGGGATAGATGTGTCAGAGACAGTGAGATTGGCACAGGATAGAGCAGGGTTTAGGGCAGTTGTACAGAGTTGCTATGAGTCGCAGGTAACTTGAGGGCACATAACAACAAAAACAACAATATATGTATGTTCAAGAACTATCCATAAAGCTGCATATGAAAGTGTTAGTCATGATTGTGATGGAATCATCCTGTTTTCTGCTTGATTATTTGTGTTTTTCTGAAGTGAGTTTTGTCTTCATAATAAGAAGATAACAATCAAGAACACTTTTTTTGTGGGGGGAAAAGAATCACATTTACTGTGCAGGTGCTTTCCCTACAAATTCTATATACTCAGCAATAGTTTCCACAGCGGTAAGAATCCAAGATCCTGGGCTCCATCACTTTGCCTTTCTCTCTTGTGACACACCCTTGAGCAAACAACTTTGCTCTTTTGGACCGTGTGCTCTAGGAAATAGATTTAATACCTGACCTTCCCTCTATATCCTGCCACTCATAACCAAATACCAGCTGATTAAAAAAGAAAACAACACACACAGATCAATGAGCACAGTAGAAGTTTCTTCTACCCTGTTCATGTTGAGTTGATGGGTCAGACAAAAGCAGAGCTGATCTAACTTACCATGTAGAGAAAACCCTTTATCTTGTGTTACATTAAGAATGACTTGCAGGTACAGGGCTTGTACCTCCATGTTCTGGATCTTGGCAACTGGTTAAGATTGCAGACTGCGAAGTTCCTTACATTGACAACCGAATGATTCTTTCCTTTACTTCATGAAATGATGAAAACATATATACAGCGGACCCTGCCTTATTTCCCTAAGTTCAGTACTCATCTTAAGAGAGGGCTGTACTCCCTGGTTGGAGGATACATGGTAAAAAGAGAATTTTTTTATGAAGCCAAGGGCTTTCTAAGACTAACTTCTTTTGAGCTTATTGATACTGTTCATTGATACTGTCCACTGCATAAAGACAAGAACAACAGATACCTTTTATGGAATGATTACTGTGTTCAAGATATTCCATTCCGTGGTTTGGTTGGTGTTTTTTTGCCATATCCACAGCACTTTATTGCAGATCTGGGAGGACAGTGAGATTCCCCTCCAAAACCGCCTCACCATTCCATGTTTTAAAAACATTACTCCATTTAACCATCATCACTCTCTGTGCAATAGAGACCATTCCTCTTTATACAAGAAAAAGGAAGCTATGAACATTTAAACAGTTATTCCAGATTACTTAGCTAGAATAGAACAACATTAAAATTCAAATAAAGGTGTTTTTCTTGACTTCAAAGTCCACTGTGGCTGGCTGGAATAATTATAAGGACATGCTAATCATTTTGTCTTCTGATAAACTCAGCGTCACCTCAGCAGATATTTCTTTATGCTTCTTTCCCTACCTCCATTCCTACCATCCTCCACACGGGCTACAGCTACTTGTAGCCCAACTCCATCTTCCCCTTTGCACACATCCTTCTTCCAGGCCATTCTTCAGACTGCTCAGGGACATTCTGATAGGCAATGGCAAAGGTAACACTAATAAAATAAACATCAGAAATTGTTCTGGACAATGGTGTGAAATGGTGGCAAAACACAAGGAAAACTAGCTCATCTAAAAAAGGGGATAGCGGAAGAGCAGACCCCAAGAGTCACCATAAAGCCACCAAAAGCTGTGCACAACCATAAAGCTGTGTAAACTTGACCCCCACTGAAAAACATACATACATACACCTATATGTGTGTGTGTGTGTATACATATATATACATATATTCTTACATAAGATAAGGGTAGGATCAGTCTGTCCTGACCCATTCATAGTCTGTTGTTGTGTCCCACAGAGTTGGAACCGACCCATAGCTGACCCACTGGTGAGTTTTCAGAGGCAGTTAAATCTCACAGGAGGAACTTGCTTATTCTTCCCTGGAGCTGCTAGTAACCTCGAACTGTGTGCCTTTGGGATTGTAGCACAGCTTCTTGCCACTAAGCCACTAGACTGTTATGAACGCCTAATAAACTTGCAGTTTCTTTCACTTGCTCTTGCCTGGTGTCAGTGTTGTTTTTTTGTTTGTTTTTTTCTTTTTTAGGAGTGCTCTATTGAAGTCTTATAACTAAGGTAGGGCTTTCTAGTTCTTACTTGAAGAGACCCCTGGATCTCTTTGGAAATTGTCCCATTGACAATCTTACTTTTTAAAAACTTTTAAATTGTTTTTCAAATTCACATTTCCCTCCAATTTTTCTAACATTTCCACACTAATTTTGGAAGAGGCATTCAAGAGTTTATGAGAGTCTGCCATGCTGCCAAGTAGCAAATGTTTTGACATGCTGTGCAAAGATAACTAATGCTAATAATTAAAATAAATACTTGAAAATTATCCATCCAAACAGTTTGAGAACTCAAAGAGCAAAAGGAAATTGCTTGTGCAAACTGAGTGTGTTTTTAATCATATATTATTTGTTGTGGAAACAAAATGACTACAACATGTGAATTTTTTTTATAAGCCATTTTCAAGAAGTTTAATGTCTGTGAAAATGGAAGATTTGACAATACGTAGCAGAGAAGAGATAACACAGGAGTCCTGGATTTGTGCTCAGGGAATCATGGACTACTTATGCACACAAATATTGTTGTCTTAAATGTCTTTCCCACTTGAAACTCCAGTCATCTTGCTATGTTTGATTTCTAGATTACATAATAGACATAAGACATCAAAACACAAGTGTTCATTGTTCTGAAAAATTTCATCAGACTATTTGCCCTTTCCCCTGCTTTCTTCATAACCTCTCACCTAATTAGATAGGAATCTAGTCACACCACCCACAGAATTCACGACTCCGCCCTGAAAATTCTCAAGGTTTTGTAACCAAAGATTTGAATGTGATTTTGGATGATTACAACAGCAAGATCTGACAAATAAGAGCTTTAACTGACTAAAAAGAAAATGACAAACATTATGGACTCCTCCCTTTTCACATCACACTTAGCCAGGAGAATTGACTTGTAAATATAATCAGAAAGCTACTGACTTACAACAACAGTTTAAGAGTCTGCTTGCAGCCATTGCCCTGCATTTGGCCTATAGCATCCTGCAATATTGCAATTCTAGGCTTGAATTTGTTTCTCCGGTTGAGAAATGCTGACCTAGTTTGTTGACTTTTTAACTAACACTTGGCACATTTTGTTATAATACTTAGTTTTGTCTTCATGAACCCCTGGAAATCTATTCATCTCTTTTATGTCAGCATTTTATATTTTGGTATCATTATGTTCTAGTGCAAGCTTCAGAATCTCTTCTGATATACGATTTGGTCTTTTCTTCCTTCCCTGTGACCTTTTGTGTTCTTTATGGATGATGTCTTGATGTCATCCCACAATTCCTGAGGTCTTCAGCCGTTAGTATTTAAATGCATCCAATCTATTCTTGAGATGGTTCCGAATTCAGTAGGTTAGGCTCCAGGTTATATTTTTGCTCTTATGAACTTGATTTCATTTTTTCTGCTTCATTTTGGACTTGTGCTGTCAAGTCACCTGCAACTCAAAGTGACCCCATCCACAACTGCTCTAACCTCTGCTCTATCCTGAGCCAATCTTATGGTCTCTGACACACCTGCCTCCGTTACTCCAGTCACGGAGTTAATCCATCCCATTGAGAGTCTTCCTCTCTTGTGCTGTCCCTCCACCCTCCCAAGCATAATGTCCCTCTCCAAGAACTGGTCTCTCTCCTTTAAACATGCCCAAAGTATGTCAGACAAAGTTGCTCCTTGCATCCAGGGAGCAATCTGGTCTCACCCTCTCTAGGACCTGTGTGTTCTCCTAGCAGTCCATGGTATATTCAGTACTTTTCTCCAGCACCACAGCTCGAAAACATCAATTCTGCCTCTACCATCCCTAGTCATTGTTCAACTTTCTGATGCATAACAAGTAATTGTGAAGACCATGGCTTGGATCAGGTGCACCTAGTCTCTAGACTGACATCATTGCTCTTCATTTGAAAACCCTATGTACAATTTGGACTTGCACATGAGTAATTAAGAGTCTGCTCTATTGTCAGCCCCTGACCATATTTTGACTGCTAATATTGTGCTTCTTCAACTTTTCCTGTAGATGTAGTCCATTTGATTCCTGTGCAGTTCATTAGGATGAAGTTGATTCTTCTACAGTCTGTCTTGGTGATGTCCAGGTGAATAGAGCCACTGTTTGTTTTTCAGAAGGTATTTGAGACTAATAAATAACTTATTATACAAAATTCATTCAAACTCTACTCTCATTTCTGTCACCAAGGCCAGATTGTCCAACTGCCAGTTCTTCTTTGTTTCCAACTTTTGCATCTGAGTCACTAATAGTAATGCTTCTTGATTGCACATTCAATCAACTTCAGTCTTCAAAACTTGGCAGAAATCCTAAATTTCTTCATCATTGGCTTTAGTAGTTGATGTACATATTTTAATAATTAAGTAATACGGATTATGCACCAACATCAAGGAAATAAAACTCCTCACCACTAGACCAATAGGTAAAATAATGATAGACGGGGGAAAGATTTAAATTGACAATTATTTGATTTTGCTTTGATCCAGAATCAATACTGGTGGCAGCACCACTCAAGAAATTAAAAAAATAAAAAGTATTGCATTGGGAAAAATCTGCTGGGAAGGAACTCTCCAATGTGCTAAGAGCAAGAATGTCAGTTTAAAGACTAAGAGGCACTTGATCCAAACCATGACATTTTCGGTTGCTTCCTATACATCTGAAATCTAAACAAGAATACTGAAGACTGAAGAATAATTGATACCTTTAAATTGTAGCATTGACAAAGAGTTATGGACTGCCATAAATACAAACAAATCTGCTTTGGATGAAGTCTGACTAGGGTGCTCCTTAAAGGCAAGGATACCAAAAGCTCATCTCACATACTTTGGCCATGTTGTCAGGAGGGACTAGTTCTTGGAAAGGCAGAGTCAACAAAATAGAGGGCAATCCTCAAGCCGACTGATTGACACAGTAATTGTAACAGTGGAAATGTTAAAGATGGCGAGAATGGCACACGATAGGCCAAGGTTCCAATCTGCTATGCATAGGGTTGCCATGAGTCATAGTCAACTCCATGACACCTACCAACAACAGGTGACAATTCTGAGTCTCAATGTTCATAGTGTCCAAAGGATACTAATAATTCTGGTCAATCTTATAGGATAGTTATGAGAAAAAATTGCATGTCAATACATTTTCAAACCACTAAAGCACCGGATATGCTTCTTCTTGTTGTAAACACATGCTGCTGAGTTGATTACGACTCATAGCAACCCTATGAAAAGCGGATCTGAGTTGCACCATTCTTGCCTTCCCATTCATCTCTAGTATGTTCAAGTCTACACTGTGTCAATTCATCTTATTGAGGGTCTTCCTCTCTTTCTCTGACTTTCCACTTTTCCCAGTATGATGAATTTTTTTCTAAGGACTGGCCCATCTTGATAACATACTCAAAGCAAGAGTGATGAAGTTTCATTATCTTTGCCTCTAAAGAGTACTCTGGTTATGCCTCTTCCAAGACAAACTTATTTATTCTTTTGACAGTTCATGGGGTATTCATTACTTTTATCCAATACCACATTCAAAGGCATTGGTTTCTCTGTCATTCTTATTCAACATCTAACTTTCACATGCATAGAAATTATTTGAAAAAAATCATTCTTCACCAAAGAAGACCTTCAGATGGCAAACACATGAAGAAGTGTCCAAAATCCCTAGCTCTAAGAGAGATGCAAATCAAAACAACTATGAGATATCATCTCACCCCAGTAATAATAGCAATAGTTAGAATTCAACAGAGCAGCCTCAACTGGAACCTTTCACTATTGATGGGAGTGTAAAAAATGGTGCAACCACTGTGGAAGGCTATATGGCACTTTCTCAAAAAGTTGCAAATAGAAATACCATTTGATTCAGTAATTCCACTACTGGAAATATACCATAAAGAAATCAGAACTGCCCCCCAAAGCAGATATATGCACACCCATGTTTATTGCTGCTTTGTTCACAATAGCAAAAAGTTGGAAACAACCCAAATATCCATCAACAAACAAATGGATAGAGAATGTCTGGTATATTCACACAATGGAATACTATGCTGCATTGAAAAACAAAGAACTCATAAAATATTATACAAAATGGGTGACTCTGGAGGATATTATACTGAGTGAACTATCTCAATCACAAAAGGACAAATTCTGCATAGTGCCACTTACTGTAAAATGGGACTGACATTAGGATTGGGGGGAATCTCAGGAAAGAGGGGATAAATATGCATATTGCATTGAAACAGATGAGGGAGAAAACTGTTTAAAAGAAATATAGGATTGAGTATTATTTTCATGACAAGATTATAGAAAAAGAAATGCATAGTAAAGTGGACTGTGAACTTGGGGGAATTGTATAACAATTAAAGATTTTTTTTTTTCTTTTCGAAGAGAAAGATGAACTGGGGGAAAGGGTAAACAGGGAGGAAAATGTACAACAATAAATGAACGGGGGAAAATTACATGGAAAGAATATGCTGTAAAAAGTATATGTGTTGCATTAAAAAAATCATTATGCTGAGTGAAATATCTCAGTCACAAAAGGACAAATACTGCATGGTGCCACTGCTGTAGAATGGGACAGACATCAGGGTTGGGATAAGACTGAGAAAAACTGGATAAATTATGTATGCTGCATTGAAAAAGATGAGGGAGACAATAATTTAAAAGTGATATATGATAGGGTATTATGGTTATCACAAGAGTCCAGAATTAAGGTTGCATAGTGAAGTGTACTCAGGGCGGTGGGAGGGGTCCTGGGGGATTGTGTACCAAAGAAGGATTTTTTTTTTCTTTTCAAAGAGAGGAGCGAACTGAGGGTGGAGGGAGGGCTGGACAGGGAGAAAAGGGCAACAGTGAATGAATGGAAATCCAAAATCTCTGTAAATGTTCATTAAAAGTAATAAAATAAAATTTAAAAAATCATTAATAAAAAATGCAAAAAAATGAAAGTAAATGAAAAAACATGGCTTAGATCAGGTGCACCTTAGTCTTTAAACAGACATCTTTTCTCTTTAGCACGTTGGGAAAGTCCTTAACAGTAGGTTTTCCTAATGCAACATGTGTCTTTTGATTTCTTTGCTGCTCTTACCATGGGTGTTGATTGTGGATCTAAGTAAAATGCTTGTAGATATTCTCATAGTATGTTATATTAATATGACATCACAGTGTTCCTTTCCAAAAACATAAAAATTTGTACCCATAAATAGCCTTTCACAAGAATAGCATTCCTGCTCATTTTCTGATACCTAGAATTCTAAGAGCTTCCTACATTTATTTTGGGATGTAAAGAGCAAATTGTAGTGAGAGAAGATACACTTATCAGCCCTGGGAACCTTAGATAAATGCATTTTCAGACCGTTTGTTACAAGACCTGAAGATTTCTGAGTTGGAAAAGATACATACCTTTAGTGAGCTAAAAGAGACAAATCTGGGTGCCCTAGAGCCTTATTTATAATTTGCTCTCTTGGCAGAATTACTTAGAAAACAAATATTGTTTCACAAGACCTCACCTTAGTTGTATAAATTTTAATCCCTACCAATCAGTGTCTCTGGACTCTTAATGTTTACCTAATACCTGGCCCACATTTGCTGATTATTTCTGGCTTTCATTGATCGTCAGCTGAAAAGCTGCTCAAAAATTAAAGCACCTCCAAACCTCAAAGCAAAAAAATAAAGGAATGTCCGCCTTAATTTAAGAAATATCAAAAGGGGTATATGCACATGATAGAATACTATGTAGCGCTCAGGAGCAATGATTTTGAAAATTACTATATAATTTGGGAGGGACTGGAGAGTATTATGCTGAGTGAACTAACTCAGTCTCATAAGTCTCATATACAACCATTGTTGTAGAAATAGAAAGATAACTAGTAAAATGTATTAGAGGATCCAAGGGGGAAGGGTAGGAGCAGAGGGGTGTGGATGGGCAGGGAAGAAATAATAGGTTGCACAATTTGATGGGTAGAGGGAGGGGTGAGTAAATGAAATGGAAAAGATCCAGTGGGGATCTGGAAAGACAGGGCACTGGGGGACATAGTTCAAAGTTGGTTAATTTTATAAAATATAATGAATGATAATTATTGTGTAAAATGCAATGTGAATGAACAATAATGTGAAACATAATGTATATGAACTTTGTAAGCAAACATAAAATAAAGATTTATTTAAAAAAAACAACACCAATTGAGGATTTATTTAAGTATTTGGAAGGTGTACTTTAACACAGTACAGCCAGGTTTTAGAATTCATTTCTTTAATGCTTGGGTAATTAATAGAAAAAAATCATTGTACTTAGGTTTTGTGAATAAGTCAACTAAGGTTTCTTTATTACAAGACCAAAATTCAAAGTAAACCCATGACTGTCAGGGACTTTCCACTGAGTGTCTGAAGTTATAAATCTTTAAGTGAAGACAGTGCCCATCTTTCTCTCTTGGAGTGGCAGATGGGTTAGAACCACTGACCTTTCAATTAACATACAACAGATAATGCACTATGCCACCAGAGCATCCTATACTGTGAGAAGCCAACACTTAACGGGGTATTGCTAATAGTTAGACTTTGTATAATGTGTTATCAGTATTTCTTCATTACAAGTTTCCCCTATTCCATAGGAACAACTTAACATCCAATTGAACAACACAGAATTGCCTTTTCCCCCCCAAGTCTCAGGAAAATATTTGATGCATTAAACACTAATGACCAAAAACTTGCAATTGTAGGATGACATCAAGGATACCATACATGAAAAAATCAAAAAACATGAAAGAGAAAAAAAAAACCCAAAACCAAAATGGATTAAAGAAGAGATTCTGAAAATAGCACTAGGATGTAAAAGCCTGGATTTGCTCACTACACTATGACAAGAAATTAGAAAGACAGCTATTTTATCAACTGATTGGAAGAGATTAATATTTGTTCCTATTCTCAAAAAAGTTTATCCAACAGAATGAAGAGTTAAAATCACATTAAAATTTAATTTAATTTAATATTATTAAAGATGTGTTGAAACAGTGCATTAATAGGAAATTGCCAGAAATTCAAGCTCGATTCAGAAGATGCCTTGACATGAGGGATATCACTGTTGGTGTTAGATGGATCTTGGCTGAAAGCAGAGAATGTGAGAAAGATGTTTTTATGTGTTTTATTGACTACGCAAAAGCATTTGTCTGTGTAAATAATAATAAATTATGACTAATGTTGACAAGAATAGGATTCCCAGAACATTTCATTGTGCTCATGCAAAACCTAGACTTAGACCAAGAAGCTATTGTCCTGTTGGAGCAGGAGAACACTGCATGATTTAAAATCAAGAAAGGTATGCATCAGGGTTGTATCCTTTCTCCATACCCATTCAATCTGTATGCTGAGAAAATCATTCGAGAAGTGGGACTTACTGAAAAAAGAATGTGGCATCAGGATTGGAGGAAGATTTATTACCAAACTGCATTATGCAAATGACATAGCTTTCCTTGCTGCAAGTGACGAGGGCATGAAACATTTGTTGGAGTAGGGCAAAGACTATACAGCCTTCTATATAGATAACATCTCAACATCAAGAAAGCAAAAATCTTCATCACTGGACCAATAGGCAACTTCATGATAGATGGAGAAAAGACAGCAAATGACTTCAAAGTTAAAAATGACAAAGATTTGGAGAAAAGAGAAGTTGTCAATGACTTCATTTTACTTCATTAATTTCACTAATGGGTGTTCATTGATCCACAATCAACACCCATCAATTACAGTCAAGAATCAGAAGAAAGGGAGGGTAGAAGCAGAGGGTTGAGGATGGGCAGGGGGGCTAATCATAGTGTCACACAATTTGATGGGTAGAGAGAGGGGTGGGTAAAGGAACTAGGAAAGATGCAGTGTGAAAAACAATGTATACAAACTGTACATAAACCAGTATAAAATAAAAATTATATTAAAAAAAAAAGAATTAGAAGGCATGTTGAACTGGGAAAAATCTCATGGTAAGTACCTCTAAAAAGTGCTAAAAGACAACTATATCAGTTTGCGCCTGATTATCTTTGAAATTATTTGCTATACATCTGAAAGAAAAGATATGGAGACAGGACACAGGCTGATCTTTATGAGGAGGAATGTGACATCAGGATTGGAGGAAGACTCATCAACAACCTACATTATGCAGATGACACAACATTGCTTGCTGACACTGAGGAAACCTGAAGAACTTGCTGCATAAGGTCAAGGAATATAGTCTTCAATATGTATTGAAGCTCAACATCAAGAAGATAAAGACTCATTACTGGGCCAATTGACAGCACCATAATAGATGGAGAAAGGATTGAGGTTATTAACAATTACAGCCTTTTCAGCTCCATAACAAATTCTTTTGGCATCAGCAGTAAGGAAATCAAAAGCTGAATTGCACTGGGAAAATCTGCTGTCAGGGACTCTCCGGAGTAGTGAAAATCACAATGTCAGTCTAGAGATTAAGGTATGTCTGACCCAGGCCATGGTCTTTGCAATTATTTGCTTTGCATCAGAGAGCTGGACAAGGACTAAGGATGACAGAAGAAGAATCTATGCCTTTGAGTTGTGGTGTTGGAGAAGAGTCTTGATCATAACATGGATCATCAATAAAACAAATAGGCCTGTCTTGGAGAGGGTAGAATCAAGTTTCTCCTTGGAGGCTAGGATTTTGAAGCTCCATCTCACATACTTTGGGTACATGGCCAGGAGGGACCAGTCACTGGAGAAAGACATCATGCTTGAAAGGGTGGAGGGACAGTACAGGAGAGGAAGACCCTGGATGAGATGGATTGATACAGTAACTGGGGCAATGGGGATAGGTGCGTCAAAGTCAGTAAGACTGGCTCAGGATAGGGCAGGCTTCAAGCTGTTGTACATAGGATCCCTAAGAGTTGTAGGCAACTCAACAACACATAACAACAACATTCATCTGAAAGTTGGGCAATAAATAAGGATGACATAAGAAGTGTGAAATTCTCAAAGAGTACTTAATCTCCCATGGACTGCCAAAAGGGTAAGTAAGTCTGTCTTGGACAAAGGGCAAACATGGTACTCCTTAGAGGAAAGGATGGTGAAACTGCATCTCACATACTTCAGGCATATTGTTAGGAGGAGGGGTCATCCTTTGGACAAAAATACCATGATGCGAAAGGTAGATGGTCAGAGAAAAAGAGAAAGATCCTCAACAAGATAGATAGACATAGTGACTGTAACAAAAGGTTTGAACAAATGAGAGATGGTGAGAATGGGGCTGACTAGGACAAAGCTCCAATCTGTTGATCATAGAGTCACTACAAGTGCTAGTAAGCTGGCCAGCACTAACAACAACAATAACAACAACAACAACAACATGATAACCTTGTACAGAGAACTGGACTTGGAGACTAAAAATGGGAGAATTCGCTCTGCGTTTCTCAAGCTGAGAGAACTGAAAAACAAATTAGAGCGTGGAGTCCTGATATTGGAAGCTGTTATGCTATTGTATGACCTAGGAAGCATCAAAAGAAGATGCAGAGAACATATGAAGTCACTGTACCAAAAGAACTGACAGACATTGAAAAATTTGGCACTGAAAAATTTGAGGAAGTACTGTATATGCAGGAGCCAATGGTAATGAAGGAGAAAGTAGAAGCTGCATTGAAGGAATTGGCAAAAAATAAGGCCTCAGGAATCAATCAGATACCACATTACTTGTTTCAGTTAACAGATGCAGCCCTGGGTGCACTTACCAATCTATGCCAGGAAATTTGGAGGACAACTATCTGGCCAAGGAATTGGAAGAAGTCCATATTTGTTCCCATTTCCAGGAAAGGTGATCCAATAGAACGTGGAAAATATCAAATAGTATCATTAATATCATATGCAAGTAAAATACTGCTGAAGGTCATTAAAAAATTGCTAGAACAGTACATAGATAGGGAATTACCAGAAGTTTAAGTAGGATTTAGAAGAAGCCATGGCACCAGGGGTATCATTGCTAATGCCAGATGGATCCCGGCTAATAATAAAGGATATTTACTAGAAGAATGTCTACTTATGCTTTATTGACTATGCAAAGGTATTTGTGTGGATCATAACAAGTTATGGCTAACAATGAAAAGAATGGATATCCAGAGCACTTAATTGTGCTCATGTGAAACTTCTACCTAGACCAAGAGGCTGTTGTGCAAACAAAACAAGAACACTACATGGTTTAAACTGAGAAGGGAGTGTGTCAGGGTTGTATTCTCTCTTCACCTATTCAATCTGTATGCTGAGCAAATTATTTGAGAGGCTGGACTCTATAAAGAGGAATGTCTATCTGGATTGGAGGGAGATTAATCAATAATCTGTGTTATACAGGTAACACAACCTTGTTTGATGAAAGTAAGGAGGACTTGAAGAAATTGTTGTAGAGGATCAAAGAATACAGCCTTCAATAAGGATTGAAGTTCAAGTTCAAGAAAACAAAAATTCTTACCACTAGAACTATAAACAACATCATGATAAATGAAGAAAAGATTGAAACTTAGTAACTTCATCTTGGATCCACAATTAACATCCTCAGTACCAGTAGTCAGGAAATCAAGAGATATATTGCACTGGGAGAGTATAAGGTTAGGGACTTCTTCAAGTTATTGAAGAGTAATGATGTCAGTTTGAGGATTAAGGTGTATCTGATTCAGGCAATGGTCTTTCCAATTCCTTGCCATGCATCAGAGAGCTGGACAATTAATATGGGTGACAGAAGAAGAATTGATGCCTTTAAATTGTGGTGTTGGAGAAGAATACTGAACATCGCATGGACGGCCAAAATAACAAACAAATATATATTTGGCAGCCAGACTGCTCTTTGGTGGCAAAGATGATAAAGCTTATACTCAGATACTTTGGGAATATTGCTAGGAAGGGTTATTTCTTGGAAGGGGACATAAAGCTTGGAAAGCTGGAGGGTCAGTGAAGATGAGGAAGACTCAACCAGGTAGACTAACATAGTGATTGCTGCAATGGGCTCTAGTGTGTCAGGAAGTGTGAGGATGGCACAGGATAGAACAGGGTTCTGATCTGTTCTTCATAGGGTTGTTATGGGTTGTATTTGACTTGATGACACCTAACAACAACAACAACAACTTTAAGGCAAGGAGAGCTTTGGTGGCAAAATGTGTAGGAAGTTGGGCTGTTAACTCAAAGACCTTTCCTCTCTGGCAATTTGAATACACTAACGACTGTGTTTGAAAAAAATGGGCAATCTCCTCCCATGAGATTTACAACCTCAGAAACCCAATGTAAAGTCAGCTGTGAGTCAATTCTGACTTGATGGCAATGAGTAAACACTATGAAAAAGATTCTCAACTAGCAAGTAAAAGTGACTTAGAGATGTAAGGGACAAAGCTGAAGAACCAGGGATTAAGACAGGGCAGGAAGAGTTACTTTGAAATGTGATACAAGAAAAATCCTACCCTGAAGATGCGTGTTGCCAGTAGGAACCAGTCCTTGGAGAAGACACCATGTTTGGAAGGTGGAGGGACAGCTCAAGAGAGGAAGACCCTGGATGAGATAGATTGACACAGTGACTGAGGTAATGGGAGTAGGTGTGTTGAAGACAGTGAGACTGGTTCAGTATAGGGTCAGCCTCAGAGATATTCTACATAGAGTCACTGTGAGTCGAAGTCAACTCAAGGGCATGTAACAAGAAGAAGACGAAGAAGTAAAATTTAAAACAAAACAAAGCTACTGATTGTCATAGAGTGGAAACCAGCCTATGGTGCTTCTCTGTAGACTCTCCAGTGGGTTTTCAGGAGCTGTAAATTGCATGGGAGGAAATTGGCCATTAGGAAATTCATCTACACCCATTAATTGTGTTGTGGATTTTATGGCTTGTTTATACATGAATTCCTCTGCCCTCACCTTATTATTCAGCACTATGTATATGTATATGTATATGTATATGTATAGGGATAGGGATAGGGATAGGGATAGGGATAGGGATAGGGATAGGTATATAGAAAGAATATACT
>NW_006400030.1:1995079-2021867 GCF_000299155.1 Elephantulus edwardii | reverse complement strand
GGAAGGCCCTCTATGAGGTGGATTGATTCAGTGACTGGGATAATTGGGATAGGAGTGTCAGAGACTGTGCGATTGGCACAGGACAGAGCAGAGTTTAGGGCTGTTGTACATAGGGGCGCTATGCGTCGCAATCGACTCGACGGCACATAACAACAACACAACATCTCCTGTGGAGTAGCTGGTGGATTTGACGTGCCTGCCTTTACATTGGCAGTGCAACTTCTTGCCCACTGGGCCACCAGAGCTCCTTGGGCAGAAGTAAAGCCACCAGAAAGGCCTAGAGGATGAACCAGAGTTTCCTTCTCCCACACACACTCTCAAGAACAGGACAACTTTGTACATGTTAGCTAAGAGATGTTTTCCTTTGACTCGCCCATGTTCTGAATGAGACCTTTGGCCCATTTTAGAAACTCTTGGAGGCTGGGTTAGCAGGGGCGGAGCTCCCTTCAGCAGAGGCCTCCCAGCTCTATAAAGCCAGATGGAGCTGTGCTGGGCATCTCTCCCAAGGATTTGAAACTGCCTACTTTCTGTGTGCGCCTCTGAAAATGCAGAGGCTGTTGACTCCAGCAAAGCGGGTCTTGCAAATGCAAAGAGTCCTGCAGGATGCTTCTTTCACCCCTGCTCAGCTTATGCCTGCAGCCCACCAGAGGTAAGTCTCAACACCCTGGGAGCACAGCTCAATGTGTGAGGAGCATCCTGGAAGCTCTAAAAGATAGGCAGGTGGTATGCCATAGGAAAAACTCCCTAGAATCTCAGAAAGAGGGTGACAAGGAGAGGAGACTACAGAGCCTAAGAGGAACAAGTTAACATCTCCGGGTCTCACTTCCTCATCTCTGAGCAGACTGTCCCTCTCACTATAAAATCCTAGGATCTCAGATACCCCTCACCAGTAGTGTTTGTAAACAGCAGTATCTCGGGTTCCCCAATCTTGGGGAGCAATGGGAATACCAGATTCTCTCAGACTGTGTAATTATTATGATGAAGTGTCTGAAAATCATTCATGGTTAATACTAAATGATCCAAAAGACTGGACTCAACAATTTATTTTTGAAAAATGGTGTGTGTGAGAGGAGGTGGAAAAGGAGAAGGGAGAAGAAAAACAAACCAAAACAATCCCCACAGTAGCAGCTCTTTGTATGATCTGTGAGCTTTGGCCCCCTTCAACACTAATCTCTAGTCATCAAAAACATTCCTAAGAATAAACCAGCACAGTAGCTCCCTCCAGCGTGCAGAACTGGTTGTGCTTCAGTGAGAGCTGAGCTGCTATTGGCACTCCTTAGAGATGAAGGGGGAAGTAGTTTTGCTTTGTAAAGGTGATTGGACTGGATGGGTGTGGAGTTGTGAAATGCAATTTCCAAAGTATTAGCTAAAATACAATTGACAGCTAATGATCATCAGGAAGCAAAGGCAGCTCCTGCTTTGAATGCAGTCCTCTTTTCATTCACCATTGTCTATACTTCATCTTCAGCTTTGTATTTGGAGATATTGCTACATTTCCTAGAAGTCTGAGATTTCTGCAAGTCTCCAAGTGAGGGCAATTAATTGCCTGTTGCAGAAGAAGCATGGTGACCTCCAGCTGCCAGCCAAGTTCTCAGTCCCACTGGATGAGAAGCAGAGAGTGGTGTGAGCTTGGCTTCCAAGGGCCTTGGCTTTCTCTCCCATCACCATTCCCATCTCTGCTCCCAGGCTCTATTAACCTTTAATGATCTGTACCATCCACGGTGTTCACAATAAACAGTCACTTTCAGTTCTTGCCACAAGATTCTAAACAGAGTGAGGATAATGAAGCCTCTTTCCCCTGTTCTCCAATTTCATGAAAAGAGAAAATGAGACCCAGTGATAAAACTGGGGAGAGGAAGTTTACATATTGACTATATTATTGTCCTATTCCTGAATTACCCACAATATTTTGTTGTACCATTGAGTCAAAATCAATTTCTAGCTTACTCTTCAGCTGGTGTTCAGAGACCATAAATCAAATGGAAGAAAATTGTCCATCTTTCACCTGTGAAGCAGCTAGTGAATTTGAACCACCTGCTTCTAGGTTGGCAGCACAACTCCTTATATGTAGACCACTAGAACTCCCTTACAGTATTTGCTGTTAAGTGTGTGTGTTCAGGCATGAACCCTATCCTATCCTGTGCCATCATCATCATCTCTGATACACTTGAGCCCATTGCTGCAGCCACTGTGTCAATCCATCTCATTCAGTGTCTTCCTTTCTTTTGTTGACTTTCCTCCTTTTCCAAATATGTCCTTTTCTAAGGACTAGCCTCTCCTACGACTAGGCATTTTCTTCCCTTTCATTTTTACTCTACATCCTACAAATACTTCCAAACTATTATTTCAATGCAGTCTTTCATTGCTGGTACCCAGAAAGGCTGGGTGTGAGGGGGTAAGTGGGTAGCCTAGAGGGTGAAGTTCTTTAGCCTTTTTACTGTCTTCTTGGCCCTCTATCATCATATTCATCTCTTCTCTCTCTCCTGCCAAAGTAATGAATACAGTTCAAATGTTCTAGTTCTAGTTTAACTTTTTTATGTATTAGAGAAAAAGAGATTGACATAGGTTTCTTTGTTTTCATAATCAACAATTGTCCACCATTCAAGAGACAAGGCTTAATTGTCACAAATTCTCCCCTTAAGTTCAAAAATTTGGAATAATACTTCACATTTTCCTTTATGATGTGCTCTGACCTAGTTAAACCCATTATCTATAGTCTAAAGTATTATAAAAAATAATCTTCTTTGTATGTCATCATATGTCTTTATATTTATCTCTTCTAGCCCAAGCTAATAATTGCTTCTATTTGAACATCTATCTACTTTGTTATCTCTAAAATTAAGCAATCATGCTGTATTGGGAGCAAGGATAACATGGAGAAAGGTTCTAATAACTCCACAAAGGGGAACTGTCCCTATCAACAACATCCATAGTACAATACCGAGTTTCAAGGTCAGATATCGTCTCCCATACTACTACACCCACTTTCACCAATTCCAATACCAATCTTACTGATAAATGGATCTGAAATCCATTATAAAATGTGACTTCACAGAACTGTACTCATGGGATTTTATATGGGGCTTATTAGGAAAGTCAACAGGCCACAATTCAAGGTAGCAACAAGAAACAGTAAATAATCAATAATCAATCCCTTACAATTGCTCAAGCCTCCAGCAAGCATGGGTGAAGTCCTCTGACTCTGGCTCAGTGGAGCTGCAGTCACAAGTCAGGTACATCCAAATAGACTAGCTACAGTGCCAAACCAGACCACTGTTTCTCAGTCCAGACAACTGCTTCTACAACTCAATAAACATCTTCATCAATAGTATATCACATCTTGTTCCTACCTCAGTCTGCAGTATACAGTCCCTCAGTCCAGACAACTCCTCATCCTCCAGCAAGTTTAGGCTCAACAAGCCATGCTACCACTCCTGTATTGGTCTCTTTTGATGAGATTCTCACTTTGTGTCTCTGAGTCTGCTCAACAGTGAAACTAGCCAATCCTCTTGTGGATAGACAAGTAACACAACCTGTCTAGATGAGAAAGAGATGGCTCTCACAGCTGCTGATTATGTAGGTAAACCAACTTGTTTGCAGGGCCGAATTAAGGCAGCTGGATAAAATTAAAGACAATGGTCTATGGAGACCAAATTTTTAAAACAATAAAAAGCAACAGTCCTGCACATTGCCCCAATCTACTTTTCTTAGTGTTTGTCTCTCTTCCACTATACACTCTTTTCAAATAAATGGAATTTGTCCCCTTTTGCCTTGGCAAACTATTCTCTAATCCTTCATTGAAAGAAACTCCTTTTATCCTTTGAAGTTGACCTTAGACATGTTTGTTCCGTGAAACTTTTCCTAATTCTCTCACTCATAGGAAAACTTTGATTTGAAACTTTGTAGCATTTTTATTCTTACCCCTCTTGATTCCTTTTTATACCCTGCCTTGCAGTCCAGTTATGCATATGCTTATCTCAATCTTCTTGTTGATCAAGAACAAGAACGTTGCCTTCCTTGTTCCTTTGCCTCCTCTCACTCCACTCCTACAATCCGTAGCAAAGTGCCTGTCAATAACTGATTTTAAATCAAAAAAGAAGAAGTGAGATGAACTGAAGAAGTAGAAACTTAATGCATTTTCTTGAACCAGGCAACACCATAAAAAAAATCACATTTACAGTAAATTAAATTCCTATCCTTTAGATAAAGCATAAGATTAGAGGGAGACAATTTATCTCCAATGCTTGGATGCTTCTGGAAAATCTACAAGTAAGCTTTTCTTCATTGTTCTTGAAGCCATTTCCACAGAAAACTTCCTACTAAGACAGCTACAAATGTTACTAATTATTGTTACAAAAGGGGCCTATTAATGAAGTATTTTCTTTCTATCTCTGAATACATGAGAGTAAAAACTTTATTTAGAAGGCATGAAAAAATACTTAAACTCCAAACTGCTCTTGTCAGATACAAGATGAATATTCATTACTTTATTTCACTGTCTTTTCATCATTTGATGTAATTTTATCTTATAGCACCCTTTCAAAGGTGTCTTTCTGGTCGGAGAATGAGGTCTACAAAAAAAAAAATGCTGAATCTTGCATCTCCTGTGAATATAAAGCTAAATTTATGAGCAGGGGGCCATCCTGCCATTCCTTCACAGTAGGAAATCCTCTACCTAATATGTATAGGAGAAATCTATAAGCACTTATGAAGTCCAACGTGTGACACACACTGGGCTGGTACCCAAGTCAATGCATGCAGGCTATTTCTAATTTACCATTTCTAACCATGTTACTCTGCTATCACATCCCCAATTTGTGCCTAGATGTCACCATCTGAAAAAAAAGGAAGAATATCCTGAAATGACCAGATATTAGATATTTTAATACAGCATAAAGGAGTTGAACTCTCCTTGTAGTCAGAAGGACAGACTTCAGATTTTCACCAGGGATAGGAAGATTCAGGTTTGAAACGAAGAAAGATACAAGAAAAATTATAGATTATATTTTCCTTCCACTGATCCCATCCTTATCTGTCTATCCCCATTTAGAAACAACCTCTCTGCCCTCTGTGTTCCTACACCCTTTCCTTGTTCCATTAAGTATTTCATTTTCACAATGCCAGCCTCCTCTATTAGACCTTACCCTATGTCTTTATCACAAAAGTTATCATGTTTATCATTGTGCTTCTGGAACCCAGCAAGGTGTTGGATATCTAGAATGTGTTCAGTAAAGACTGGAAAGGCCGGGCAGGAAAAGTAGAAATGATGAAATCAAGCAAAAATATTTTCAAATAGTTAAAAAAAAGAAAAACCATCGATAACCATCAATGTGGTCTTGTATATAAAAAAAGAAAGAAGGAGATAAAGAGATGGTTTAAACAAAATACAAAATGGAGGTAATAAAATGTTTCATGGGGTGGATAGCAGATGCAAAAGTAAAATAAATGACTATGATTGCTTAAAAAATTCCATCAAGAAAATAAAGCTATTTTATCATTAATTGGACTCTAATAAAAGTTTTTCCACATTCAAACTTAAAAAATAAAAACAAAAAGTAAGTATCTTTAAAAAAAAAAAACCCTTCCACAATGTATAGTAATGATAAAAACATTAAAAAATCTATATACCTTTAAAAAAAGAAAAGATAAACCACAATAAGGTTTTTATGTTGCTCATAAGGTAGTAAACTGAAAGAAGTCCACTTTAAATAAACTGAATCTGATTCAGAGTGGCCCTCCATTGCCTTTTTGAGGCTGTGAGTCTGTATAGGGTAAAACTGCCCATTTTTCTCCCACAGAGCTGTGAATGGATCCAAATCACCAATATGATAGCAACCTGGTACATTACACCAATAGATACATCATCTATCTGAGATAGATTCAAACAAATCAAGCATACATTTATAATCTGGTGACCTAGAAGGTAGGGAGTTGCGCTGCCAATCCAAATGCTGACAATTCTAATTCCCAGCTACTCCATGGGATATAGATGGACAATCTCTTCCTGTGTGATTTTCAGTCTCTGAAAAACTATGCTGGAAGATCAGCTATAATTTAGTTGGTCCTGACATGACAGTACATAACAACAACAATGGTCACCACTATAAGAAAAAGATAAAAATTAAATTATTATAAATTAAAATATTACAAATGACATTAAAATAACTCATTAAAAAAAGACAAACAATATTGCTATCAAGTTGATTCTGAATCATCAGGACTCCAGGTATTGTGGTATAGAGGATTTTTTGTTTTCTTTGTTTAGCTACAGTTTTTAAAGAAGCCAATCACCAAGCATTTCTTCTTTGGTGTCGTTTTTATGGGTTCAAACCATCAACCTGTATGTTAGTAGAATAAGTATAAGCAATAATGGCCCAGTCCAAAATAAGACAGCAAAGAAAGAATAAAGGAACAAACGACAGATGAGGGGGTTAAAAAGAAGCCAATAGTAAGACAGTAAACCTAACAAAATTAGAAATAACAAAAATATAAACAATTTCACCATTTGTCTGTCAGTTTGCCATGCTGATGACTTGCATGTTACTGTGATGTTGGGAGCTTTGCTACTAGTATTTCAAATATCAGCAGGGTCACCAATGGTGAGCATTGGATGGTCTAGCAGTTGGTTCCTGGCCTTGTTATGACTGATGATATGGAATATTTATGTAATTAATTTGATCCTGGTGTATTCCGCTGGGGAAGGTCAAATCAAATGCTCATATGCGAGTTCAAACTAAAGAAAATGGAAACCAAATCCAAAATATGATCTTGAGTATATCCTACCTGAGTGTAGAGATCATCTAGATTTGATTCACTGAACACTTATGAGTAAGGAGCAGGGCAGTTGTACCATGGCATTAAGAACCACATACACAAAGAAAGCCAAAGGCCATTAAAAAGACAAGGAAGAGATCAGCTCTGGTGGCCTGGTGGCAAGAAGCTGTACTTCAATCCCAGAGGTGTGTAGTTCGAATCCATCAGGTGCTCTGCTGGAGAAGGAGGAACAATTTGCTCCTATACCAGTCAGATACAATTTGACAGTACACACACACACACACACACACACACACACACACACACAAATAATTACAAAAGATAAAGAAGAAAGAAAATTCCAAAATGGATGTCAGGAGATAGTCTAAAACTTGTTCTACAACATAAAGAATCTAAAATGAATAGAAGAAATGAGAGTTGAACAGGGCATGATTTCAAAGGGCATCTTTAGAAGGGAAAATTCAATATTTTCTTGCAGGAGGAAAGACCTGACAATTTGCTTCCATAAATATTACAATTAAGAACACTCTATGGAGTCACTCTGAATCAGAATTGACTCAGAGACACAATACAACAATATATGCTCTTCAAGAGATTCTTGTTAAATACGAAGATTCTGATAGGCTGAAAGTGTAAATGGACAAAAATATAAGTGTCATACAAACACTAAACAAAGCGTGTTTATCTTAATGTTGAAAAATAAAGGACTTTAAAGCAAGAATAATTACTACCAAAAAAGAAGAATGTTTAAGAAGGAAAAAAAAAATCAGTTTAAAAGATTTCGTGCTTATGATACAATCTATACTTGTGTTTATATGATGGCATTTATTTTTAAAAAATAGTTAAGTCAGATGATTGTTGTGTTGCTGTTATCTCCTCTACAGGTTTTCTACCACCTCTGCTGCCCCGTTCGCCAGAACAGATGCTTGGCCGAAGGATGTGGGCATCCTTGCCCTGGAAGTCTACTTCCCAGCCCAATATGTGGACCAAACGGACTTGGAGAAATATAACAAGGTGGAAGCAGGAAAGTACACAGTGGGCTTGGGCCAGACCCAGATGGGATTCTGCTCGGTCCAAGAAGATATCAACTCCTTGTGCCTTACGGTGGTGCAGAGGCTGATGGAGCGCACAAAGGTCCCATGGGACGCTGTGGGCCGCCTGGAGGTGGGCACTGAGACCATCATTGACAAGTCCAAAGCTGTCAAAACAGTGCTCATGGAGCTCTTCCAGGACTCTGGGAACACCGACATCGAGGGCATTGACACCACCAATGCCTGCTATGGTGGCACTGCCTCACTCTTCAATGCTGCCAACTGGATGGAGTCCAGCTCCTGGGATGGTATGTGCTACCAGGGATCTTATGTAAGAAGCTGGTGGTGGAGGCTGAAGTCTATCCCCTATCCAGTTCATTTCTCTATTCTCTAGGTGGCTTCCTCTAGGGAGAGAAAGACAAACTATTCACACAGCTGCTGCTATTATCCAACAACTACAGTAACAATAGCCACTAGGATGTGAATAGCTTTTTACATATCTATATAGGATATTCACTTAGTTCAAACTAAGTGAACAGCCTAGGAAGTGAGTGTTCTATATGATTTACAGACGATAAAACTGAGAAAAGTCTCACATATAGTGAGCAGCAGAATTGGAACAAGTAGAACACTATGCTGAGTCCAACAAGCTTTCTACTTTATCATGTCCTAAAGATTAGCTTCTCCTAAGCCTCAAAGAGACAGACTAGGGAAGCTAAGGTCTTTGAGTGAGTTTCAACGTTAAGGATAAGAATATCCGGGTAAATATAAGCTTAGAGAACCACAGGGCAGACTATCACACAGAGTATTTCTGCTTTTCTTCCTTGTTTGGTCCCTAGGAATTACTTTTGCTCACATCACCATATATCTTACCTATATCCTCTTTCAATGCCATATTGAAGAAAGACCTCATTGTGAGATGGCAAAAAATTTAAGAAAGCAATGTAAATTGCTTAGAAATTCTACCTTTGTCTTTAACTGTTAACAAGTTCCCCTCACCTTTTTGTGAACCTCATGGTTCATATTTAACTTCTTGCCCTGCTTGAGGAAGAAGGGAATCTTGGCAGGCAAAGTGCTAACAGTCAGGAACCAGGTTCAAAGCACCTAGAAACCATTTGGATATTGATTCTAAAATTAATTATGAAGTCATAGCATTGAAAGGAAAATTATAAATCTAATTCCTAAAGTAAGAAACCTGAGGTCTAGAGTTCAATAGTTCACCTCTGTCCATGCAGCAAGGTACTGCAATTCCATAGTCCACCCAGTGTTTTCCAACTATCATTGATTTGGGGTGCCCATGTCTCTACATTAGCAAATCTCTTCTTAAAGTATCTCTCTTGCTTAGCACTTGTCCTCTACCCAAACCACCCATCAATCCTACAATTAGCTCTATATTCCAGAGAAATAAGAGTTATGAACTCATAGATAATATGCACACGTGTGTTTATCGCTGCGTTACTTACAATAGTGAAAAGATGTAAGCAATCCAAATGTCTCTCAGTGAGTAAGTGAATAAAGGAAACATGGTACCTTCACATGAAGGAGTACTATGTAACACTAAACAATAATAAAGAAGTCTTGATACACTGAAAAGCATGGATGCATCTGGAGAACATTATGCTAAGTGAAATAGCTTCGTTACAAAAGGACAAATATTACTGTGGTGTCCTAGTGATAAGAATCTTTACTCCAATCCTGAAGGCACACAGTTTGAATCCACCAGCTGCTCCATGGGAGAAGGATGGGCAATCTCCTCATATGAGATTTCTGGCTCTGAAAACCTGCTGAAGGGTCAGTTCTGGGTTGGTTCTGACTCAATAGCACACAACATAAACAACTGCTTTAAAAATGAACATGATGCTAGGAAGGGTGGAGATCAACAAAAGAGAAGAAGACCCTCAACAGGATGGATTGACATGGTGACTGCAGCAATGGGCTTGAGTGTGCCAGAGACGTGAAGATGGCACAAGGTCCAGGTCTGTTGTTCATACTTGACCTGACAGCACCTAACAACAACTACTATTAAAAACAAAACAAAACAAAAACCCGACAAGAAAAAGCAGAGAGAATGTATACATTCCTGATGTGCTCCGTTTTTAATTCTGAACTATGCAGTGTTCCCTTGCTCTGTTCAGTGTGCAGCTTCTTGGTCTAGTAATAGGTTTCCCATGAAACACAGTCAACTGTTCAGAGATTCCCAATCTTCTCAGTATTAGCTATAATTTGTTGTGATCCACAAAGTCAAATTCTTTGTACAGTCTATAAAATACAAGAAGACATCCTTCTGGTACTGTCTGCTCACAGCCAAGAGCTATCTGGCATTAGTAACAATATCCCTAATGCCATGGCCTCTTCTAAATCCAGTTTGTATTCCTGGGAGCACTCTGTCAATGTACTGTTCTATCCATTTTTAGCTTGTGGATTTGAACTGTATGCCTTTGGGATTGCAGCACAGATTCTTAACACTACACCACCAGAGCTCCCTAGATTGTAACTAGTAATTCATGTTATTTTTCACATACAGATATATTTTATATAAACATAAAACTATATATATGACATATATTAATATTTACAAGTATATAATTATATGCACATACATAAATGAGGCAATCTCATTTATTACTCATTTTTATTGCTGTAAAAATTACCACCTTGGAAATCTTATAGAGCAATTATGCTCCAGCTATTGAGTTACCCTGAATTGGGATCACCTCCAGAAATGGATTTTGTTGTTATTCCACTGCATGGCTTCGGTTTGTTGTGGTTATTTTTCTTCCCATAAGGCCTTTATAAATAGCAGAAATTTTTTTTTGCTGGTTCTAAAAACTTTAAATGTAAATTTACTTCTGTAAGTGGCTGACTCTGAGAAGAATGGGAATCCCAGAACACTTGATCGTGCTAATGCAAAACCTATACTTGCACCAAGAGGCAGTCGTCAGAACAGAGCAAGGAAACACTGCATGGTTCAAAATGGAAAAGGGCGTACGCCAGGGATGTGTCTTATCTCCATACCTTTTCAACCTGTATGCAGAGCAGATTATCCGAGAGGCTGGACTCTATGAGGAGAATTGTGGCATCAGAATTGGTGGAAGATCTATCAACAATCTGCATTATGCAGATGACACAACCCTGCTTGCTGAAACTGAGGAGGACCTGAAGCTCTTGCTGCAGAGGGCCAAGGACTAGCCTTCAGTATAGATTGAGGCTCAATGTCAAGAAGACAAAGAATCTCACCACTGGGCCAATTGGCAGCATCAGGATGGATGATGAAGAGATTGAGATTGTTAACAACTTTAGTCTGCTTGGCTCCATGGTCAACACTCTTGGCACCATTAGCCAGGAAATTAAAAGACGTATTGTGATGGGAAATTCTACTTTTAGGGACCTCTCCAAAGTACTGAAGAGCAATGGTGTCAATCTGGAGACTAAGGTGAGTCTGGTACAGACTATGGTCTTTGCAATCACTTGTTATGCATCAGAGAGTTGAACAATGACCAAGGAGGATAGAAAGAGAATTGATGCCTTTGAGCTGTGGTGCTGCAGAAGAGTATTGAATGTACCATGGACTGCCAAGGAAATAAACCGATTCATCCTGGAGAGGGTTAAATTGGGCTGCTTCTTGGAGGTAAGGATTCTGAGGCTCCATCTAACAAACTTTGAACATGTTGTAAGGAGGGACCGGTCCTTGGAGAGGGACATCATGCTTGGGAGGATGGAGGGACGGCGCAAGAGGGGAAGACCCTCTATGAGGTGGATTGATTCAGTGACTGGGGTACTCAGAGTGGGTGTGTCAGAGACAGTGAGATTGGCACAAGACAGAGCAGAGTTTAGGGCTGTTGTATATAGGGTCGCTATGAGTAGCAAGTGACTCGACGGCACATAACAACAACAACAACAAGTGGAGCAATGGCACCATAGGAAGGCAAAGTCTGATCTTTACTAACTGCAAAAAGGGGAAACGTTCCCATCAATGACAACAATTTAAAATGGATCCATACGTAGGTGTGAACTTTGGTGGCCTAATGGTAAAAAACTGCACTGAAATCCCAAATGTATGTGGCTTCAATCCACCAGCTTTTTGGGTGAAAGATGAGCAATCTCCTCCTTTGAGATTTACTGTCTTTGAAATTATGCTGGAAGGTTGACCATAAGTCAGTTCCTACTTGATGCAAAATTATAAGGTCAGACTTGGTCCCTCATGCTTCTGCATCAACCTCTACCAATTACTGGTTCCAAAATTCTTTGCAAATGACCACACAGACTTTCCAAAAACTCTTTTTACTCAGTTGTGGGATTTATTAGGGAAACAGATTTGGAGGGGGAAGGCATAGGATATCACATAGTCAAAGTCCAGGTTCAGTAATGTAATACAAATGCAAGTAGCTTCTGGTTTTCTTAATTGTCCAGCAAGCAAAGCCTCTACCTCTGGCTCGATCTCAAAGGCCTCTGTCCCAGTCTCTGTCTCAAAGGCTCTAGCCCTGGCTCCCTCTGGCTCTGTCAGGCTACCCTTTGCCCCACTCTTGTTAGCTTCCTCTCTTAAACTGGTCTCACAACTGTCGATGATGTTAATGAAGCGATCAGTAGTTGAGGCAGCTATAGAAAGCCTTCAGGGAATCTAAGGGTAGCCTCAAAGATTCTTTTTTTTTTTTCTCCTTTTAAAAACCAAAACTTATTTCTATTTAAAATGACGTATAAAGGGGCTTTAAAAAGTCCCAAATATATCCATTCTTAATACAAGATCATAGTCTGGTGCTGCAACTTCCTGGCACCATCTAGAATCACTCAGGCTATTTGTATGTCTCTGAGTAGATTGTAAGCACTGGTGTTTCTTCTGTTTCACAATGATGCTGTCCTACAATGTTTGCCTCCATGCATAATATCAAGCTAATATTTTAGGCAACCAAAATATCACCAGAAGTCATTAGTAATATTCCAAGGATGGATAAATAAATCTTGCTGTCAAAGAGGGGAGTCACCATAGAACATCTCAGAAGCATAAAAAATAAGCCAATGAGCAGCAAATGCGTGAATTGGCAAAATTCTCTGGAAGTTTAACTGAACTTAATCTCCCCAACAAGGTGCTTAGATGATCTGATGAATTGGCTGAGACTGAATCTTATCTGTTGTTAACGACAGGCCTTCCACAACAGAAATAGCCAAACACCCTTTAGGAGGAAACCCTCAACTCAAAGATTCATTTAACTTACACTTACCCACCTGGTCCTGTGGGCAGGTCTAAGGTAATGGATAAATAAGTCATTCTTAAAAATCTTAGTACCACAACTTTCTCGATTTGTCTTTTGACCTTCCCCCACACACACAAACACACATAAAGATTAGATTAGTTTTTAGATAGTCAAAGTTTTTCTTAAGGAATTTTTTTATTTTATTCTTTGTGTGTGTACTGACTGGTACAGGAGGAGATTGTCCCTCCTTTTCCAGCAGAGCATCTGGTGGATTTGAACCATATACCACTGGGATTGCAGAGCAGCTTCTTGCCAGTAGGCCACCAGAGCTCCTTTAAGGAACTTTTTTCTCTTCTAAGTGTGTGTGTGTGTGTGTGTGTGTGTGTGTGTGTGTGTGTGTTTGAATGAAGGGCGAAGAAATACTTTGGGTAATGGTGTTCTTGGGGTTATATTTTTTGTGAGAAAAATTTGGAATTAGGCAAATTAGGGCGCTGGATTCAGTTCAGATGATTCCAATTTTCTTGGCAACATCCAAAGCATCATAGTCAGGAGTAAGTCAATCATACGCTGCCTTCTTTCCATCAGGTCTAATCAAGGTGTTAACCTTGGCCACATCAGTGTGGTAGAGTTTCTTTACAACTTGTTTGCTTTGGTGCTTATTGATCTTGACATGTACAATGAAAACAATTGTGTTCTCTTTTATCTTCTTCATTACTGACTCGGTAGTCAGAGGAAATTGATGATGGATAGTGGTCAAGCTTATTTTTCCTGGGGCCGCTCTTCCGGGGGTATTTGGGCTGCCTTCGGAGTCTCAGCGTCTTAGACCATCGGAAGGTGGGAGATGTGTGGATCTTTTTTCCCCCCCTCTGGATGCCCTTAGGGACTGCTGTCTTGGCCTTTAACACTTTTGCTTTGGCAGGGTTAGGGACTGTCTTCTTCACTTAGAGTGCCATCTTCATAGAAAGGGAGTTATCGTTCTTAAAAAAAAAATCCTCAAATTCAGACTGGAATTCTGACACTGATTTCATATTTGTCCCTTTATTATACATGTTACCTTGGGCAAGTGACTTATGTTTTTTAGGCCTCAGCTTCCTTGTCTTTTAAGAGAATATAACTGTACTCATTTTGGCAGCACATACACTAAACCGGAACAATACAGAGATTATCATGGCCCTTGTGCAAGGATGACATGCAAATTGTGAAGTGTTCCATACTTTTAAAAAAATCCCACACCCCTTTCTGATTAAGACACTCAGCAAAATTGGAATAGAAGGGAATTTTCTCAACATAGTGAAAAGTGTATAAGCAAAACCAAGACCCAATATCATTCTTTTTTTTGGGGGGGGGTGAGAAAAATTTATCTTTAGAATTGGCCCACTGGATTCAGTTTAGATGATCCCAATTTTTTTGGCGACATCCAAAGCATCATAACCAGGAGCAATTCGAACATAGGCCTTCTTCTCTCCATCAGGCCTAATCAAAGTGTTGACCTTAGCCACATCAGTGTCATAGAGCTTCTTTACAGCTTGTTTAATCTGGTGCTTCTTGGCCTTGACATCCACAATGAACACAAGTGTGTTGTTATCTTCTTCATGGCTGACTCAGTGGTCAGGGGAAATTTGATGATGGTATAGTGGTCAAGCTTGTTTCTCCTGGGGGAGCTTTTCTGGGGGTATTTGGGCTGTCTTCGTAGTCTCAGTGTCTTAGGTCGCCGGAGGTGGGTGAAGTGCAGATCTTTTTTTTTGGGCTGTGGATGCCCTTCAGGACTGCCTTCTAGGCCTTTAATGCCTTTGTTTGGGCTTCAGTTTTGAGAGGGGCAGAGGCTTCCTTCTTCGCTTTCAGCACCATCTTCGTAGAAAGGCGCCAATATAATTCTTAATGAAGATAGACTAAAAGCATTTTCCTTGTGAACAGCAGCTAGACAAGGATGCCCACTGTCACCAACTTCTTTTCAATATTGTATTGAAAGTGCTTGCTAGAGAAATATGACAAGAGCAGGAGATAAAAGGCATCCAGATCAATAAACTGTCACTATATGCAAATGACATGAAAGTGTACACAGAAAATCTCAAGGACTCAACAAAAAAACTGTTAGAGCTAGTAGACCATTTTATTACAGTGGCAAGATATAAGATCCAAAAATTAGTGGGATTTCTCTACAGTAACAAAGAGAACTTAGAGAAGGCAACCAAGAAAGCAATGCCACTTATAATAGGCAACCACAAACTGAGATACTTGGAAGTGAACCTAACTAGAAATACAAAAGAGCTGTACAAAGAAAACTACAGAAGATTTCTGCAAGACAAAATAAAAGACCTAAAGAAATGGGAAAATGTGCCCTGTTAATGGATAAGAAGACTCAATATTATGAAAATGACAATCCTTCTAAAAGCAATGCACCTGTTCAACACAATCTCAATCCAGATACCAAATTCATTTTTCAAGGACATCAAAAGGGAAATTGTCACATTTATTTGGAGAGGAAAGAGACCCTGAATAAGCAAAGCACTTCTGAAAAACAAAAATGAAGTGGAAAACACAGCACTCTCTGATCTCTATACTCCCTGACCTACTACACAGTGGTAGTAACAAAAACATCATGGTACTGGTACAATGACAGGCACACAGACCAATGGAACAGAATTGAGAATCCAGAAATGGACTCAGCTGTCTATGGTCAACTGATATTCAATAAGGAAATAAAACCTCTCAAATGGGGAAATGACAACCTTTTCAACAAATGGTGCTTGCAAAACTGGACTGCCACCTCTAAAAAGCTGATACAGGATCCACATCTCACACCATACACAAAAATTTATTCAGTGAAATAACTCAGTCCCACAAGGACAAATACTGTGTAAAACCATTATTGTAGAATGAGCATGAGGACCCAAGGGGGATGCGGAAGGGTGGAAGCAGAGGGATGAAGATGTGCAGGGGAAATGGGAGGATTTAATCATGCAGTTATACAATTTGATGAGTAAGGGGGTGAGGGAAATTGGACTAATCCATTCTCAAAAACAATGTATTCAAATGTTGTAGATTGATTCCGTGATTCAAATAAACTAGTATTAAAAAAATTTGAGACAGTTCTTTTAATGTCAACCCCTCTGACAGAGTCACATACTGGAATCTACTCCCCCACATGTCCTCAGTAATACCACCAATATCTCTCTGGAAGAAAGTGTCTTCATCTGTAACTGTGGATGTTATTCATCTCATTGGGTTTGTTCAAGGATTATTTGACGGAGGAACAATGATGTCAGTTTGAAGATAAAGTGTGTCTGATTCAGGCCATGGCCTTTTTAGTCATTTGCTATATACCTCTGAGAGCTGTATAGCGAATAGGATGACAAAAGAAAAATTGATGCCTTTTAGCTATATTGTTGGAGAAAATACTGAATATCCCTGGACTGAAAACAAACAGATGCATCTTAGAGAAAGCCAGAATGCTCCTTGGAGGCAAAGATGACAAAACTTCATCTACATGCTTTGGACCTGTTGCTAGGAGAGGTTATTCCTTGGAGAGGGACATCATTCTTGGAAAGGTGGAAGGTTAGCCTTCAGCAAAATGGCAAAATGAATTGACACAGTGACTGCAGCAATGGACTCAAGTATGTCAGTGATGATGAGGATGGCCTAGGACAGGGCAGTGTTCAGATCTATTGTTCATAGGGTTGATACGAGTCTGTACTCGACTTGATGGTACCTAAAAACATGAAGTGTCAAGTTGGGAGCTCTCATGGCCTAGTGGTAAGAAGTTGCATTGCAATCACAAAGGCACACAGTTCAAATTCACCAGCTGCTCTGTTAGGAGGGTAGGCAAGCTCCTCCTGTGTGATTTACTGTCTCTGAAAACCCACTGTGGACTCAGCTATGAGTTGCTTCTGTCTCGGTGGCACACAATAGCAACAACAACGTCAAGCTAGCACTTTTAATGTTCATTTCTATTTCTTTACTTTCTATGATTTTAAAGGAATTTAAAGCTCATAGAATACTTACAAGGTAATCGAAACAAATCAAATGGCCTTTAGAAGTTCTGATTATATCTGTTTGTTCAGAACATTGTTCAGCATAGGGAGCTCTAGTGACCTAGTGGACAAGGAGTTGTACTGCTGACCCAAAGGTAGGCAGTTCAAATTCACCAGTTGCTCTGCAGGAGAAAGATGGGACAGTTTCCTCCCATATGATTTGTTGTTGTTGTTGTTGTTGTTGTTGATTGCCATCGAGTTGATGATGACTCACAGTCGCCCTGTGAACAAAAGACCTGAAAACCCACTTGATGATCAGCCACAAGTTGGTTCTGACTTAACAGCTATGAGTTTTTTTAATTTTGTTCAGAATTATCAATAAAAAAGCATGTTGAGTGTATGAGGAACCAAGGTGTGGGGGAAAGGTGAGGATGGGCAGGGGAAGAGTGTGGTTAATCATAGGATGGCAAAATTTGATAGGTAGAGGGAGGGGTGGTAGAAGAAATGGGAGCGATCCAGTGTGAAAAACAACATATAGGAACTTTGTAAGTAAACTAGTATAAAACAAAAAATTTATTTAAATATAAAAAGAGCATGTTGAGCTTTTTTAATTACTAGCCTATTTCTCATATCAGTTTTAGGCTTAACAACATGTTTTATTAAGTCCAATGTATCCACAAAAGTCTTCATGGCCAAGTGATTTAAATGCTCAGGTGCTAACTTAAAGTCTGTCAGTTCAAATTCTGTCAGAGGTTCCAAGGAAGCCTAGGGTTGATGATCTGTTTTTACAAAGACTGCAGTCCGGAAAACCTTAAAGGGGAGCTCTACTCAGTTACATGAGTCTGAAAGCTCCATGGCACCTAACAATATATTCATGATTTAGTATTTCAACCTGCCAATAGAAAGCATAAAAAATTTCAATGATATATTTGACATTGTTGTTTTGGCATTTTTCTGTTTGTTTTTGTTGTTATTTTGGTTTCTCTGCTAATAATGAACACTATAGAGCTAGAGTGACAGGGCAATAAAATTTTACTTTACTTTTCAAGTGTGCTCTAAGAATTCTTACTAGAACATAAGCTCTAGAGCACGGGGATCTTTGCTTTTGTGCATTTCTTTACCTTGAGCATCTAAAATCATGCCTGGCACACAGCAGGCTTTCAGTCAAGTGTAGATTTGGTCATGACTTCTTGTCTGTCTTTACAGGTCGCTACGCAATGGTTGTCTGTGGAGACATTGCAGTCTACGCAAGTGGCAGCGCTCGCCCCACGGGAGGGGCTGGAGCTGTGGCAATGCTGGTGGGGCCCGAGGCCCCTCTGGCCCTGGAGCGAGGTTTGTATTAAATGTGGGCACATGCCATAAAGTGTACAACCCAATGGTTGTTAATAGATTCACAGAGCTGTAACAAATGCACACGTGCACACACTTCACACACACAGTGGCACAGTCAAGCATTGTTATTGTTGGATGCTGTTAAGTAGACCACCCCTGAGTGACACAAAAAAACCCTAGCAGTGTCATAGTTAAGCATTTAGCTTAATTTAGCTAATGGAAAAGTCAGGGCTGCCATTATGCAAGAGAAAGATGTGGCAGTTTGCTTCTGTCAAGGGCAGCCTTGGGAACCCTGTGCTGCAGTTCTCCTCCCATGAGGTTGCCGTAATTTAGAATTGACTTGTTGGTACTGAGTTTAGTTGTTGCATAGGTGATGCAAATAATTAACAGGCTTAGGTCCTCCAACTAGGGTACCTCAGAGGAAAGGTCTGGCTATCTACTTCCAAAAACAGCCATTGAAAAAACCCTATGGAGCTCATGTCTACTCTGATACACATGGGTCACTGGGAGTTGGAATCAATTTAGTAGCCACTGGTTTGATTTTTAATCTCCAATTAACTTTTCTACTACTCAGCTTGTCATTTGATAGTGGCATCTCTTGCCTCTGAAAGGCAGTCTGGAGAGAAGAAAGCATGAAGGAAGGGAAGAAAGGGGAATCAGTGGTTTCCTGTCTATCATTACAAAGTTCGGAATTATTCCTGTAGAGAGACATAGAGAGAGAGAGAGAGAGAGAGAGAGACAGAGATGATAAAGATATAGATATAGATATGGATATAGATTAGATATAGATATATAGTTGTCATTGTTGTTGTTAGGTGCCGTCACATCGCAGTCGACTCACAGCAACCCTATGAAGGAGAGTCCTCGATGCTTGGGTGCCTTTCTTCCTCTCTCCAGGTTCATAAGGTTTCCAGAGGCAAGCTATTATGGAACTGGATGCCACTCCTCCTTTCAAGCTTGTTTTAATCGGGAAGCTCCACCCCACTCTCTGTCTGAATTGGGTGACCAACCATTAATGCATTTGACACATCAGTGTCACAGTGTTCAGCCTCACAGCAACCATAAGTTACCGCTGTACAGCAACTTGTACACCAGGGCTATACAACCTAGAGGAATGTCTGAACAAAAACAATGAAAGACAGGCCCAAGGGCCGTGGATTAACAGTCACCCACCTTTGGCTTGGTAGCATCACTTTCTGTCCACTAGGCCAGCTGATCTCTCTCCCTGTGTTGATGTTATTGTTGTTAAGTGCTGTTGAGTCGCAGGCGACTTATAGTGACCCTATGATTGAGATATATATATATATGTATATGTGTGTGTGTATATATATATATTTTAATGAATGTTTACTGAAAACCTGAATTTCTATCCATTTATTGTTGAACATTTTCCTCCCTACCCCCATCCTATTCTCTTTTTAAAAAATTCATTCATCGTTGCACAATTTCCTCCCTCCTCCCCACCCCAGTCCACTTTGTTATGCACCTCTTATTCTGGATTGTTGTCATGCAAATAATGCCTAATTATATATTCCTTTTAAACAATTCTTTTCCTCATCTGTTCCAATGCATTGTTCATTATTTACCCCCTTTTCTTAGTTTCCCCCAGTCCTCAATGTCAGTTCTGTTTTAAAACAGTGGCATTATGCAATATTTGTCCTTTTGTGACTGAGATAGTTCACTCAGCATAATGTCCTCTAGGGTCACCTATTTGGTACAGTATTTTATGAGTTCCTTGTTTTTCAATGCTGTGTTATAGTCCATTGTGTGAACATACCACAGCTTCTCTATCCATTCATTTGTTGATGGGATTGTCTAGCACTCTTAAGGAGCTAAACTGGTAATTATAGATGAAACTGGGTATAAAAATGAGATGCTTTCCATTGAAATGTTTGGCTTTGTTCCAGAGTTGGTAAGCTGTCATAGGGAGGACATAAGGAAAGTACTATTCTTTGGAAGAAGATAGCATATTTGGAAAGGTAAAGGGTCATTGAAAATGTTGAAGACTTCCCTAATGAGGTGGATTGACATAGTGACTACAACAATGGGCTCAAATGTATCAGAGATGGGGGATGGATAAGTCAGGGTTCGGGTTTGTTGTTCATAGGATTGCACCTAACAACTATTTATCCAATTTTGAACATGTGAGGGATGTTGAATAAATGGGCTTGGGTTTGGGCATCGGAGAACTGAATTATGCAACCCCTGTGTGCCTTCCCAGGGCTCAGGGGAACCCACATGGAAAACGTGTACGACTTTTACAAACCAGACCTGGCCTCAGAGTATCCAATGGTAGATGGGAAGCTGTCCGTCCAGTGCTACTTCAGGGCCTTGGATCAATGCTATACATTTTACCGCCGAAAAATCCAGAACCAGTGGAAACAAGGTATGGACTCAGGAGGCAGAAGCTATTGTTGTGTACCACAGAGTCAGAACCAACTTAGAGCTGGCCTTCCAGTGGGTTTTCAGAGGCAGTAAATCCCATGGGAGTTGATTGCCCATCTTTCCTCTGCAAAGCAGCCAGAGGATTCAAACCACTGCCTTTGCATTGTCAGAATAGCTCCTTATCATTAAGTCAGTAGAACTCCATCAGGGGTCATAAGAAAAGGCTAAAGTAAATCAATTTCTCTTCTTTCCCAGCCTGAAAGCATTGTCATCAGCTCTTGTTATCTTCTTATATCCTCCTCTCTCCCTGCTAAGCTAAAAGCCATTTGAAAGGCATCCAAATGCAAGACTAATTGCTGCCAACTTGAACTACGTGAAAGGAAAAAAAAAACACAAACCAATCTATCTAGAGCCAAAGTCCACCACCACAAAATTACCCTGGGGAGAAACGTCTTTGAGGCAGAGTAACCACATCCTCTTCAGACTGGGACTTCCTTCTGTTTAAGTCAGGCACCTCTCAAAATATGGTTAACTTGAACTGACTCAAGTGCTATCTGCGATTTCTCTTCAGGTGGTGAGTTAGTGGGCTGCTTGATTTTCTTTCCATTTTTGTATTTTTCTGAATATATATCTTTTCCGTTCATACTCAGAAAAGGAACAATTTTGTGTTTTTTTTCCTTTTTATCCATTCATTGTTGCACATTTTCTTTTCTTCCCCTCCCTCTTCCTTCCCCCCTCCTAATCCATTTTGCAATGCACCTCTTGTTGATAGTTGTCATTCATATAATACTTAATCAGACATTCCTTTCAGATAGTTCTTCCCCTCATCTGTTCCATTGCAGTGTTCATAATCTATCCACTGTTTTTCTATTTCTCCTGTAACCCCCCCTTGTCAGTTCTATTTTATAACAGTGATGTTATGCAGTATGTGTCTTTTTGTGACTGAACTATTTTGATCAGCATAATGTCTTTTAGGCTCACCCATGTTGTGTAATGTTTTATTAGTTCATTGTTTTTCAGTGCTGTGTAATATTCCATTGTGTGAATATATCATAGTTTTTCTATCCATTTGTTTGTGGGCGCTTGGGTCACTTCTATCTCTTTGCTATTGTGACTATTACAGCAATAAACATGTATGGATGTGCATACATATTTTTGAGTTGCAACTCTGGTTTCTTTAAGGTATATTCCCAGTTGAGGAATTGCTGGGTCAAATGGTATTTCTATTTCCAAATTTTTGAGAAAATGCTTGACTGCCTTCCAGAGTGGTTGTTCCATTTTACATTCCCACCAGCAATGAATAAGTGTTCCAATCTCTAAACAACCTTGCCAGTGTTTGCCGTCTGAATATCTTCTTAGGTGAAGTATCTACTCAGATCCTATGCTCATTTTGCAATTGGGCTGTTTACCTTTTCCTTGTTGAATTACTGGAGTATTCTATAAATTTTAGATCTAAGTCCCTTATCAGCTGTCATTGTCAAATTTTTTTCCAGTCTGTGGTTTACAAATCTTATTTTAAAATATAAACTTACTTTGAAAACATTTTTTTTTTTTAAAAAAAGGATTCTTCTAGAGTATCTGTAAAAAGTGGATGTTGATGTAGGGGGAAAACGCATGCCTTGAATGCCTTGTTGTTAGCTGTTGTGTGAGGTTTGTTCTCAAATCAAGGCAAGACCATGCACAACAGAATGAAACATTGTCTGCTCTTGTACCAGCTCTATGATTGGCTGTAGAACAAACTAGTGTGGGCTACAAGGTTTTCATTGACAGGTTTTTACCAGTATATCACCAGTCCTTTACTCCTAGTTTTTTTTATTTGGAAAGTTCTGCAGAAACCTGTTCAGTTTTATGGCAACACAGATACCTTCACTGATCAAATATGAGACTCTCACATGGGAGGTAAAACTTCTACTACTGAGCCAACTTTTTGTTATGTGCCATGGATTTGGAAATGCAACTGCCCCTGTACGGATGCTTTGACTGCCCCTGTATGGATGCTTTGACTGCCCCTGTACGGATGCTTTGACTGCCCCTGTACGGATGCTTTGACTGCACCTGTATGGATGCTTTCTAGTAACCTAGTCTGGAGGGAGTTGCACTGCTAGCCCAAAGAAGGCACTTCTCTGACAATTCTAATCCACCAAAGGCTCCTAGAGAGAAAGAGGTAATCTCCTCCCATGCAATTTATAGCCTTAGAGCTGGAGGGTCAGCTATGAGCAGGTTCTGACTTGACAGCAGTGAGCTTTTGAGTACAGTAGCATAACGAGGCACTTGTTGTCCCTTTCCACTACTCTTGAAGGGGGTTATATTCAATGTCACAAAATAACCTATATGTAAACAGTTGAATGGAACAATAAACTGTTCTGGAAACTTTCCCACTATCTCTCTGTGGTCTTTGTTTCCATCCATCCCTCCATCTTCTCCCTTCCAACCTTCTGAGCTTCAATTCTGTGCTGCCCTTGTAATCTTGACTACTTGATTGTTTTAAGGACTGTGTACCTTCTCAAGGTTATTGTTTACTTTACATGTGTGTCTATAGTTCGATCAATAGTTGTGCCACAGGAATGAGTTCAGTTCCAAGTTTAAAAGGTGCCTTGTGCTGCTGTTGTTGTTGTTAGGTGTCATTGGGTCAAGGACAACTCATCGTAATGCTATGAACAGCAGATCTAAATCCTGTCCTATGCTGCACCATCCTCATCATCTCTGAAATACTTAACCATGTCAATCTATCTGGTTGAAGATCATCTTCTCCTTTGCTAACTCTCACAAAAATTACCAGGTTTACTGGATGGTCCAAGCATGATGTCCCTTTCCAAGGAATAGCCTCTCCTAATAACATTAACCCAAAGGCACACAGTTCAAATTCACATTTCTACCTGGGCAATCAACCACCATGCAATTTATTGCCTTTGAAAACCCACTAGAGGGTCAGCTATCAATCAGTCCTGACTTGACGGTACCCGACGACAACAAGAACAACACGCCCAAAGTGTGTGAGGTGAATTTGAATCATCCTTGCCTCCAAGGAGCATTTTGGCTATTCTTTCTCCAAGACATATCTGGCTATAATCTCAGAGATGCCACCAGTTTCCATCAGACCAACTAGTAAGCCCAGAAATTTTTATGATTTTGAGTTTTGTACTACATTTTTCTCTCAATCTACCCAGAACCCTCTCAAAGCAACCAGTAGTGGTAACCAGGTACCATCTAATTCTTCTGCCCTCAGGGTCATGGGAGTTGAGAACCACAAGGTCTTTTGGTGATAAAGATGAATGTTTACATACATCTTTGATTTTCCTTATTTTCCCTTGCTCCAGTCAGGGAGAGAGTAATGGTTGCTATTTAGATGGCCACTTGTAAGATATTAACTTCCCAATCACTACTCGTCAATGTCTTCTCTGAATTTTTAAAGCATATTAATGTTATCCCTTTGTTTCCTTATATGGAATTTGGCAGATGCTTACATTAAATTGTAACCTTTCTTAAGACCAAGGGCAGCATTGCTCTTTGTCATCCTCAGCATGATACAGTCTTCAGTGTAGAGTAAGTGACACCTGAACCAGCCACCAAGCTGGGTGGCCTTGGATATACTGCTAGCTTATTCTTTTGGAGACCCTGCTTCCTCCTCTGCCAAATGGAGAGAATGATACAATGCAAGGCTAAGTTAAGAACAAATAATTCGATCGACTTGAAAGCATCAGTCACAGAGATTAGCAGTAGTAGATATTCAGAAGAGGTTACATACTTTCCTACTTTTCTTACACAGAGATGGTGGCTGCTTGTGGATAATTTGCCTGCTTCTCTTTCTGTGTGTTGACTGGATGCAGGGACAAGGTCCCTGGGGAGGCTGAGCCTCCTGGGCACAGCTGAGACCCTGGGGAGGCTGAGATCTAAATGACTGGTCTGGCATGCCACATCCTTGTTCCCACACCTCTTCTTCCAGCTGGCATTGAACGGCCTTTCACCCTGGAGGATTTCCAATTTATGATCTTTCACACCCCCTACTGCAAGTTGGTCCAGAAATCCCTGGCACGTCTGATGTTCAATGACTTCCTGTCGGCCAGCAGTGACATACAATCCAGCCACTATAAAGGACTAGAAGCCTTCAGGTGAGTCTTCATGGGGAACTTGGGTCTGTGAGGGGATAAGGGAGAAGTAGCATATGCCAGGTTACAGCCTCGCTGTGAGGAGCAAGTGGCTACCTCCCAGCAGGACAGAGGATATGATACAAAATGCCTACATGTATTAATTTGCTGTCATCTATGTGTGAAATTTCCCAGAGAACAAGGAGCTTGCCAGAACCCTGGACCAAGTGACTAGAGGAAGTGTTAGAGAACAAGGAATAGAGGAAAGGACTGTGGCTGAATCTTGTTTAAAAGAGCTTGTAGATATTTCTTGAAATATTTAAAATAGTGAGAAACAAAAGATGGAGATTGGCTAAGTAAGGTGTTTCCTACCATAGATCTTTCTGCAACCTCTAAAAAGAATGCTATTAAAAGGATTTAATATACCATGGAGACAATTCAACACTTAAGTATTCTAAATTAAGAAAGCATGTTAAACTGATGACTTTATTTTCTGGTAAAATATATAACATCAAGGATGGATTATACATACACAAAGACATAAATGCTATCTCTGAATGGTAGAACTATTGGGGACATTTTTTTCTTTGTGTCTCCCCATAATGTTTATCCTAAAACATTCTACGATGAAATATTTATAATATTTTATAAGCACAGGATGGGACAAGGTTCAGATCTGTGTGACAGCACCTAAAATAACAATGTAATAAAAACGAGAGAGCTCTGGTGTCAAGGTCTATAGGGGCTGCACTGCTAATCCAAAGGGAACCCCACTCTGGTGATTTGGATCCACAAGTGGCTCCCGTGAGGAGAAAGACAGTCAGTCTCCTCCCGTGCAATTTACAGCCTCTGAAAACCCACTTGAGGGTCAGTTTTGAGTTGGTTCTGACTCAAAGGCAATGAGGTGTTTTAAAATGTCATAAAACGATGGGCCCCAGAGTCTTTGCTCTGGAATCTGTTCCATCCCCCCTTGCTCTCTTCCTCACCCGCTCTGGTCTCTCATCTGCTTCACAGGGGCCTAAAGCTGGAAGATACTTACACCAACAGGGACGTGGATTCAGCGTTCCAAAAGGCCTCGCTGGACATGTTCAACAAGAAAACCAAAGCCTCCCTGTACCTGTCCACGCGCAATGGGAACATGTACACGTCCTCCCTGTATGGGTGTCTGGCCTCACTTCTCTCTCAGTGAGTACCGCCCCTGGGCCCGCCTCTTATGCTCACATGCTGAGGGGCTGCAATGAAATACTTCCTCTGCTGGTTCAGAATTGGAAAAGAGAGGAAAACCAAGAAGGGAGAACAGGAGGAAGAAATGAAGGAAGAAAGGAGGAAAGGAAGAAGGGAGAGAGGAAAGGATAAATGAAAGGAAGGAAAATTGAAGAAACATTTTTGTTTGTTTGTTTGTTTGAATATGAAAACCTCAAGAGTGTATTGTCTTTAAAAAAATGAGGCTTTAAACTGGATCACTTGACCCTTTCTCTTCTTATGTCCCTCCTCACAGTGCAAAGCTCACATCTTTTGATAGCCAACATTCTTTTAGATCTGCAGTTTGGCTCAACACGTGCAAGTCTTAATACAGTATTTGTAGTCTTTGTTTTGGAATATTGGCTTGGTCTGCCCAGTGTAGCCACTGTGCTTCCCATCATAATGCTGCTTTCCCTGGCCAAATAGAGTCTTTGCCCTTCTTGGACTGTCTCACTTTGTGGGGTTGGTACTTGCCACACGAGTTTTGGGAATGATGACCGTGATGAACTTGTTTCACAGAAGTGCATATAGGTGAATTATCTCGGGAAAGTCAGCTGTGAGGGACCTCTCAAGAGTACTGAAGTGCAACGACGTCAGGATGGAGACTACAGTGTGCCTGATCCAGGCTATAGTCTTTGCAATTACGTGCTGTGCATCGGAGAGTTGGACAGTGAATAGGGATGATAGAAAGAGAATTGATGCCTTTGAGCTGTGGTGCTGGAGAAGAGTGTTGAATATACCATGGAATGCTAGGAGAACAAACAGGTTTGTCCTGGAGA
>NW_006400030.1:1991042-1994979 GCF_000299155.1 Elephantulus edwardii | reverse complement strand
TGTGGTGCTGGAGAAGAGTGTTGAATATACCATGGACTGCTAGGAGAACAAACAGGTTTGTCCTGGAGAGGGTGAAGCCAGAATGTTCCCTGGAGCAAGGATTCTGAAGCTTCATCTGGCATACTTTGGGCATGTTGCAAGGAGGGACTGGTCCTTGGAGAGGGACATCATGTTTGGGAGAGTGGAGGGACGGCCTAGGAGAGGAAGACCCTCGATGAGATGGATCGATTCTGTGAGTGGAGTGGTGGGAATGAATGTGTTTAAGATAGTGAGGTTGGCACAGGATAGAACAGCGTTTAGGGCTCTTGTACATAAGGTTGCTATGAGTCGCAAACAACTCGATGACACATAACAACAACAATAACAAATCATGTAGAAGGAGATTGCTCTTCTTTCCTCCACAAAACTGCTGTTGGATTCCAACCAGCAGTGACCTTTGAATTAGTAGCACTACTCCCTGTGAGAATATGTACCTCATAAAGTTGTGGTGAGCATCAAGTGTCTTTGTACTGGTTACAGTGGAGTCAAATCATGGCGACCTCAGATGTCACAGTAGACCTATGCTCCACAGGGTTTTCAGTGGCTGTTTTTGGAAGTAGATCACCAGGCCTTTCTTCCAAGGAACCTCTCAAGCCTCTAAACTTTCAGGTAGTAGCCAAGTGTATTAAACATGTGCATCCCCCAAGGACGGATAGTAACATCAAACAGGTATTTAAATAATAGCTGTCATTTTATTTTTTCCCACTTTTATTTTATAGTGGTTTACAGACAAAATTAGTCTACATTGTGTATCATTCATATACATGTGTTTCACACATTCCTGTATTCATATTGCATTTCAAACACTCATTCATATATATATATGTATGTGTGTGTATATACATATATATGTAGTTGTTATGTGCCGTCGAGTCGCTTGCGACTCATAGCGACCCTGTGTACAACAGCCCTAAACTCTGCTCTGTCCTGTGCCAGTCTCACCATCTCTGATACACCCATCCTGATTACCCCAGTCACTGAATCAATCCACCTCATAGAGGGCCTTCCCCTCCTGCGCTGTCCCTCCACCGTACCAATCATGATGTCCCTCTCCAAGGACCGGTCCTTCCTTACAATATGTTGAAAGTATGTTAGATGGAGCCTCAGAATCCTTGCCTCCAAGGAGCCGCCCTGTTTGACCCTTTCTAGGATGAATCTGTTTGTTTTCCTCACAGTCCACGGTACCTTCAATACTCTTCTCCAGCAACACAGCTCAAAGGCATCAATTCTCCTTCTATCCTCCTTAGTAATTGTCCAACTCTCTGATGCACAACAAGTGATTGCAAAGACCATGGCCTGTATCAGATGCACGTTAGTCTCCAGAGAGACACCATTGATCTTCAGTACTTTGGAGAGGTCCCTAACAGCAGACTTTCCTATCACAATACGTCTTTTAATTTCCTGGCTACTGGTTCCGAGAGTGTTGACTGTGGAGCCAAGCAAATTAAAGCTGTGAACAATCTCAATCTCTTCACCATCCATCTTGATGCTGCCAATTGGCTCAGTGGTTAGAATCTTTATCTTCTTGACATTGAGCCTCAATCTGCAGCAAGCACTTCAGGTCCTCCTCAGTTTCAGCAAGCAGGGTTGTGTCATCTGCATATCGCAGATTGTTTATAGATCTTTCACCAATCTTGACCCCACATTCCTACTCATAGAGCCCAGCCTCCTGGATAATCTGTTCTGCATATAGGTTGAAAAGGTATGGAGACAGGACACATCCCTGGTGTACGCCCTTTTATATATATATATATATATATCTTTTGTCCATTTTGTGACTGGGTTATCAGTATGTCCCTTGTGGCAGCCCTGTAGAATTCTGTAAACCTTGTCTGAGATTCCATTGCCAAATGTTTATCTCCAGTCTGTAGGTTTTCTTTTTACCTTATTGGAAAAAGTTATTTATGAGCACATGGATTTAATTAATTTTTAGAAGGTCCCATTTGTTGATATTGTCCTCTTCTGGGTTTGCATTTCTGGCCTTCTGAGCTCCCATTTTATCTCTAATTATCTGTAAGATTTAGGGCTTTACCTCTAGTTCTCTAATCCACTCTGAGTTGATTTTTGTGAATAGTGTGAGATGTGGATTCTGCTTCAGCTTTCTGCAGGTGTATGTCCAGTTTTGCCAGCATAATTTCTTGAAGAGGTTGTTTCTCCAATTTGGTAGGTTTATTTCCTTGTCAAATACCAATGGGCCATAGGTAGATGAGTTAACTTCTGGATTCTCCATTCTGTTGCGTTGATCTATGTTTCTGTCATTATACTAGCACCATGCTGTTCTGGGTGCTACAGCTGTGTAGTAGATTTAGAGATCAGGGAATACTGTATCTCCCACTTCGTCTTTATTTTTCAGAAGTGCTTTGCTTATTTAGAATCTCTTTCCTTTGCAAATAAACTTGCCAGTTGTCTATTCTATCTCTTTGAAAAGTAAATTTGGTATCTGTATTGGAACTGCATTAAACATGTAGATTGTTCTTGGTAGGATTGTCATTTTTTCTATGTTGTCTTCCTAGTCATGAATAGGAAACATTTTTCCATTTAGTTAGGTCTCTCATTGTTTATTTCAGTAGTTATTTTTATCAATATTCTGTCGTGTGTGGTTTATAAGGAAATAATTGTGCTATAATGTATGGCCACAAAGGAGTCCTTTTGTAGTACAATGTACAAAGTTGGCTACTATCCAAAAGGTTGGATGTTTGGATTCACCCAGAGACTCCTCAGAAAAAAGCTTGGTGATCACAATTCTATTCTGATACATGTGGAGTCACCCTAAGTTGGAATCGCCTTGGTGGTAAGTTGGCTTTTGTTTTAATAGTATATGTATACAACATAGGAAAACAAATATATATATTGGACTTGATCACGCACTGCTGGGGGAGGATGGAAAAGTTGTGGGAGCTGAAACATGACCAGTCAACGTGGGTACATGAAGGTGCTCTAGTGATCTGGCCTCCATGTGGAAGCACTTTCAAATTCCAGTGAATTTATCTTGTATTTATGGGGAACCATGCCATTTATACACCAAAATTCTCTGTGCTCAAGATGCATTCTACCCCTCAGATTTCATCAGCTGTCTTCTTAGATAGGTTTCCTATTTCTGCACCTTCCCCCAGAGTTGACCCAAAGTCAATCTAGATGTAGAATGCCCTGAAACCATTGATAGTTGCATGAAGTAAGTTCACTCAACAGGAACACAGATTATTTATTTGAGGTGTAGCGTGATCTTCTGGCATGCATTTGCTGTGATTTTTTACCCTGCAGGCACTCTGCTCAGGAGTTGGCTGGCTCCAGGATCGGTGCCTTCTCCTATGGCTCTGGCATGGCAGCGAGCTTGTTTTCACTTCGTGTGTCCCAGGATGCTTCTCCAGGTGAGGGCCACCTTTCCACCACAGTGCTCCTGACCAGTCATCTGATAAAGTAACTGTCTTTTGACTCCCCATTGTGAATGGAATTGTATAGTGATGGGCAAAGGGAAATCACTGAAGGATTAGAGGGACAAAGTGGGTGTGGGAAATAACAATAGTTAAGGCAAGAGATGGACTGTTAAAGTGGTGTTTTGGTTACAACTGGTTAAAGAGAAGCTGATGAGTTCGAGGTAGCCAGTAAATATTTGCTGATTATTCAGTGATTAATATAATCAAGGATATACCTTGATTAAGGAGCCCTGATGGCACAGTAGGTTCCATGTTGAGCTACTAACTGAAGGATAAACAACTAGAATCACTCTGCTGATAAAGAGGAGGCAGTCTGCTTCTGTTAGGATTTATCACTCCAGGGGGCATCACTGTGAGTGGGAATTAGCTAGGCTACATGGACTGATCAGACAAGCGATGAAGAGGCATTTTTCAAAGGTACCCAGGATTTCCAGCGTGCTCCTGGGCAGAAGGGAGGCTGAGAG
>NW_006400030.1:1966662-1987610 GCF_000299155.1 Elephantulus edwardii | reverse complement strand
CACATAACAACAACAAACAACATGGATTGATACAGTGAGTGGGGTAATGAGAGTGGATGTGTCAGAGACAATAAGGTTGCCTCAGGATAGAGCTGGGTTCAGAGCTGTTGTACATAGGATTGCTATGAGTTGCAGATGACTTGACAGCACATAACAATAACAGTAGGTTTAGTTTTTCACGTGAGTGAGTCTGCCTGAATTGTTTACTAACATAACATTTCTTGCTCTTTATCATTTCTTGATACTTACTCTAAGCCACACACAAAGCACTTTCTGCAGGATGTGAGAACTCTCACAGAGACTGGCTGTTGGTGGTTGGTGGTGACAGTAAAGCAGGTTTAATGAACATTACACTTTTCCTTCTTAGGCTCCCCACTTGAGAAGCTGGTGGCCAGTGTAGCAAACCTGCCGGACCGCCTAGCCTCCAGGAAGCGTGCATCTGCTGAGGAGTTCACAGAAGTAATGGACCAGAGAGAACATTTCTACCGAAAAAGTAAGAAAAGGAGCAGAATGAGAGGTGAACACTTCATCTCCAGTTTCATGCCAAAGGACTGGGAGCCAAAGGACAGTGGTGATTCAAGGGTAGAATTCTCATCTGCCATGCAGGAGGCATGGGCTCTATTCTGGGCCCAGGAACCTTATATGCAGCTACCTCCTGTCTGTCACAGGAGGCTTGCAAGCTGCTATGATACTGAATAGATATCAGGAGAGCTTCTAGAGTAGGATGGACTAGGGGAAATGCCTGGCAATTTACTTCTGAAAACCAGCCTGACCAACATCTGAGCATAAGTGTGGCACAGCACCAGGCAGCATTTTGTTCTTAGATGATTTGGGGTTGCCACAAATCTGGGACCAACAATAGCTAATAACAACTAGCTGAGAGCCAGGGATCAAAAACTCTAGAATACACTTGACCTTCGTCTGGATGTCTATGAACTATGACTGGGGAATGATCTGCTTGATCCAATGGGTCAAGTCCTGGGCAGGGAAGCACAGGCAGAGAGCTGGGAACAGGTAAGAGACATACTTTTCCCAGTTCAAAATATAGCAAGCTGTCCAAGTCAGGGAACTAAAGAATGTAATACCACAGAAGCCAGAAGTTTAGTGTGTGAAAGAACCCATCTGTGCAGCAGTGGAAAGAGCTCAGGTGTCAGGACGAGGTGTCCACATCTGACCCTGAGCTGGGCCACTGACCAGTTGCTTACCTTTGGGGAAATGACCACACTGTTCTCTGTTACCTCATTTCTAACAGAATACTAATTTCACATGGTTGGGAAGCATATTAAACCAACTAGTGTAGATAAATGTTAACAAAAAATACTACTGTTTATTCTCCACTGCCCTCTTTCTCCAACAGACAGAACAGTCAGACTGCCAAAAAATAAGTGAAAAGAAAGCAAAAGCCAAAGAAATAATGAGACTGGATGGTGGCTTCAAAACTATGATAATGATATTTTCTCCAGCAAAACTAGAGACATCTGGTTTGCAATATGGTCTTAGAAGATGGAACATATAAAATTGGGAATGTGCCAATGGTCTAGAAAACCTACACCTATTTGGTTACTGATTGATCTACAACAAGATAGCATTAACTGGGAAAGTAATTTTAGAACATTTAGAAGGAAGCCACATTTTCATCAGGATGAACAGACAAACAGAATGTGGTATACCCATAAAATACAATAGTAGTTAGCATAAAAGGAAATGAAATCTCAATACATTGTATGACAAGGATTAATCCTGAAAACATTGTGCTAAGAGTAGTAAAAGAGGCACAAAAGGACAAATACTGAACTACATTTCACACATGAAATAGAGGCTGATGCATAGAGACAGAAGTTTGCTGGTGGTTACCAGGAGCTGAGGAGGAGGGCAGAAACAGTTTTTACTTAAGACATACTGAGTTTCTGTTTGGATAATAAAACACATTTTTTTGTTATCCCAACATGTTGTGTGGTGTTGAGCTGGTGCCAACCCATAGCTAAACCTCCAGCAGGTATTCAGAGGCAGTTTATTATTTGGAAGGAGATTGCTCATCCTTGTCCCATGGAACAGCTGGTGGATTTGAACCCTTTACCTTTGGGATTTCAGTGCTACTTCTTACCACAAGGCCATCAGAATGTAATTATTGTCACTGAATTACACACTTAAAATGGATGTTGTTGTTATGTGCCATCAAGTCTACTATATCTCATAGTGATCCTAAGTACACTAAGTCTGAACTCTGTTCTATCCTGAGACAATCTCACTGTCTCTGACACACCTACCCTCATTACCCCAGTCACTGAATCAACCCCTCTCATTTGAGGTCTTCCTTTCCTGTGCTGTCCCTCAACCCTTCCAAGCATGACATCCTTCTTCAAAGACTGGTCCCTCCTGGTTACACATCCAAAATAGGAAAGATGGTGTCTCAAAATCCTTGGCCTCCAAGGAACAGCTTGGTTTCACCCTCTCCAGGACAGATCTTTTAGTTTTGTTGGCAGTCTATGGTATGGTGAATATTTTATTATCCATGTATTATAATAGCATTTACATTTTAAAGTAAAAGATCTTTGAGGTGAGCATTTATGGATGCTACAGTGAAATCCAGGCAGAGAGCTGAGGGCAAATAAGGAACTATCTACTGTGGACCTGGAGTTCTGTGGTCTTCCTCAGCCAAAGTGTCATGGACAAAAGTATGTGATGAAGATTTCCGTGGAGAAAGGAGGTGTTTACGGTGGGAAAATGTCACACTCCTAGAATAAAGATGTTAGGAGCCACGGCTTAAGTGTCAGACCCAAGGAGGTGGCTAATGCTGGTCCAGGGTTTTGGAAGATGAACCACCTTGATAGCCACCGTCAATACAGCCTGGAGAGCTTGCTGGTTTTCTCTTCTATCATGTGTCTCTGTTTGAGTATCATCTCTTCCTTTCACTCCACAGTGAACTTCTCACCCCCTGGTGACACAAACAGCCTGTTCCCAGGCACTTGGTACCTAGAGCGAGTGGATGAGATGTACCGCCGGAAGTACGCTCGACGTCCCTTCTGAAGTTGGTGAGTGACCCTGTAGTTGTTGTTGGTGATGGTGTTGTTATGTGCCGTTGAGTCACCTACGACTCATAGCGACCCTGTGTATGACTGAAGCCTACACTGTGTTAAGCCAGTCTCACTGACTTCGACACAACTACCCCCATTGCCCCAGTTACTCTGAGTGGGGGCACAAAACCCTGTTAGCTCTCCTGTAAGTAACAAACACAATTCTGACACTGTAACCATGCCAGAACGGGCCCACTGTTTTCACACTGGTTAGTGGTGAGGACTTGGCACCATAAGGGTCATCAAAACTGGGCAAAAGCTGGGAAGAGACATGCCATTAAGTCATGGATATGAATAGAAGAGTGAAACTGTCTGCCTGATATACTTAAGCACATGGAGCTTCCTCAGAAGCTGTATTTTTATGGATTGTTTATTTGTTCTCATTTGGTAGATTAAAGGGGAGGAAGAAAAAGACATGCCTAGGGCAGGAAGTAGAGTAGGGGAAGGGGAGGTTGAAGCTGATGGAGAAAAAGGATGAACAGATCAAACAGTGAGACTTTAACGCAGCAGAGGATCTTAGCATGAGGGTGCCTTTGCTCAGCCTCACCACTGGCATGTGCTCAGCTTCCAGGCCTCTCTGATTGGGTCACTAAATCACAGCCACTCGGATGACAGGAACTAGGAAGGGTAGGCAAGGCAGCTGGACAGGCCAAGCTGATGGAAGCCAGTGAGTAGGCTGTGAAGAAGGCTCTCAAGACCTTGGTACTACCAGGCAGTGTTTGTTTGGCAATCTGCATGTTTAAGTCTGATCTTAAAGTTAAATCAAGGAGTCTTGGTAGTGCAGTGGTTAAGTACTTGAGCACTGACCTAAAGATTGACAGTTCAAAACCATCTACCATCTTCATAGGAAACTTGATAATCCACTCCCATTAAGACTTGGGGAAAAAAGAAAACACTTCAAACTCATCACCATTGACCCTCCAGTGGGTTTTCTGAGGCTGCAAAATATACGGAAGGGGAGTGCCCATCTTTCTTCCAATGAGCTGCTGGTGAATTCGAACCACCAGAGAGGCAAAGCCACTGGGTTAGTAGCAAAGCCCCCTGTGGACTATTGCCATCAGCCTAGAAACCTTCAGGGGCATTTCTACTCCATTCCATAGGGTCACTGTGAGTCAGAGTTGACTTTATAGAACTTAACAGCAAGGTTAGAACAGTAGCAAGGAAAAAGCAACACCAATAAAGCAGTTGCCATGCAGTCAAGTTTGACTCACAGGGGCTCCTATTGGGTCAGAGCAGAACTATGCTCCTGCAGGCTTTCAATGACTGATATTTTCAGAAGTAGATCACTGGGCCTTTGTTCAGAGGCTCTTCTGTGAGGTAGAAATTTGAACTATCCTTTCTGTTTGTAGTGGAACACTTAACTGTTTGCGCAACTGGAGGAAGCTTTTGAATATGTCAAGCTAGTTCAGTCATTATAAGCAAAATTAGAGACAGGGAAGGAAGAAAAAGGGCAGGGGGTGGGGAAGAGAGATTGAGATTTGAGGTTTTCAAGGGAGAATTTCCATATCAGATCCCCTTTCTCTCATGGTTCTAATCTCTCTCAAGTGCTTAGGCAAAACTGAACCTATGGGACTTTTGTATTTTTCTCACACTAATTATCCACATGACCTACAACAAAGAGTTTTAGCTATTTTGGGGATTGCTACAGTGCTCTGTCTGTTCTCTAGGCCTCTGCAGTGCCCCAGCCTGCCCAGCCTGCTCTCCTATCACTGTCAGGATCTATGAGAGAACATGTACCCAGCCTGGGCTCCTGTGCAAGGGGGCTGGTTGGGCAGGGAGAGCCATTAGAAGAGCCCTCTGTGCTGCCACACATGGGCAAGGAGCAGGCATGGGGGATAGGCAGACATGCCCAAGGTGCCCAGGCATAGAACTTGCACTGAATGGCATCCTTCTGTCTTTTTTTAATACAGGTCCATGGCACTGCAAAGCTTTTGCCCGTGATCCTATAAAAAGTTTGCGTTTGTAGCTGGTACATGGTTTGGTTGCAGTAGCCCCGTGTGCATTGTTGCTGTAGAGTGAAATAATATTTTAAAATAGCTCTTAATGCCTTTCTCGGTGGCAACCACTGTCCCCAGCTTCTGGTGTTATGGACCAAGGACCCTTTGTGAAGAATGAGATGGAGAAACAAAGAGCTGTGCTCAAACCCCCCTGGCTTCCAGAAATGTGACAGACCAGCTATTTTCATCAAGATCCAGATAATTTTTTTTCAGCATTTGTTTTATCTTTTATGTTTTTGTTACTATTAAAGTTCTGTGCTGTTACATCTTTGTTTATCCTTACCACTGGGCCAAGGGGCATCAATCACCATGATAGATGGAGAAAAGACTGACATTGATAACAATTTCATTTTACTTGAATCAATCAGCAATCCTTAGTACCAGCCGTCAAGAAATGAAAAGATGTGTTACACTGGGAAAATCTCCTGTTAAGGGCCTGTCCTAAAAACCAAGGAGCAATGATGTAAGCTTAAAGACTAAGGTGTACCTGATCCAGGCTATGGATTTTTTTCAATCACCTATTATTGATCTGGACAACGAATAAGGATAGAAGAAACAATTCCTTTGAGTTGTGGTTTTAGAGAAGGGTACTGGATATCCCGTGGGCTGCCAAAAGAATGAACAGATATGTCTTACAGAAAGTGCAGTCAGTATGCACCTGGGAGGCAAGGAAGACAAACCTTCATCTCACATAGTTTGTTGTTAGGAGAGGTTATTCCTTGGAGAAGAACTTCATGCTTGGGTAGGTAGAGGGTCAGAGAAGGAGAGGAAGACACTCAACTGAGATAAATTGACACATGATAGCAGCAATGGGCTCAAGTATGTCAGAGATGATGAAAATGGCACAGGATAGGGTAGGGTTCAGATGTATTATTCATAGGGTCACTGTGAGTCATACTTGACTGACCAAACAACATCAACATACTGGAGAAGCAAGTTTGACAACCAGACATGACACTTCATGCCCAGCCACCACTTGTCTGTCACTGGAGCTTGTGTGATGTGGAAGATTCCAGAGGCACTTCCAAAATAAAAGAAACTAGGAAGAAAGGCCTGGCTATCTATTTATGAAAATCAGCCAATGAACTCCCAAAGAATGCAACAGTCTAACCAGCACCCATTATAAGTTAGCATTGCACAGGAGTCAGGTTCCAGGTAGAGTGGAGTTGACAACAACAAAGACACAGGTGAATACAGAGCCAGCATATGGGCCAGAGACATGTCTACAAGAGCTGCAATGCAGAGCTCTTTGATCACACCTTGCCTGCATCTCTCCCTTCCATATACTCCCATAGACTCCAACTCATTACAAGTTTGGAGGAAAAGCAGACTGACAAACAGAAGTTGAAAGAGAAAGCAATACTTAAGACAGCATGGTGACCCACAGTAGCAGGGTCCCACACAATAGCAGGGTCCCACACAATAGCAGGGTCCTGAAGTGGGTCTTCTAAGGTTTCAAGGCTGAGGTAGATCTACTGGGACCCTCTCCTGCTAAACAGTCTATTCATTAACAGGCACTGAACCAATTCCCACACTAAGCAAGAAATGTTTCACTTAGAATAGCATTTTTCCCCATCCCCTGGGTAAAAGGGCCCAAGCCTGCCAACCTGCTCAGAGTCAGGATGTGGTTATACAGTTGTTATTTTCTCAATAAGCCTGCAACACACAAACACAAAACAAGGTCATTCTTCCTCTGTAACTGCCTGTCAATGGCTTTCATGGACTACATACAGTAGGTTTCAAGAAGGTATAGTCACATAAGGACAATAATGTTTCACGTCATGCCAACTAACATATTCTTGATGAGCGCTGGCAGAGGGAGTTACTTCATGTCCAAGACTCAACATGCTGCCTGTGGCCTTGGCCATCTGAAGAAATCAGGCCTTGGACTATGGGGTGACAGTGTCCCTCAGACATTCGTCAGGTCAGAACCTTACCACTGGCTTCCACTTGGGCTCCCAATGAGCCAATCCAACTTCCATCAGGATGTGTGGTTCAGTTCCTTTTTGTAATCCTGTCTCTCCCTATCAGGCTCAAAAATGGCTATGGGACCCTCCTCACCACCACTGTGGACATATCTGCCAAGTGTCCCCACTGTGTATGATGGGAAGCATCTGCTTCGCTTGGCTCTGGGTCCTACCAAATGAAGACATCCCCTGACCACTCCCAAGAGGAGCACCAGGACAGGCCAGGACCGAGCTGAGCAGACCCCTTTGTTGGGTGCTTGGGTATGGGTCTTGGGGCCTGGGAGATGGCCAGTGGGTGGGGCCAGGGATTGTTTGCCATCACCATGGAGATAATTTCCTCTGGAACTGGGGGGCAGTGATTTTTAAATCCTGAGGGAACAAGGTCTGAGCACAAAAGCATGGCCCTCTGCCTTTTCTCCATAAGACTCTTTTAAAACACTTTAGATGCTTAGCCAACTACTCTGGAAGAATCTCTTCCTTTTGACCACCTTAGGCAGCCAGGGTATAACACAAAGGATCCCAACACCTGGAGAAACTCCTTCCACAGACCATCAAAGCTGTCATAAATACACCTTTCCCACTTTATTCCCAATATCTGTAGGCACCTTTATGTAGGCCCTTCTGGCACCTGTGTCTCTCCCTCCCATATAGTAGTATATGAGTAGACTCCAACTCATTCTAGGCTTGGAAACACAACAGATTGAAGGGCAGTAGTTGAAAAAGAGACGAAGGACTGACACCAGTGTCACCACACTATGTGATGAGTATGAAAAATGTAAGGTTGGCAGCCTTCATAAGAACGAGGCCTAAGGTGAGAAGTTGGTAGAGGCCCACGCCTATAACCAGTAGCAGCAGTACCTTGAGCGAGTCTTTTATGGTATCAAGGCTGAGGCAGATATGCTGGGATCCTGTCTGCTGAAGAGACAGAGTGGTCACTGACAGGTACCTGCTCACTTCTCACATTAATCATGAAGTATGTGACTTAGAAGTTGTTGTTATGTGCTGTCGAGTTGCCTGCGACTCATAGTGACCATATGCACAACAGCACTAAACCCTGTTCTATCTTATGCCAACCTCACTGTCTCTGACAACACCCACCCCGATTATCCCAGTCACTGAATCAATCCACCTCGTAGAAGGTCTTCCTCTCCTGTACTGTCCCTCTCTTCTCCCAAGCATGACACTTTTTTTCCAAGGACTGGTCCCTCCTCCTTGCAACATGTCCAAAGTATGTCAGACTCCTTCAGAATCCTTGCCTCCAAAGAGCAGCCTGGTTTAAGCCTTTCTAGGGTGAACATATTTGTTTTCTTAGCAGTCCATGGTATATTCAATACTCTTCTCCAACACTGCAGCTCAAAGGCATCAATTCTCCTTCTATCCTCCCTAGTCATTGTTCAGCTCTCTGACACATAGCAAGTTATTGCAAAGATCATGGCCTGTATCAGGCACACCTTAGTCTCCAGAGTGACAACATTGCTCTTCAGTACTTTGAAGAGGTCCCTAACAGCAGACTTTCCCATTGCAAAGCGTCTTTTAATTTCCTGACTGCTGGTGCCAAGAGTGTTTACTGTGGAGCCAAGCAAACTAAAGAGGTTAACAATCTTAATCTCTTCACCATTTATCCTGATGCTGCCAATTGGCCCAGTGGTTAGAATTTTTGTTTTCTTGATATTGAGCCTCAATCTATATTGAAGGCTGCAGTCCTTGACCTTCTGCAGCAAGTGATTCAGGTCCTTCTCAGTTTCAGCAAGCAGGGTTGTGTCGAAGAGTTTTTGTCATCCCGAGGTGAAGAAAAGCAGCCCAGACCTACCGAAGTCATCAGGGTCATAATCTGGGTATATGGTTTCTATTTTCTCAATCAGCCAGCAGCAAACACAAACAAGGCAATTCTTCCTTTCTAACTACCTACCAACGTCCCTCGTGGACTTCATAAGAGTCAGTTTCCTGATGTTACAGTCACATAAAAGGCCAACACACACGTCTTACTTCAAGGCAACATCTGTGTACATCCTATTGACAAAAAACAGCAGATAGAGTTCCTTTATGTCCACAACCAACATTTTGTTTGTGTCCTTTGACAGCTAAAGAGGCCAGGACTCACCTTGCCGGGTGGAAGTGTCCCTCAGACATTTGTCAGTCCAGAAACTTACCACTGGCTTCCACTTAGGCTGCCAATAGGCCATCTCAAGCTTCCATAAGGAAATGGGATTCCTCACCTTTTTGTAGGGCAGTCAGTCAGTCCCTCACTCTCAAGCTCAGAAAAGGCCTCCAATAACCATAGATCTCACAGGACCCACTGCCACCTCTATGAACATATAGCTCCATTAAGTATGACGGGGAGCCTGCACTTCCCTTGGCAGAGTGACATACCGAACGAATATGTCCTTTGACCACCTCCAAAAGGCATACAAGAGAGCAGCGGGCAGTCCAGCCAGGACAGAGCTGAGCAGCCCCCTCTGTCAGGTGTGGGAGCCACAAGGATGTCAAGTGGGTGGGGGCAGGGATTGTTTATCATCACCATGGAGATATGGCCTAACTTGGAACTGGTGGGTGGGGCTTATGACAGCCTGAGGGGACAAGGTCAGAGGAGAAAGGCAGCTTTATGGCCCTCTGCCTCTTTACAACTGGACTCCTGAACTCAAGCGGTGCTTAGGCAACTACTCTGGAAGAGAACTCCTCCTTTAGGCCACCTGCAGCAGTCAGGGAATCACACAGAGGATTTCAACAGGTGGAGAAACTCCTTCCACAGACCATCAAACCCATCCTCAAAATAACCTTTCGCTTTCTGCCACTATCTGTGGGCAATTTCTGGAAGGCTCTATCTGTCTGTACCTGTGTCTCTCCCGGCCATGTTGCTGTATGCCAGTAGACCTCAACTCATTCCAGGCTTGGGGCATAAAAGATAGAAAGGCAGAAGTTGAAAGAGAGAGGAAGAACAAAGGCAGTGAACTCAAGAAATACCAGTGTCACCATGGTCCAGGCCTTCAGAAGAGCCAGGCCTAAGGCAGGAACAAGGTGGATGACCACTTCGATTACCGACAGCAGTGGAATCCCAAAGTAGGTCTTGTATGGTGTTTAGGCTGCGGTAGATATGCTGCCACTCTGTCCTCTAAAGAGACGGAACAATCACTGACAGGCATCAGATCAGTTCCCACACTAAGCATGAGGTATGTAACTTAAAACAGCAAAAGCTGAACAGCCAAAACCCTCAGGGTCACAGCCTGGGTATATGGTTTCTATTTTCTCAGTCAGCCAGCATCACACATACAACAAGGTCATTCTTCCTTTCTCACTGCCTACCAGTGTCCTCGTGGACTGGAGAGTTTCAAAATGGTACAGTCATGTAAAAGGGGAACATACATGTCTTGTCTTGCCAACCTGTGGGTACATCCTCTTGATATGAGCCTGTAAGTGGAGTTCCTTCATGTCTGTACTCAACATTCTGCCTATGGCCTTGGTCATCTGAAGAAATCAGGCTTGCGCTGTGAAGTGGCAGTGTCCCTAAGACGTGTGTCAGAGCAGAACCTTACTACTGGCTTCCATTAGATTTGAATGGTCTGCCAAAGCATCTAACTGGAAATGGAATTCAACTCCTATTTGTAGCCTAGTCTTTCTCTGTCAGGCTCAGAAAGGGCCTCCTGGTTCTCATCAGACAACCTACTGTCACTGTGGACACATCTGCCAAGTGTCCCCACTGTGTACAATGAGGAGCTGCAAATTTCCTTGTCAAGTGACACTCCAAATGAACTTATCTTTTGTCCACAGCTGAGAGCAGCACAAGGGACGTAGGGTCAGGCCAAGACGGGGCCAAGCAGAGCTCTCTGTTGGGTGCTTGTGTCTTGGTGTGGGGGGTCAGGAAGAGGGCCAGTGAGCAAGGCCAGGGATTACTTACCATCACCATTGAGATGACATCCTCTAGAACTGGTGGGCAGTGATTTTGAAAGCCTGAGGGAACAAGGTCTGACGAGGAGGACAGCTGTATGGCCCTCTGCCTCTTTTCCACAAGACTCCTTCGAAACACAGTACATGCTTAACCCACTACTCTGGAAGAGATCTTTTTCTCTTGGCCACTTTGGGCAGCCAGGGTATGACAGAGAGGATTTCAACATGAAGAGAAACTCCTTCAACAAGCCATCAGCGTCATCATAAATACACCTTTACCACTTTACTGCCACTGTCTACGGGCAGCTTCATCAGCATCTGTATCTCTCCTTAACATGTAGTCATATTCAAGACTCCAATTCATTCCAGGTTTGGAGGCACAACAGGCTGAAGACCAGTAGTTGAAAGAGAGAGGAAAGAAGGACAGAAGGAGTGGACTCTAGAGAAGCCAGTGTCACCACACTACAGGGTGGGCATGAGATGTTCAAGGGTAGTGGCTATCAAAGAAGACAGCAGGAAGTGGATGGAAGCCCACGTCTGTGATCAACAACAGGAGTATCCTGAGTGGGTCTTGTATGGTGTCGAGTGTGAGGCAGATCTACTAGGACCCTGTTTTGCTGAAGAAACAGATTAGTCACTGACAGACATCGGATCAATTCTCACACTGAAAGGTGTTTGACTTAGAAAAGTTTTTGTCATCCTCTAGGTGAAGAAGAGCAGTACAAGCCAACTAAATCCCTCAGGGTCACAGTTCTGAGTATATTGTTGTTGTTGTTGTTGACTGCTGTTGAGTCTAGCATGACTCATTTCTCAAAGTTCATAGAGTTTCCAGGTGCATGTTGTTTAGGAAGTGGATACCACTCCTACTTCCAAACTTGTCTTAAACTGGGAGTTCCACCAAACACTGTCCACCATGTTGTTCTGTTGTTGTTTTGTGCCATCAAGTCACCTGTGATTCATACTGACCTTATGTACAACAGCCCTAAACCCTGATCATCCCGTGCCAATCTTATTGTCTCTGACACACCTACCCCCATTACCTCAGTCACTGAATTGATCCATCTCATCGAGGGTCTTCCTCTCTTGCACTATCCCTCCACCCTCCCAAACATGATGTCCTTCTCCAAGGACTGGTCCCTCTTTGCAATATGTCCAAGGTATGTCAGATGAAGCTTCAAAATCCTTGCCTCTAAGAGAAGCCTGGTTTTACCCTCTCTAGGATGAACCTGCTTGTTCTCCTAGCAGTCAATGGTATATTCATCACTCTTTTTCAGCACCAGAACTCAAAGGCATGGCTAACTGTTATGGCATTTGACAGCCCAGTGGCACAAGGTTCAGCATCACAGCAACCCCAAGTTACCTCAGTACAACAAGAAGAGTGCTGTACCACTTAGATGAATGTTCCTCCAAAATAAAATAATTGACTTTTAAATACAAAGTTCCTCCCTGAGGTTTTGTTGACTTTAAACAAAAGGTTTAAATACAAAACAACCAATATAATTTGTTCTTCTTGTTGTTGTTGTGTGCTGTCAAGTAACCTGTGGCCTATAGTGAACCCTGTTCTGAGCCAGTCTCACTAATTCCGACACACCAACCCCCATTGTTCTAGTTACTGTATTAATCCATCTCTTCTGGGGTCTTCCGTTCCTATGTTATCCCTCCACCCTTCCAAGCATGATGTCCTTCACCTGGCCATGTGCCCAAATGATGTGAGACAGAGCTTCAAACTCTTAGCCTCCAAGGAGAAACTATGTTTCACCCTCACGAAGACAGACCTATTTGTTTTCTTGGCAATCCATGGAATGTTCAAGACTCTTCTCCAGCACCACAACTCAAAGTCATCGATTCTTCTTCTGTCATCCTTAGTCATTGTCCAGCTCTCTGAAGCATAACAAGTAATTGCAAAGACTGTGGCCAGGATTAGACACACCTTAGTCTCTAGAGTGACGTTGTTGCTTCTCAGCACTCTGGAGAGGTCCCTGACAGCAGATTTTCCAATGCAATTCATCTTTTGAATTCCTGACTGCTGGTGTTAAAAGTGTTAAGAGTGAAGACTCATCAACAAACTATGATATGCAGATGACACAATCTTGCTTGCTGAAACTTAAGACCTGAAGCTCTTGATGCAGAAAGTCAAGTTCTGTAGTCTTCAATATGGACTGAAGCTCAGCATCAAGAAGACAAAGATTCTCACCAATGGGCCAACTGTTAGCACCATGATAGGTGGAGAAGAGATTAAGGTTGTTAGCAATTACAGCTAACTCGGCTCCACAGTCAACAGTCTGGGCATAGAGTTTTTATTTTCTCAATTAGCCAAAAGCACACACACATTTAGGAAACTCTTCTTCTCTTACTGCCTACCAATTTCCCTTATGGACTACACAGAGTCAGTTTCAAGATGATACAGTCGCCTAAAAGACCAACACACCCCTTCACTTTAGGTCAAACTCTGGGTACAACCTCTTGATAACAGTCTGCTGTTGGAGTCCTTCAAGTCCTTACCTGATGTCTTGCCTGTGGCCTTGGCCATCTGAAAACGTCAAGCCTCACCCTATGGAGTGGCAGTGTTCCTTGGACATTTGTCAGGACAGATCCTTACCACTGTTCTTCCACTGAGGCTGCCAATGGGCCAATCCAACCTTCCACCAGGAAGTGGGATTTAGCTCCACTTTGTACGACAGGCTCTGGCTGTGTCAAACTAGAAAGCCCTTCCAATGTAACCCCACTTATTGGTCTTATGGAACACCCACTACCACTGTGGACACATCATCCAAGTCCCCACTATGTAGATAGGGAGCCCCCAGTTCTCTTGTCTGAGTGGCATGCCAAATAAATCCACCCTTTGATCACTTAGAGGAATATCAGGGACCAGAGAACAGTCCAGAACAAGGGCTAAGCAGACTCCTCTGTTTGATGCGTGGGTCTGGGTGTGGGACCAAGGAGGAAGTCAGCTGACTGAGCCAGGTGTTGATTATCATCCCCCTGGGATGGCCTTCTCTGGAACTCGTGTACAGAGCTTATGAAAGCCTGAGGGGACAAGGTCTGAGATGGCAGAGAGCTGTATGGCCCTCTGTCTTTTTCCACAGGACTCCTTCAAAACACAATAGATGCTTAGGCAATTACTCTGGAGGAGATCTTTTCTTCTTGGCCAACTTGAGTAGCCGGGGTATCACACAGAGGATTCCAACATGAGAAACTTCTTCCACAGACAATGTTGTGTTGTTGTTATGTGCCATCGAATTGCCTGTGACTCATAGTCTATGCACAGTAGTTCTGAGACCGGCACTATCCTGAACCTGTCTCACTGCCTCTGACATACCTATCTCTATAACCCCAGTTACTGTGTGAATCCATCTCATCCAGTGTCTCACTCTCTTGCACTGTCCTTCCACCCTTCCAAGCATGATATCTACTGCAAGGACTGTTCCCTGCTGGTCACATGCCCAAAGTGTGTGAGTTGGAGCTTCAAAATCCTTGCCTCCAAGGAAAAATTTGGTTTCACCTTTTCCTGTCAATACTCTCAGCACCACAACTCAAAAGCGTTGTTCTTATATCATCTTTAGTCATTGTCTTGTTCTCTATTACATAGCAAGCAATTCGAAGACCATGGGCTGGATCAGGCGTACCTTAGTCTCTAGACTGACATCTTTGTTCTTCAGTACTTTGGAGATAAGTCTTCCTCCAATCTTGATGCCACATTCCTCCACGGTCAGTCCTCAAAATACCATTTTCACCTCACTGCCACTATCTGTGGGAATTTTCAGGAAAGCCCTTCCTGCACTTACGTTGCTCTCTACCAGTCATCATGGGCAAGTAGACTCCAACTCATTCCAGTCTTGCAGACACAACAGGTTGAGGAGCAGAGTTAAAAGACAGAGGAAAGCAAATGCAGTGGACTGTAGAGAGGCTAATGTCACAAAGCTACATGGTGGGTATGAGGTGTACAAAAGTAGCAATGGTTGGAAGAAAAAGTCCTAAGGAAGAAACTGGGTGGATGCAACACCTATAACCAAAACCAGTGGGATTCCCAAAAGGGTCTTTAGGCTGCAGTAGTTCTACTGGGATCTTGTTCTGATGAAGAGACAGACTGGTGGTCACTGACATGAGCCTAATTGATTCCCACACTAGTATGAGGTGTTTTGACTTAGAACAGTTTTTGTTATTCCTTGGGTGTGGAAGAGCAGTCCAAACCTATCATCCCCCAGGCTCATAGGCTGAGTATGTGGTTTGTATGTTTCTCAAGTGACCATCAGCACACACACAACAATGCAATTCTTCCTCTCTAACTACCTACTAACGACCCTCATGGACTACAAAGAGTTTCAGGATGGTACAGTCACATAAAAGGCCCACACACACGTATCACGTCTTACAAACCTATGGGTATATCCTCTTGAGAAGTGACTGCAGTTAGAAATTCTTCATATCTGCAGTCAACATCTTGCCTGTGGCTATGGCCATATGAAGAGGTCAGGCCTTGCACTGTGGAGTGGCTGTGTCCATTATACATCTGTGTATGCAGAACCTTACCTTGGGTTTTACTTAGGCTCCTAGTAGGCCAAACCCACGCTTTTGTCAGGAAGGGAGTTCAGTTTCTTTTTGTAGGCTCTTCCTTCCCTGTTGGGCTCTGAAAGGGCCTACAATAACTGTTGGTCTCATGAGACTCCCACTGACACTGTGGATACATCTTCCAAGTGTTCCCACTAGGTATGATGTGGAACCCAAACTTCTTTTGGCTGAGTGAATACATCCTTTGACCATCTCAGAGTGGAGCACTAGAAACCTGAGGCCAGGCCGGGCCAGGGCCCAGCAGACCCCTCTGATGGATGCTTGGGTCTGGGTGTGGGGGACAGGAGGATAGTCAGTGGGTGGGGTCAGGGATTATTTACCATCACCATGGTGACACCCTCCTCTTGAACTGGTAGGTAGGGCTTATGGAAGCCTGATGGGACAAGGTCTGAGAAGACAGACAGCTTTGTGGTCCAATGCCTCCTTTCCACAGGACTTCTTCAAAGCACAAAATGTGGTTAGCCAAGTAATCTGGAAGGTATCTCTTCCTCTTCAACACTTTGGGCAGCCAGGGTATTACACAGAGGATTCCAACATGTGGAGAAACTCCTTCCACTAATCATCAAAGTGGTCATTAATACACATTTTCCCCTTTACTGCTGCTGACTGTGGGCAACTTTACTGAGGCAACTCCATCACCTCAGTCTCTCACTCCCATGTAGTCATACATGAGTACACTGCAACTCATTTCAAGTTTGGAGACATGACAGTTTGAAGAGCATAAGCTGAAAAAGAGAGAAACAGCGGAGGCAGTGGACTCTAGGGACACAAGTGTCCCCATTCTACAAGGTGGGTATCAGGTGTGCAAGGGTGGCGTGAACTATGGCAGGAACTACATAGATGCCCATGCTTGTGACACAGCAGGATCCCAAAGGAGGGCAAGTATGGTGTTGAGACTGAAGTATATTTCCTGGGGTGCTGTACTGCTGAAGAGACATTGGTTACAACTTCTCACTTCTCACAGGAAGCTTGAGGTGTTTGACTTACAACAGTTTGTCATCCTGTGGGTGAAAAAGAGTGACCAAAACCTACTAAGGCCCTCAGGTTAACTGTCTAGGAACACAGTTTCTATTTACTCAAACGCCCAGCAATACACACACAACAAGATCATGCGTCCTCTCTAACTGCCTACTGATGTTTCTCGTGGTCTACAGCAAGTCATTTCCAGAATAATAGCATCACATAAAAAGACAACACATTTCACGTCTTACTGACCAGTAGGTACATCCTAGTAATAAAGCCTGCAGATAGAGTTCCTTCATTTCCATACCTAACATTCTGTTTGTGACCTTAGCCGTCAAGCAAGGTCAGACCTTCCACTATGGAGTGGCAGTGCCTCTCAGACATTCGCCGGGGCAGAACCTTACCACTGCTTCCACAGAAGATCCAGTGGGCCAGCCCAAGCTTCAATAAGGTAGTTTGGTTTAGTTTCTTTTTCTAGATCAGTCCCTCTCTGCCAAGCACAGAAATGGTGTCCAGCAACCATTGGTCTCATGGGAACCACAGCTACCACTGTGGACAAACCTTCCAAGAGTGTATTATGGGGACTCCCCTTTCCCCTTTTCTGAAGTGGCATTACCAAACAAATACCTCCTTTGACCATCTCTGAGAGGAGCACCAGGGACCTGGGTGATGCAAGGACAGGGCCTAGCAGACCCCTCTGTTGGGCGCTTGAGCCTGTGGTTGGGGGAGCGAATGATGGCCAGTGGGCTGGGCTAGGGCTTGTTTATCGTCACCATGGAGATGGCCTCCTCTGGAACTGGTGGGCAGGGCTCATGGAAGCCTGAAGGAACAAGGTCTGAGGGGCAGACAGATTTCTGGTCTGATGCCTCTTTTCCACAAGACTCCTTCAAAATACAATAGATGCTTAGCCAACTACTCTGGAAGAGAACTCTTCCTTTATGGCACCTGCAACAGCCAGGAAATCAGACAGAGAATTCCAGCACGTGGAGAAACTCCTTCCACAGACCATCAAATGGCCAAAAATACACATTTTCCACTTTACTGTCTGTGGTGTCTGTGGGCACCAGCAGAAAGGCCATTCTGTATCTCTCCCTCCTAAGCAGTTGTATGAGAGTAGACTTCAACTCATTCCAAGCTTGGAAACAAAACAGATTGAAGGACATAAATTAAATAGAGAGGAAGGACAGAGGCAGTGAAATCTAGGGACAGAAGTGTCTCCACTCAACATAATGGATGCGCAAGGGGGAAAGCCATCAAAGAGTAAGGCCTAATGCAACCACTGGGTAGATGCCCGCACCTGTAACTAACAGCTGCAAGATCCTAAACAAGATCTTAAAGAGGCTGAGGTAGAGCTACTGGGACCCTGTCTTGCTGAAGAGACAGACTGGTCACTGACAGGCATCTGATCTGTTTCCACACTATGCATAAAATGTGCTACTAAGAAGTACATGTCATCCCCTGTGTAAAGATAAGCAAACCTACCAAGCTCCTCAGGGTCACTCACAGTCCAGGTATTCCATTTCTGTTTGCCCAGTCAGTCAGCAACACACACACAACTAGGTCATACCTCCTCTCTGCCTGCCAGTGTTCCTTGTGGACTACATAGAGTTGATTTACAGTCACATAAAAGACCAACACACATTTCATATCTTGTCGACCTAGACTTACATCCCTTTGATAAAAGCCTGCAGGTGAAGTTCCTTTATGTCCGTAACCAACATCTTGTCTGTGGCTTTGGATGTCTGAAGAGGTCAGGCCTCACACTATGGAGTGCCAGTGTCCTTCATCATTACTCAGTGCAGAACCTAACCACTGGATCCCACTTAGTGTCCCAATAGGCAACCCAAAGTTCCATCAGAAAGTGGGATTCAGATCCTTTTCATAGGTCAGTCCTTACCTGCCAGTCTCAGAAAAGGCCACACCTAACCATTGGTCTGATGGCACCCCCACTACCACTGTGCACACATCTTCCAAGTGTTCTCATTGTGTACAATGGGGAGTCAGCCCTTTCCTTGGCAAGAGATCTAAAAGAATACATTGTTTGATCACCTCTGATGGGGCACCCAAGACTAGAGGCAAGGCTAGAATAGGGCCAAGCTGACCCCTCTGTCAGGTGCTTGAGTCTCTTTGACCAGGAGGATGCCCAGTGGGTGGGGCCAGGCATTGTTTACATCACCATGGAGCCAGCCTCCTCTGGATCTGGTGGGCAGGGCTTCTGAAAGCCTGAGGGGACAACATCTGAGGAGATAGGTGGTTTGATGGCTCTCTGCCCTTTTACAGAGGACTCCTTCAAAACACAACAGGTGTTTAGCCAGCTACTGTGGAAGAAAGTCCTCTTGACCACCTTGGACTCCCAGGAATCACAGAGGATTCCAATCTGTAGAGAAATCCTTTCCACACACCGTCAAAATGGTCATGGATACACCGTTTCCACTTTACTGCTGCTGTCTGGGAGCACATTCAGGGAGGTCTTTAAGGAATCTGTTTTTCTTCCTCCCATAAAGTACACTACAACTCTTTCCAGAGCTGTAGGCACAACAGTCAGACTATGAAAGTTGATATAGATAAGAGGGACAGAGACAGTGGACTCTAGAGATGCCAGTGTCATTATGCTAAAGGGTGGGTTTGAGGTATACAAGGGAGGCAGCCTTGGAAGAGCAAGGGCTAAGGCAGGAACTGAGTGGATGCTTATAACCTGTAGCCAAAAGCAGTAGGATCCTGGACCAGGTTTGTAGGGTGTCGAGACTGAAGTAGATTTAATAGGACCTATCAGAGGCAAAGTGCCATTAGGAAATGGAGTTTCGTTCCTTTTTTAGGCCAATCTTCACTGTCAGGCTCAGAAAAGACATCAAATGGTTACTGGTACTATGGGACCCCCCCACCCCGTCACCAGGGTGCACACCTCTTCCAAATGTCTGCACTGTGCACAATGTGGATCCCACACTTGCCTTGGCAGAGTGGCATACCAAATGAGTCCCTCCTTTCACCATCTCTCAGAAGAGCACCAGGAACCTGATGGCATACCAGGATAGGTTATAGGCCACTCAGTTGGGTGTTTGGCCCTCCTTGTGGGGACCAGGTTGCTGGTTAATGGGCAGGGTCTGGGATTGTTAATCATCATCATGGAGATGGCCTCCCTTGACTGATGGGCCTCATGGAAGCCTGAGGGGACAGGCAGCTTTATAGTCCAATGCTTCTCTTCCACAGGACCTCTGCCAAACACCATAAATGCTTGGCTAACCATTCTGGAAGAGATCTCTTCCTCTTGACCACCTGAGACAGTCCACAGGTCTCCTTCAAAACACAATAGGTGAATATGCCTTCTTGTCATCCTCTGGGCAAAGAAGGATGACCCAAGCTTACCATAGCTCTCAGCGTCCCAGTCTGGGTACACTGCTCATATTTTCTCAATCCAAAAGCAGAACACACACATCAAGGCCTTTCTTCATTTCTAAATGAATATTAATGTCCCTTTTGAACTTTATATAGTCAGTTTCAGGAATGTAGAGCCACATAAAATGCCAACACACATTTTACCTCATGACAACTTGTGTGAAGTTCCTCTTGACAGGAGCCTGGAAGTGGAGTTCCTTCATTCCATCTGAAGAAGTCATGCCTCGCCAATGGAGTGCAAGTGTCCCTCAGACATTTCTCAGGGCAGTATCTTACCACTGGCTTCCATTAAGGCTTCCAATGACCAGCTCAAGCTTCCTGCACAAAGTGGGTGTCAGTCCCTTTCTAAAGGTCAGTCCTTCACTGTTGGGCTCAGAAATGGCCTATAATAACCATTGGTCACATGACCACACAACACTGTGGACATCTGCCAAGTGTTCCCACTCTATCTGATGGGGACCCACACTTTCCTTGGCTTAGCGGCATATCAAATGAATACCTACTTTGACTGAAAGTAGGACCAGGGACCTGAGGCCAGGCCAGGGCAAGGTCCAGCACACCCCTCTATTCCAGGTTTATGTCTGAATATGGGGCCCAGAAGGATGACCAACGGGCAGGACCAGGGATTGTTTACCATCCCTACAGAGATGAGTCTGAGAGGACAGAAAACTTTATGGTCCATGCCTCTTTTCCACAGGACTCTTTCAAAACACTTTAGATATTTAGCCAACTACTCTGAACAGGCATCTTTCTCTTGGCCACCTTGGGCAACCAGGATATAACACAAAAGATTCCAACAAGTGGAGAAACTCCTCTATAAATCATCAAAGTGGTCAGGAATATACATTTTCCATTTTATTGTCACTCTCTTTGGGCATCATCAAGAGTCCCTTCTAGCTCCTGTGTCTGTCCCTCTCATGTTGTATTCAAGTAGACTTCAACTCATCCTAAGCTTAGAGACAAAACAGATTGAAGAGCATAAGCTGGCATATAGATGAAGGATGGAGGCAGTAGACTATAGATGCCGATATCACCACCCTATATGGTGTGTATAAAATGTGCAAGAGTGGCGCGAGGGCGACGCAGCGTGAGGGCGACGCAGC
>NW_006400030.1:1936238-1959851 GCF_000299155.1 Elephantulus edwardii | reverse complement strand
AAAAAAAAAAGAAAAAAAAAAGATGTGCAAGAGTGACAGCTGTCAGAAGAACATGGCCTAAGGCAGGAACAGGGTGGATGTCCATGTCTGTGATCAACAGTAGCAGGATCCTGAAGAAGGGCCTGCATGGTGCTGAGGTTGAGGTACAGTGATTGTGACCCCATCTGGCTGAAGAGACAGATTGGTCACTGATAGGCACCTGATCAATTTCCACACTAAGCATGAAATGTGTGACTAAGAATAGTTTATGTCATCCTGTGTGGAAACAGCCGAAACCTACCAAACCTTTCAGAATCACAGGCAGGGTATGCGGTTTCTATTTTCTCATTCAACTAGCAACACACACACAACAAGGCCATTCTTCTTCTCTAACTACCTGTCAGTGTTCCTCGTGTACTACAAAGAGTTGGTTTCAGGATGGTGCAGTCATAAAAGGCCAACACAAGTTTCTCATTTTGGCAACCTGTGTGTACATCCTTTTGATAACAGCCTGTAGGTGAAGTTCCTTCATGTCTGTTCTCAACATCTTTTCCATAAACTTGGACGTCTGAAGAGTTCATGCCTCATGCTGTAGAGTGCCAGTGTTCCTCATCATTTGTCAGGGCAGAACCTAACCACTGGCTTCCACTTAGGGTCCGCATAGGCAGTCCAAAGTTCCATCGGAAAGTGGGATTCAGATCCTTTCTGTAGGCCAGGTCTTATCCATCAGGCTCATAAAGGGCTACAAATAAACCATTGGTCTAATGGAACCTCCATTAGCATCCTGGACAGATCTTTACTGTGTCCCCACTGTGTACACTTTCTTTGGTCTGTGGCATCTAAGTGAATACGTCCTTTGATTACCTCTGAGAGGAGGACCCGCTACTTGATGCCAGGCCAGAATAGGGCCAACCAAACCCCTCTGTTGGATACTTGATTCTGTTTGTGGGGGCCAGGAGGATGTCCAGTGGGCGGGGCAGGCATTGTTTACCATCACCATTTAGATGGCCTCCTCTGGAAAGGAGGGCAGAGTTTATAAAGCCTGAGAAGACACAAGCGGCGGGGGCAGGCAGTTTGATGGCCCCCTGTCTCTTTGATACAAGACTCCTTCAAAATACATTAGATGCTTAGCCAACTACTGTGGAATAGAGTCCTCTTGGCCATTTTACTCCCAGGAATCACACAGAATATTCCAACCTGTTGAGAAAACCTTTCCACACACCATCAAAATGGTCATGAATACATTTCCACTTTACTGTGGCTGTCTGGGAGCATATTCAGGGAGGTCCTCAAGGCATCTTCTCTTCTCCCCATGTGAATAGACTCCAACTCTTTCCAGGCTTAGAAGTACAACAGATCAAACATTTTAAGTTGAACTAAATAAACATTTTAAGTTGAGGGACAGAGACAGTGGACTCTAGAGATACCAGTGTCACCATGCTAAAGGGTGGGTTTGAGGGTGCAAGATAGGCAACCTTTGGAAGAGCAAGGAAGGCCCGAGGCAGTAACAGAGTGGATGCTTGTAACTGTCACCAACAGCAGTAGGATCCCAGACCAGGTTTGTATGGTGTGGAGACTGAGGTACATTTACTAGGACTCTATCCTGCTGAAGAGACAGACTGATCACTGACGAGTGCCATCAGGAAATGAAGTTTAGTTCCTTTTTGTAGGTCAATCCTTCACCGTCAGGCTCAGAAAAGGCATCAAATAAATACTGGTACCATAGGAGCCCTCATCACCAGGGTGCACACCTCGTCCAAATGTCTGCACTGTGTACAACGTGGACCCCTCACTTCCCTTGGCAGAGTGGCATACCAAATGAATCCCTCCTTTCACTACCTCCCAGAGGAGCACCTGATGGCATACCAACGCGGGCTAGAGACCACTCTCTTGAGTGTTTGGCTCTTGTGGTGGGAACAGGAGGATGGCCAGTGAGCGTGGCCAGGGATTGCTAATCATCACCATGGAGATGACCTCCCTTGGAACTGGTGGGCGGGGCTCATGGAAGCCCGAGGGGACAATGTCTGGGGGGGTTAGGTCTGAGAGGGCAGGCAACTTTATAGTCCAAAGCCTCTTTTCCACAGGACTCCATCAAAACACCATAGATTCTTAGCCAACTACTCTGAAAGAGGTGTCTTCTTCTTGGCCACCTTAGACAGTCCACAGGACTCTTGTCAAAAGACAATAGGTGAATATACCTGTGTGTGTGTGTGTGTGTGTGTGTGTGTGATCCTTTGGGTGTAGAAGAATGGCCCAACTTACCATGGCCCTCAGGATCACAATCTGGGTATACTGCTCATATTTTTATCAATATACCAACAGAAAACACACATCAAGGCCAGTCTTCTTTTCTGTGTACCAATGTCCCTCTTGGACATCATAGGTTCAGATTCTGAATGGTACAGCCATATAAAAGGCCAAGACACGTTTCACCTCATGCCAACCCATGTGTATTTCCTTTTCTGTTTGTTTGGTTTTGGGTCATAATTTTTTTTTGTTTCCTCTTGACGAGAGGCTGCAGGTGGAGTTCCTTCATTCCATCTGAAGAAGTCATGTCTCACCAATGGAGTGAGAGTGTCCCTCATACATTTGAGAGGGCAGTACCTTACCACTTGTTTCCACTTAGGCTCCCAATGGCCAGCCCAAGCTTCCTGCAGATAGTGCATTTCCACTCCTTTCTGTAGGCCAGTCCTTTGTTGAGCTCATAAAGGGCCTACAATAACCATTGGTCTCATGGGACCCTTACCAAAACTGTGGCCACATCAGGTAAGTGTTCCCACTCTGTCCCATAGGAAGCCCACACATCCCTTGGCTGAGTAGCAAATTAAATTAATGCCTTTGATCACCTCTGAGAGGAGCGCCAGGGACCTGAGACCAGGCCAGAATAAGGCTCAGCAGCCCCTCTGTTGGGTGCTTGGGTCTGGGTGTAGAGGCCAGTAGGATGACAAGTGGCCAGGGCCAGGGATTATTTACCATTACCATGGAGATGACCCTCTCTAGAGCTGGTGAGTGGAGTTTATCTAAGCCTGAAGGGACAAGGTCTGAGGGGGGAAGGCAGTTCTATGGCCCTCTGCCTCATTTCTAACAGGACTTCTTCAAAGCTCAATAGATGCTAAGTCTACCACTCTGAAAGAATTCTCTTATTCTTGGCCATTTTGGACAACCAGGGAATTCCAACATGACCATTAAAACTGTCATAACTTCACCTTTTCTACTGTACTTCTGCTTTATGTGAGCAACTTCAGAGAGGCCCTTCTAGCATCTGTGTCTTTCCCTTCCATGTAGTTGTATGGGAGTAGATTTCAACTCATTCCAAGCCTGAAGATACAACAGATTGAAGAGCAGAAGTTGAAAGAGAAAGGAAATACAGAGGCTGTGGGCTCTAGAGAAGCCAGTATGACTGTGCTGTGTGGTGGCTATTAGTTGTGCAAGTGTGGCAGCTGTCGGAGGAGCATGGCCAAAGGCAAGAACCCAGCCATTTCTGGCATCTGTGACCAACAGCAGTATGTTGGTCTGGTTTGGAGTCTGAGGTTGATCTACTTGGACCCTATAATGCTGAAGAAGCAGATGGGTCATTGACAGGTGCCTGATCCATTCCCACATTAAGAATCCAGTGTTTGATGTAGAACAGTTTGTGTCGTCCTCTGGGTGAAGAAGAGTGGCCCAGACTCACCAAGGCCCTCAGGATTGCATCTGGGTATGTGGTTTCTATTTTCTCAATCAGTCCTCAACACAAAAACATCAAGGCAGTTCTTCCCCTCTAACTGCCTACCAATGTTCCTCGTGGACTACATAGAGTTGGTGTCAGGATGATGCAGTCACATAAAAAGGTCAACACATGGTTCACATCTTGTCAATCTGTGCATACATCCTCTTGATAACAGCGTACAAGGAAAGTTCTTTCATGTCTGTCCATATCGAACATCTTACCTGTAGCTTTGGATGTCTGAAGAGGTAAGGCCTTACACTGTGAAGTCTCCCTCATCATTTGTCAGGGCAGAACCTAACCACAGGCTTCCATTCAGAGCCCCAAAAGGCAACCTAAATGTCCATCAGAAAGTGAGATACAGATCCTTTTTGTAGGCCAGTCCTTACCCATCAGACTTAAAAAGGCCCACACATAATCGTTGGTCTGATGAGACCCCCACCACCACTGTGGACACATCTTCAGAGTATCCTCTGTGTACGATGTGGAACCATCACTTTCCCTGGCAAGTGGCATTCCAAATGAGTACATCCTTTGATCATCTCAAAGAGGAGCACCTGGGACCAGAGGGCCCGCCAGACACCTCTGTTGGGTTTTGAGCCTTTTTGTGGGGGCCAGGAGGATGTCCAGTGGGTGGGGCCAGGCATTGTTTACTGTCACCATGGAGATGGCCACCTGTGGTAAAGGTGAGCTGGGCTAATGAAAGCCTGAGGGGACAAGATCTGAAGGGCAGGTAGTTTGATGGCCCTCCGCCTCTTTAATACAAGACTCATTCAAAATACATTAGATGCTTAGCCGACTATTGTGGAATAGAGTCCTCTTGGCCATTTTACTCCCAGAAATCACACAGAATATTCCAACCTGTAGAGAATTCCTTTCCACACACCATCAAAATGGTCATGAATACATTTTCACTTCACTGCTGCTGTCTGGGAACACGTTTAGGGAGGTCCTTAAGGCATCTTCTCTTCTCCCCATGTGAACAGACTCCAACTCTTTCCAGGCTTCGAGGCACAACAGAGTGATCAGTTGAAGTTGGAAGAGAGAGAGAGAGAGGGAGGGAGAATGGTCTCTAGAGATGCCACTGTCATAATTCTAAAGGGTGGGTTTGAGATGTGCAAGGATGGTAGCTGTTGGAAGAGCAAGGCCTGAGGCAGGAACTGAGAGGATGACTATAACTGTGACCAACAGCCATAGGTTCCTGGACTGGGTCTTGTATGGCGTGGATACTGAGGTAGATTTACAAGGACTCCGTCCTGCAGAAGTGACAGACTGATCACAGACAAGAACCATAAGGAAATGGGGTTCAGTTCCTTTTTGTAGGTCAATCCTTCAGTGTCAGACTCAGAAAAGGCATCAAATAACTACTGGTACCATGGAAGCCCCCATCCCCAGGGTGTACACCTCTTACAAATGTCTGCAACTATGTACAATGCGAATCCCTCACTTCTCTTAGCAGAGTGGCATACCAAATGAATCCTTCCTTTCACTACCTCCCAGAGGAGCACAGGGACTTGATGGTATACTAAGGTGGGCTAAGGCCCCTCAGCTGGGTGTTTGGCCCTCCTTGTGGGGGCCAAGTGGATGGGCCGGGACCTGGGATTGTTAATCATCACCATGGAGATGGCCTCCCTTGAACTGATGGGTGGGGCTCATAGAAGCCTGAAGGGACAAGGTCTGAGGGGCAGGCAGCTTTATGGTGTGATATCTCTTTTCCGCAGGACCCCTTCATAACACCATTGATCTTAGTCAATTCTCTGGAAGAGATCTCTTCCTCTTGGCCACCTTAGACAGTCCACAGGACTCCTTCAAAACACAACAGGTGAGTATATCTTTTTTGTCATCCTCTGGATGAAAAAGAATGGCCCAAACTTACCATGGCCCTCAAGGTCAGTTTGGGTATACTGCTCATAGTTTTCTCAAACAAACAGCAGAACACACACATTAAGGCCATTCCTCCTTTCCAAATGCCTACAAATATCCCTCATGGAATTCATAGAGCCAATTTTTAGGATGGTATAGCCACACAAAATGACAACACACATTTCACCTCATGCCACCTGTGTGTATTTCTTCTGTAAGAGCCTACAGGTGGAGTTCATTCATTCCATCTGAAGTAGTCTTGCCTCTACAAGTAGAGTGGAAGGGTCTGTCATCATTTTTCAGGACAGTGCCTTAACACTGGCTTCCACAATAGGCTCCCAATGACCAGCCTCAAGCTGCCATCACAAAGTGGAGGTCAATTCCTTTATGTAGGCCAGTCCTTCCCTATGGGTCCAGAAATGGTCTACAATAAACCATTGGTCTCATGGTCTCATCAACACTGTGGACACACCTGCAGTGTTCCTACTATGTCAAATGAGAAACCCACACCTCCCTTGGGTGAGTGGCATATCAAAGAAATTTATCTTTTGATCACCTCTGAGAAGAGCACCAGGGACCAGAGACCAGGCCAGAATAGGGCCCAGCAGCTCCTCTGTTGGGGGCTTGGGTCTGAGTGTAGAGACTAGTTGAATGGCCAGTGACAGGGCCAGGAATTATTTACCATCACCATGGAGATGATTGCTCTGGAATTTGTGAGTGGAGCTTATCTAAGCCTGAAGGGCTAAAGTCTGAGGGAAAAGCTGTTTGACCCTCTGCCTCATTTCTAACAAAACTTCTTCAAAACATAGATGCTAAGTCTACTACTCTGAAAGAAATAGCTTCCTCTTGGCCACCTTGACAAACAGAATATCACATAGAGGTTTCCAAAATGAAGAGAACCTCCTTCCACAGTCAAAGCCATCATAAACACACCATTTTTTTTTTTTTACTTTACTGCAGCTATCTGAGAAACTTCAGGGAGGCCTTTGGGCACCCATATCTCTTCCTCCCATGTAATTGTATGAGAGTAAATGCCAACTCATTTCAAGCTTGAAGACACAACAAATTGAAGAGCAAAAGTTGAAAGAGAAAGGAAAAACAGAGACTGTGAACTCTAGAGAGTCACACTGGCTAGTGTGACTGTAGTGCATGGTGGTTATCAGTTGTGCAAGTGTGGCTATTGGAGGAACATGACCAAAGGCAAGAACCCAGCCAATTCTGGCATCTGTGACCAACAGCAACAGGAAGGAGTGGTTTCTGAGGTCGATCTACTTGGACTCTATAGTGCTGGAGAAACAGATGGGTCATTGACAGGTACCTGATCAATGCCCACACTAAGAATATGATGTTTGATGTAAGAATATGTTTGACTAATACGATGTTTGAAGAAGAGTGGTCCAAACTCACCAAGACCCCCGCATCACATCTAGATATACGGTTTCTATTTTCTCAATCCGTCATCAGCACACACACACACACACACACACACACACACACACACACACATCAAAGCAATTCTTCCTCTTTAACTGAATACTAATGTCCACCAAGGACTAAATAGAGTCAGTTTCAGGGTTATACTGTCACCTAAAAGGCCAACACAAACATTTCATTTCATGGCAACATCTATTTACAACCTACTGATAAGAGCCAGAAGTTGGAGTTCCTTCATGTCTGTACCCAACATACTGCCTATGGCCTTGGCCATCCAATAAGGTCATGCCTCACCAAAGAAGCGGCAGTATCCCTTAGATATTTGTTGGGGCAGAATCTTACCATTAGTTTCCACTTAGACTTGCAATGGTCAGCCCAAATTTCCATCAGGAAGTGGAGTTCAGATCCTTTTTGTAGGCTAGTCCTTCTTAGTCAGGCTCAGACGGGCTGCCAATAAATGTTAGTCTCATGGTAAGTACCCAACCACTGCAGACACATGTCTGTCCCCACTATGTCTGATGGGGAGTCTGCACTTGCCTTGGCTAAGCAGCAAACCAAAGAAATACTTCCTTTGACCATCTATAAGAGGAGCATTAGGGACCTAATGTCAGGCCCGGACAAGGTCTAACACAACCCTCTGAGGGGTGCTTAGGTCTGGTTATGGGGCCCAGGAGGATGACTAGTGGGCAGAACCAGGGACATGGATATGACCTCCTCTGGAACTGGTGGGCAGAGCTCATAAAAGCTTGAGGAGACAAAGTCTGAGAGGAGAGAAAGCTTTATGACCCAATGCCTCTTTTCCAGAGGACTCCTTCAAAACACAGTAGATTCTGAGTCAATTACTCTGGAAGGGTCTCTTCCCCTTGGCCACCTCGGGCAGCCAGGGTAGAACACAGAGGATTCCAATATGTGGAGAAACTCCTTCCACAGATCATCAAAGTGGTCAGGAATACACATTTTCCACTTTACTGTCGCTCTCTCTGGGCACAATCAGGGAAGTCCCTTAAGCACCTGTGTCTCTCCTGCTCATGTAGTTGTATTCAAGTAGACTTAACTCAGTCCAAGCTTTGAGACAAAACAGATTGAAGAGCATAAGTTGAAAGAAAGTTGAAGGATGGAGGCTAATGTCACCCTACGTGGTATGTATGAGATGTGCAAGAGTGACAGCTATTGGAGGATCATGGCCTAAGGCAGGAACTAGGTGGATGCCCATGCCTGTGATCGACAGTAGCAGGATCCTGAGGAAGATCATGTAATGTCTTGAGGCTGAAGTAGATCTACTGGGATCCCCATCTTGCTGAAGAAACAGATTAGTCACTGATAGGAACGTGGTCAATTTCAATACTAAGCATGGAATGTGTGACTAAGAATAGTTTATGTCCCCTGTGTGAAGAAGACCAGCCCGAACCTACCAAACCTTTCAGAATCACAGTCAGGGTACAGGGTGTCTATTTTCTTTATCAACAAGCAACATATACAACAAGGCCATTCTTTCTGTTTAACTACCTGCCAATGTTCATTGTGGATTACATAGAGTTGGTTTCAGGATGTGACTATCACATATAAAGCCATCACATATTTCTCATCTTGTCAACCTGCGTGTACATCTTCTTGAAAAGAGCCTGCAGGTGAAGTTCCTTCATGTCTGTATGAAATATCTTGCCTGACATCTATCAGGCTTCACACTGTGGAATGATAGTGTCTCTCATACATTTGACAAGACAGAATCTAACCACTTAGGGTCCCAATACAGTCCAAAGTTCCATCAGAAAGTGGGATTCATATTCTTTTTGTAGGCCAGTCCTTACGTCAGTCTCAGAAAGGGCCACAAATAAAACCACTGGTCTGATGGTATCCCCCCTCAACCACTGTGCACACACCTTCCAAGTGAGACCACAGTGTACAATGGGGAGCTGCCACTTTCCTTGGCAGTGGCATCTAAATGAATACATCTTTTTTTTTATCCTGGGAGGAGCACCTGGGACTTGAGGCCAGGCAGAATAGGGCCAAGCAGACCTCTCTTGGGTCCTTGATTCTGTTTGTGGGGGTCAGGGTGAGAGGCCAGGCATTGTTTACTATCACCATGGAGATGGTCTCCTCTGGCACTGGTGAGCAGGGCTTTTGGAAGCCTGAGAAGACAAGGTCTGAGGGGGCAGGCAGTTTGATGGCCCTCTGACTCTTATACAGGACTCCTTCAAAACATGATAGATGCTTAGCTAGCTAATGTAGAAGAGATCTCTTCCTCTTGGTCACCTTGGACTCCCAGTAATCACACAGAGGATTCCAATCTGTGGAGAAATCCTTTTCACAAACCATCAAAATGGTCATGAATACACCATTTCCACTTTGCTGTTTCCATCTGTGAGCACATTCAGGGGGCCCTTAAGGCACCTGTTCCTCTTGCTCCCACGTGGTGGTATGTGAGTAGACTCCAACTCATTTCAGGCTTGCAAGTGCAACAAATAAAAGAGCAGAAGGTAAAAGAGAGATGACAGTGTCACCATGCTAGAAAGGTGGTTATGGGGTGTGAAAGCTTCCAGCTGTTGGAAGAGCAAGACCTTAGGAAGGAGTTGGATGGATGCTGGTAACTATCCAAGAGCAGTAGGACCCTGGTCCAGGTCTTGTATGTTGTTAAGGCTAATGTAGATCAACTAGGACCCTGATCTGCTGAAGAGAGAGACACCAAATCAATCCCCAAAGGAAGTTTGAGGTGATTGACTTGGAACAAATTTTGTTATATCATGGTCCCCAAGGTCATAGTCTGGCTATACAATTTCTATGGTTTCAATTGATGAATAGCACACATACTTTAAAGTCATTCTTCCTCTTCAACTGCCTATCAATGTCCCTTATGAGCACACAGAATTTGTTTTAGGATTATACAGTCACAGAAAAGGCCAACATACAGGTTTCACATAATTCTAACTATCAGTACATCCTTCTGATAATATCGGGCAGGTGGAGTTTCTTCATGTCTAGACCAGATATTCGGCCTGGTCATCTGAAGAGGTTGTGCTTTGCCCAGTGAAGTGTCAGTGCCCCTCAGTCAAGGCTGAACCTTACTACTGGCTTCCACTTAGCTTCCCAATGGGTCAGCATAAACTCCCATCATTAAGTAAGGTTCATTTCCCTTCCCCCCACCCCATTTCCTTTTTTGTAGGTCAGTCCTTCTCTGTCAGGCTTAGAAAGGGCCTCCAATAACCATTGGTCCCATGGAAGATCACCATCGTAGACACTATTTCCAAGTGCCTGTTAAGGGTGCAATGAGAAACTCCCACTTCCCTTGGCTCCATGACGCACCAAAAGAATACCTCCTTTCACCAGCTCCCAGAGGAGCACAAGGACCTGATGGTATACCAGGGCAGGCTAGAGACTGCTTTATTAGGTGTTTGACTCTGGATATGGGAGCCAGGAGGATGGCCAGTGGGCTGGCCCAAGGATTGTTTATCATCACCATAGAGATGGCTTCCCTTGGAACTAGTGAGTGGGTCTTATGGAAGCTTGAGGAGACAAGGTCAGAGGAGGCAATTTTATGGTTCAGTGCCTCCTTTCCACTTTTGAAGAATTCCTTCAAAACATAATAGTTGCTGAGTTAACTGCTGTGGAAAATCTCTCTTCTTCCTAGGCACTCAGGCAGCTAGGGTATCATACAGAGGATTCCAACATGTGGAAAAACTCCTTCCACAGACCAAAGTGGCCATGAATACACCTTTTCACCTTACTGCTACTCTCTGTGTGCACCTCAGGCCTTCCTGGTAGCTGTGTCTCTCCCTCTTATCTAGTTGTATTTGAGTAGACTCCAACTCATTCCAGGCTTAAGGATACAGCATATTGAAGAGTAGAAGTTGAAAGAGGAAGGATTGAGTCATTGGGGGACATCAATATCATCATATTACATAGTGGGTATGAAGTGTGCAAGAGTGACAGCTGTCAAAAGGGCAAGGCCTAAGGTAGAAACTGGGTGGATACCCACACACGTGACCAACAGTTGCAGCATCCTCAAATGGGTCTTAGGTGGTGCCGAGGTTGAGGTGGATCTAATGAGATCCTGTCCTGCTCATGAAACAGATCGGTCACTAACAGGTGCCTGATAAACTCCCACACTAAGCGTGAAGTGTTAGAACAGTTTTTGCCAATCCCTTCCGTGAAGAAGATTGGCCCAAGCCTACCATGGCCTACAGGCTCACAGTCTGAGTATATTGCTTTTATTTTCTCTATCTTCCAGCAGAACACACGTATCATGGCCAGTCTTCCGTTCTAACCAACTACCACTGTCCCTCTTGGACTACATAGGTTCAATTTTTGAGGGATGGTACAGTCACATAAAAGGCCAAGACATACATTTCACCTCATGTCAGCCTAGGGATATTTCCTCTTGACAGGAGCCTCCAGGTGGATCTCCTTCATGTCTTTACTCAACATCCTGCCTCACCAATGGAGTGGCAGTGTCTGTTAGACAATTATCAGACAGAACTTTACCACTGGTTTCCACTTAATCTCCCAATGGCTAGTCCAGACTTCCAGAAGAAAGTGGGGTTCCTTTGGTAAGCCAGTCCTTGCCTGACAGACTCAGAAAGGCCTTAAAATAACCATTAGTTTCATGAGACCCCCATGCCACCATGGCAGACCCCTCTTCCAGGTGTCCCCACCTTATACAATGGGAAGCCTTTAGTTCTCTTTCCCGAGTGGCTTATCAATGGAGTCCCTTATTTGACCACCTCCCAGAGGAGCACAAGGGACCTTAGAGTAGGCCAGGCCAGGGTGGAGCCGACCTCTTTGTTGAGTGCATGGGTCTGGGTGGGGCCAGTGGGTGGGGCCAGGGATTGTTTACCATCACCATGGTGATGGCCTCCTCTTTAACTGATGAGCTGTGCTTTTGAAAGTCTGAGGGATCAAGGTCTGGGGGGCAAGCAGCTTTATGGTCTTCTGCCTCTTTTCCACAGGATTCCTTAAAAACAAAATAGAAAGCAACTACTGGAGAGATCTCTTCCTCTCAGCCACCTTGGGCAGCCAGAGAATCACACAGAGAATTCGAGCATGAGGAGAAACTTCTTCAACAGATCACCAAATGAATATACAAGTCAGTGCTGGAAGATCTTTATTGTTAATTCCTCCAGGCAGAAACTCTTTTGCTGCATAATGAGAAAGCTTTCCAATAAAGGATCTTCCCCCACCCCCCTTTTATTAAGGACGGTGCTTTAGCTAGAGTTCACATATAAAACAGAGTTTGAGAAGGTGGAGGTTGTAGGGGTCATGAAGGGAGAATAATGACAGGGAGGAGGAGAAAGGAGGTAAGTTGTCATTAGAAGTGTGTTTTGGGTTCTGCTTCAAGATGCCAAGGCCTGTGTGGCATGGCTGGCCCAGCTACCACTTTCCTGGCATCTGCTAAAGGCTGCAGCCCAACCCAAGTGCATTTGCACCCTGGCCTGCTACAGAACCACTGCCTGCCAGGTTGAGGGGCTGCAGTTTCAGTGTGGCCCAGTCACCTATCCCACCCAGAGCACTAGACCATTGCCCCACTGTCTGGAAACTGCCTAGCTGCTGCCCATGCTGTCCAGTGCCAGGAGTACCAATATCACAGGTACATTGTCCTTAAACTCTGCTGTCTAGCTACATCAGGTGGAATTTCGTAAACTCAAGCTGAAGAGGCTGGGTGAAGCCACAGTTTCTGGAGGGTAACAGTCATCCCAGTCCAGGAAAGACTCATATAATGCCAAGAAAGCAGCAGTCTGCTTCAGTAATCATGAAAAACAAAATAACCCTTCTCTTAAAAAACAGACTTAATGAATACCCCAGATAAAGAGACTCAGAAGAAATATATTGATGCGAATTTATTTGAACAGCTACAGAAGATGTAAATGACAGAAGAAACAATGGACGTCATTAAGACAGCAAATACCTCAGAGACAGCAATCCAGAAAAAGTACACCGAAGAGGAGCAACTTGAACAGCTACAGAACAAAATGCAAAAAATGGAAGAAAGAATTGGTAATATGGATAAAGAGGTAAAGAACATAAAAAATCATCGCTAGACAGACAGGATACAGCCAACATGTTGTTGTTGTTGTTGTTTAAGGCCATCGAGTCGTAGACGACTCATAGCAACCCTATGAACGAACAGCCTGAGCACTGTTCGTACATAGAGTTTCCAGAGGCAAGCCATTTTGGAAGTGGATGCCGCTCTTGCTTCCTGGAAATAACAGAAAAGCATGAAAATGCAATCCAGAATATTAAGACCCAAGTGGCAGAGTGTCCAACATGCTGGTGGGACAAAAAAAAGTAGAGCTGAAGAGATGGAATAGAAAGTCAGTGAGCTGGAAGACAAGATCTTCACTGGAAACACACTAGAAGAAAAATCAGAGATGAGACATAAAAAAAAAATTAGACTTATATGGGATGACATCAAAAGGAAAGACATACAAATGATTGGAATTTGAGAACATAGGAGTAACAGAGTAGTCACTGAGAAAATTCCAAAAGAGGTACTAGAATAAAATTTCCCTGGTATTTGGAAGAACAAAGAAATCCACACTCAAGAAACACAGAAAACATCAAATGGATTAGACCCAAAATGAAAACCATCAAGATATAGCATAGTAAAATTCTCCAAATCAAAAGATAAGGATAGAATACTAAAAGCAGCACAAGCAAAGCAAAGTCATCTATAAAGGGGAAACAGATTAAGTTCTGATTTCTCAGCAGAAACCGTGAGAGCTAGAAGACAATGAGATGGCGTATAAAGAACGTTGAAAGAAGGTCCGACGTCTTGAGGAAGGTGCTGGTTGGTGTTTGGACCTGGCTGCTTGGTGTGGCATCCCTTCAGGGAGGATTTCTTCTCTATAGTATTGCTCCTCAAGGAGCTGAATTGACCGCAACAATGAGCTTGAGCCATCGGGGATCTTTGTGATGGTGCTTCATCGAGCCAGCTTCTGACCTTCTTTACCCGATTTTGCTTCAACATAACAGAGTTCATCAGGTGAGTAAGAGTCATGGCACGTCACAACAACATGAGGAGACCTGAATGAACATTCTGTGGAGACTCTTTAAAGAAAGTGAATATTTTACATGAAAAGCATTTCTGCAGAATAGATTTGGGAAATATGGACATCAAGAGGTTAAGACTACATTGAGAATTTTCAAGGACAAATAAATGAAGTCCCAGTACTGGATCTTTCCTCATGTCAAAATGGAAAGAAGCATCTTCTCATATTTCAAAAAATAAAAATCCAGTAACTGTTCAGGGTGATGATCTAAAAAGCATGGAAAGTGAAAAATATATGTCTTTAAAAGTCTCAAGTCAAATGCTCACAAAGGAAACCTATAGAAATAAGAATGAATCACAAGATTCTCAAGAATACACTGAGAGAAAAGTGATATGGGGGAGGAGGAGGAATCCTCCCATGTATCATTGTTCAGAGAACCTTCGAGTTAAATTTCAGTCAGATGTAACAGAACTGACCCCTCCACTATCCAGTGGTAAGACAATTTGTGAGAATAGCCAGTTGATGGAATCCCTGGATCCCTTTTACTATAATCATGAAGACATTTATGATTGTCAATCACAGGTTGTCAGTTATGGTCCCCAGAAAGTTCATACAAATGAGAAGTCTTATATTGATCATGGGAAATTACTGAAGAACAGCCCAAATGTTCATCTATAGATGAGAATTCACTCAGAAGAGAAGCTTCATGAATGTGTTCAGCATAATGAGGACCTTAGTCAGAGTTAAGAACTCCTACTTTATCAGAGCGAGCACACAGAAGACTCTATAACTGTGAGTACTGTGGGAAAGCCTTCACAAGAAGCTCAAGTCTCCTCATTCATCAAGTGGCTTATATGGAGGAGAAACGTTTTAATCATGACAAGTGCGGGAAGGGATTCACAAGAAGCTCAAGTCTGCTTGTTCATCATGCAGTACACACGTGTGAGAAACCTTAGAAAGCTCCAAAATGCTCATCCATCAATGAGTACACACTGGAGAGAAGCCCTATCAGTGTGGAGAGTGTGTTATGAGCTTTAGTCAACGCTCTAACCACATCCACCAGCAAGTCCATACAGGAGAGAGGCCCTACAAATTTGAAGAATGTGGCAAGGCCTTCAATCAGAGTTCAAACCTGCATATTCATTTCATACACACTGGAGAGAAGTCTTATCAGTGCTTTGAGTGTGGGAAGGGCTTCTGTCAGAATTCTGATCTGTGAATCCATCCCTGAGTCTACACTGGTGAGAGGCCCTATCATTGTGGCAGGTGTGGTATAAGCTTTAGCCAGAGTTCCAAACTCCTCATTCATCAGAGAATCATACTAGAGAGAAGCTATGGTAAGCCAATACTAAATGTTTGTAATAAACCAAATGCTATTTCAAGATGTGGGAAAGGCAGGGTTCAAACTGGAGTTCACCCTGAGGCATTAAGGAAATCCTTAAGGGTTTACCAGTTTCTTGCATTTTATTTGCTGACCCCTCCCTCTTGAGGCAAGCAGAAGGTTTTCAATAGAAAGAGTTTGGCTTCATTTGCATTGAATTCTCTTTGTGATTTACTTCCTTGGTAATTTTCAATAAAGATACAGGGAAGCTAGAATCCCAGCTTTCAACCATTTGAACTGCTGGCCCCCTGTCTTTTATGCTCTCTGTTTTATCTCCTTCCTAATTGTCTATCTCATTATTAATAAACATAAAAATACTTTATTCTTGCTCTGCAACAAGAAGCCCTATGACTGCAGTCACAGAAAAGATGCCTGTTAAATGAGTTTCATTTATATTTTCAATCTGAACCCTGTGCCATAAAGAATTCTAAGTATTTTTAACAATTCTCTTATCTTTATATTCTGCAAAAGAGAGAAACAGTAAGAATTATTCAGATATGCTAAAAAATTGGCATCGATAAAACCTGGCCTGGCATTAATCACCCTTAATGTGAATGGACTAAATGTGCCAATAAAGAGGAAAAGAATAGAAGCACAGATAAAAAAAGCCAAGCCTCTCAATATGTTGTCTACAGTGGACACATCTAAGAAAAGAAGAGAAAAATAAACACAAAATCAAAGGCTGGGAAAAAATATACCAAGCAAATGGGATCTACAAAAAAAGCAGAAGCAGCAATACTAATCTCTTATAAAATAGACTCCAAAATGAAAATCATCATAAAAAGATAAGGAAGGGCACTATACAATCATTAATGAAGAGTACAGTAAATCAAGAACATAGAACATTGATCAACATCTATACACCAAATGATAGACCTGCTAAATATATAAAATAACAATTAATAGAATTGAAGAAAAATAGACAGCATAACAATAGTGGTAGGAGACTTTAACACACCACTCTCACCAAAAGATAGATCATCTTAAAAGAAACTTTAGAAAGACCTAAACTATACAGCCGATCAACTCAACCTTGTGGATTTATTCTGATACTGCACTCAACTACAACTCAATTCACTTTTTTCTGAAGTACACTTGGTAATAGCTTGCCTCCAGTAATAGCTTGGAGAGAGGATGAGAGACACCCAAGCATTGACGACTCTCCTTCATAGGGTCTCTGTGAGTCGCCTGCGACTCGAAGGCACTTAACAATAACATCAACAGAGAGATCAGCTGGCCCAGTGGACAAAAGGCGATGCTACCTAGCTGAAGGTGGGTGACTTTTAATCCATAGCCCTTGGGCCTGTCTTTCATTGGTTTTGTTCAGACATTCCTCCAGGTTGTATAGCCCTGGTGTACAAGTTGCCATACAGCAGTAACTTGGGATTGCTGTGAGGCTGAACACTGTGACACTGATGTGTCAAATGCGTTAATGGTTGGTTACCCAATGCTGACAGAGAGTGGGGTGGAGCTCCCTGATTAACACAAGCTTGGAAGGAGGAGTGGCATCCACTTCCGTAATAGCTTGCCTCCGGAAACCCTATGAACCTGGAGAGAGGATGAGAGATATCCAAGCGTTGAGGTCTCCCCTTCATAAGGTTGCTATGAATCGCCTGCAACTTGACAGCACTTAACAACAACAACAACAACAACAACAACAACACTTGGTACATTCTCCGGAATTGATCACATATTAGAACACAAAGCAAGCCCCAACAAACTAAAAAAACATTGAACTAATACAAATACCTTCTAGATCACAATGTCATAAAACTAGAAATTAACCACAGAAGATTAAAGTTACAAAACCACCCATATGGAAACTGAGTAACTCTCTGCTATAACATGATTTGGTTATAAAATAAAGAATGAAATTAAAAAATTCCTTGAAATAAATGAAAATTAAAATATAACATCCCCAACCTCTGGGATGCAGCTAAGGCAGTCCTCAGGAGGCATCATAGGAATAGGCACACACATAAAAAATGAAGAAAGAAGAAAAATCAATGATCTAATTTAATACCCTCACCAAATAGAAAAAGAACAACAATCTAATACTACAGCCTCAAGAAAAAAGAAACTATAAGGGAAAGAGCTGAAATCAATGAAATAGAAAACAGGAAACAACTCAAATAATAAGACCAGGAGCTTGTTTTTAAAAAGGTCAATAAAATTGATGGGGCGGTGTTGGGTAGTAAGGAAAATGTGGAACAATGAATGAATGGAAATTCAAGTTTCTGTAAACTTTCATTAATACATAAATTCAAAAGAAATAAAATTGACAGGCATGGACAAACTTAACAGAGAAGAAGAAAAAAGACACTGATATCAATTAAGAAATTATACAGGAGCTATCAAAATAGAACAAGATGAAAGTAAATGGATAATATCTGAATTATGAAAAGCTATACTGTGAAAAATTAAAAAACTTAAAGGAAATGGACAAAGTTTTTAAAAATCATGCCCTTTCCAGATTGTCAATGACAGATGTAGAACACTTGAACAGACCTATCACAAAACAAGACATGGAACAGGTGATAAAAAGACATCCCCATAAGGAAATTTCTGGACCAAATGGCTTCAAAGCTAAATTCTACCAGTCATTCATAGAAGATCTATCACCAATTTTACTTAAAGTATTTTTAAAAATAGAAATAGAAGGAACACTCCGAGACATTTTATGAAGTATGCATAACCTTAATACCAAAACCAGGCAAAAATATTGCCAAGAAAAAACCTACAGACCATTATCGCTCATAATTATAGACACAAAACTCCTTAACAAAATCCTAGCAAATAAAACCCAAAATCATATTAAAAAAACTTATCATGACCAAGTGGGATTCATAAGAGGTATGCAAGGATGGTTTAACACAAGAAAAACCATACAACATAATTCATCATATTAACAAAGTCAATGACTAGAACTATATTTTATTACCTTTTTATTATTAATTGATGTAGAAAAGGCATTTGACAAAATCCAGCAAAATTGGAATGGAAGGGAATTTCTCAACACATTGAAAAGTATATATGCATAACCAAGACCAATATTATTCTCAATGGGGGAAACTAAAAGCATTTTCCTTGTGAACAAGGACCAAAATCAGATGCCCATTGTCACCACTTCTATTCAATATTGTATTAGAAGTGCATGCTAGGACAATATGACAAGAGAAGGAAATAAAAGACATCCAGATAGGCAAAGAGATGGCTAAATTATAAGCAGATTATATGAAAGTGTACACAGAAAACCCCAAGGAGTCAACCAAAAAACTGTTAGAGGGTGAAAAGAAAACCCACCGACAGGGAACAAACATTTGGTAATACCATCTCAGACAAGAGTCAAGATGAAAGTTTACAGAATACTTCTAGGACTCCACAAGAAAAAAGACTGATAACACAATTAGAAAATGGGCAAATGACATGGAAAGAATTTTCCCAAGAGAAGATATTCGAATGGCCAACAGACACATGAAGAAATGCTCTAGATCACTGGCAATAAGAAAGATAGAAATCAAAACCACAATAAGATACCATCTTACTACTGTAAGAGTGGCAATGTTTAACAGGACAGTAAGTAATAAATGTTGGGGGGGATGCAGTGAGATATGAACTCTTATACATTGTTGGTGGGATTGTAAAATGATACAACCACTCTGGAAGGCAGTTTGGTGCTTCCTCAAAAGCTGAATATAGAAATTCCATATGACCCAGCTATTCCACTATTTGGAATATATCCTGAGAATATAAGAACTGAGGCACAAACTGAGATTTTTACACCAATGTTAAAAGCAGGATTACTCACCATTGCAAGAACATGGAAACAGCCCAAATGTCCAATCACAAATGAATGGATTGAGAAATGACGGTACATTCACACAATGGAATACTATGTGGCATGCATGAGCAATGATTTTGTAAACTATTACCTGACTTGGTGGGGACTGGAGAGCATTATGCTAATTGAACTAACTCAGTCCCACAAGGATAAGTATTGTATAAAGCCCTTATTATAAGAATGAGTATAAGGATCCAAAAGTGGTAGGAGAGGTTAGAAGCAGAGGGATGTGGATGTGCAGGGGGAGGGGGGAATTAATCATCAGGTTGTACAATTTGATGGGGGAGGGGGAGGGAAATAGAATTTCTTCAAATTTATACTAGAATTTTGTAAATAAACTAGTAGAGAAAAAAAAAGCTAAACATAGAAATTCTGTATGACCCAGTTATTTCACTAGTTGGAATATACCTGAGAAAATGAGAACTGAGTGTACGAATGTAGACTTGTACACCAGTGTTCATAGCAGTGTTATTCACCATTGCAAGAACATGGAAATAGCCCAGATGTCAAACCACAATCTAAAGGATTGAGAAATTATGGTACATTCACACAATGGAATACTACCCAGCACACAGGAGCAATGATTTTGTTAATTACCTAATTTGGGAGGGACTGGAGAGCACTATGCCAAGTGAACTAAGTCCCATAGGACAACTATTGTATAAAACCATTATTGTAGAATGAATATTGAGTATGAGGATCCAAAGTGGGGGTGGGAGGAGCAAAGCGACGAGGAAGTGCTAGGTGAGGAGGCGGGAGGTGGGGATTAACCATGAGATTGTATAATTTGATGAATGAAGGGGTGAGGGAAATGGGAAGAATTTTGTTTGAAAAAGAATGTATTCCAATTTTGTAAATAAACTAGTATAATACTTAAAAATAAAGAAATAATAAAAACATTTTTAAATCCAACAAAAACCTGTTAGAGCTAGTAGACCAGTTTAGTAGAGTGGCAGGATATAAGCTCAATATCCAAAAATCAGTGGAATTCCTCTACAGTAACAAAGAAAACTCAGAGAAGGAACCCAAGAAACAATACCATTTACAATTGTTGTTGTTGTTGTTAAGTGCCATCAAGTCATAGGCGACTCATCGTGACCCTATGAACGAAAGCCCTGGACACCTGTATAACTTTCATACTTTCTCCAGTTTCATAGGATTTTCAGAGGCAAGCTATTCTGGAAGTGGATGCCACTCCTGCTTCCAAGTTTGTTTTAATCGGGGAGCTCCACCAAACACTGTCCACCATAGGTAACCATTCTCACATTTGATGCATCAGTGTCACAGTATTCAGCTTTACAGCAACCACGAGTTACCTCTGTATGGCAAGTGGACACACCAGGGTTATATGACCTAGACAAATGTTTCACCAAAAACAACTAAAGGCTAGCCTGAGGGCCACGGATTAGAGTCACCCACCTTAACTAGAGACACAGAGACCTATATATACAAAGAAAACTATAAACCATTTCTGTGAGACACAAGAAAAGACCTAAAGAAATGGGGAAAATGTTCCCTGCTCATGGATAGGAAGACTCAATTTTGTGAAAATGACAATCCTACTAAAAGCAATGTACATGTTAAAAACAATCTCAATCTAGATAGCAAAGTCATTTTTCAAGGCGATGGAAAGGGAAATTGTCAAGTTTATTTGGAGAGGAAAGAGACCCTGAATAAGCAAAGCACTTCTGAAAAACAGAAATGAAGGCATAACATTCCCTGACTTCAAAACCCACTACACAGCAGTGGTAACCAAAACAGCATGATACTAAGTACAATGACAGGCACATAGACCAATGGAACAGAATTGAGAACCTAGAAATGGGCCCAGCAATATATGGTAAATTAATAAACAATAAGGAAATAAAACCTATCAAATGGGTGAATGACAACTCTTCAACAAATGATACTGGCAAAACTGGACTGCTACGTGCAGAAAGCAGAAACAGAATCCTCATCTCACTCCACAAACAAAAATCAACTCAAGGTGGATCAAAGACTGGGAGTAAAGCCCAAAACCATAAAGTCCATCAGAGACAAACTGGAATCAAGCTTATACGGGCTAGTCTATGGAATAAAGACACTGCCAAATACAGCCAGAAATGCACAATCTGGAGAGGATAAAATTGATGAGTGGGACCTTCTAAAGATCAAATCTTTGTATGCATGAAAAACATTTTCCAACATAATGAAAAGAAAAATTTAAAGACTTGGAGGAAAAAACATTTGGCAATACTATTTCAGAGAAGAGTCTCTTATCAAAAGTTTAGAGAATCCTACAGGTCCTTCACAAGAAGAAGACTGATAACACAATTACAAAATGGACAAAAGACATGAAAAGACTTTTCACAGAGGAAGATATTCAGATGGCCAACAGACACATGAAGAATTTCTCCAAATCACTGGCAATAAGAGAGATGCAAATCAAAACCACTAGGATATATCATCTCACTCCAGTAGCAGTGACAAAGTTTAACGGGACTACAGGGACCTCTCCAAAGTACTAAAGAGCAATGGTGTCTCTCTGGAGACTAAGGTGCATCTGATACATGCCATCGTCTTTGCTATCACTTGTTATGCATCAGAGAGTTGAACAGTGACTAAGGAGGATAGAAGGATAATTGATGCTTTTGAGCTGTGGTGCTGGAGAAGAGTATTGAGGGTACCATGGACTGCTAGGAAAACAAACAGATTCATCCTGGAAAGGGTCAAACCGGGCTGTTCCTTGGAGGCAAGGATTCTGAGGCTCTGTCTAACATACTTTGGACATGTTGCAAGGAGGGACTGGTCCTTGGAGAGGGACATCATGCTTGGTAGGGTGGAGGGACAGCACAGGAGGGGAAGGACCTCTATGAGGTGAATTGATTGAGTGACTGGGGTAATCAGGATGGGCATGTCAGAGACAGTACGACTGGCACAGGACAGAGCAGAGTTTAGGGCTGTTGTACATAGGGGTACCTATGAGTCACAAGCGACTCGACGGCACATAACAACAACAACAACAAACAACAACAAGTAAGAAATGTTGAAGAGGAGGTGGCGAGACAGGAACTCTTAAACATTGTTGGTGGGATTGTAAAATGGTACAACCACTCTAGAAGGCAGTTTGGCATTTCCTCAGAAAGCTGAATATAGAAATATAGAAATTCCATACGACCTAGCTATTCCACTGTTTTGAAAATACCCTGAGAAAATGAGAACTGAGGCACAAATGGAGACTTGTACAACAGTTTTCATAGCAGTGCTATTCACCATTTCAAGAACATGGAAACAACCCAAATGTCCAATCACAATCTAATGGACTGAGGAATTGTGGTACATTTACACCATGGAATACTATGCAACACACAGGACCAGTGATTTTTGTAAACCACTACATAACTTGAGAGGGACTGGAGAGTATTATGCTGAGTGAACCAACTCAGTCCCATAAAGACAAATACTGTATAAGGCCATTATTTTAGAACATGCATGAGGATCCAAGGGGGAGGGCGTGGGAGCAGAGTGGTGAGGGTGGGCAGGGGGTAATCACAGGGTCGCACAATTTGATGGGTGGAGGGAGGCCTGGTAAAAGAAATGGGAAAGATCCAGTGTGAAAAACAATGTATATGGACTTTGTAAACAAAGCAGTATAAAAGTTTTATTTTAGAACAAAGTGTATTTTGTTTGAAATGATTCTGCATCAGAATTGGTTAAATGTTCCTCTTTCTAAGTCTTCCACCTCCCAACATGGCACACGTGCCCCCCACATTCTGCAATCAGAGCGACCACTTGCCACAGCCGGAACGTGCAAGATGCCTCTCAGAACCTGATGGCATACCCACTTCACAGGCCATTAGCTACTTTGTTTATTTTGTCATTAGCTACTTTAATATCATTCTTGGAGGCCATAGCAAATAGCAGGTGAACGTAATGACCTAAAAGCTGTTGGGAGAAAAAAGAAGAAAAAAAAAAAAAGGAAAACATCTTCTCTTAGTAACTTCTTCTTTTGAGCCATGTTTCCTGTTCCTAACAAGCAGCTAAACATCCCACTTTATAAATGAGATGTAATTTTTCGAACAGAAATATAAAGTTCATTAGATTGGGGAAAAAGATAAAGGAAAGGACATTTTGGAGCAAATTGCTACCATTGATAGGGGCCTGTCTGACTCAGGGGAATGGGGACTGCTGAGTCCTGGTCAGGAACATGAGATGTTAAGTTGTTGACCACTTCACCCTCTTACTCAGTCACAAAAGCCACCCCCCAAAAAAAATCGTTAGTAAGTCCCAACAGGGCAGCAAAGTGCAGCATCTCCCAACTCCCCTCCAGGACTCTCTTAAGGGACCTATAAACTCTTATTGCCAAAGAGGTGGAAGCAGTGCACAGCTGACCCACCAGTGGGTTTTCAGAGGCTGTAAATTGCATGTTTGTTGTTGTTGTTATGTG
>NW_006400030.1:1866217-1935758 GCF_000299155.1 Elephantulus edwardii | reverse complement strand
CTTCAGCACTTTGGAGAGGTCCCTAACAGCAGACTTTCCCATGGCAAATTGCATAGGAGGAGATTATCTTTCTTCCACGGAGCTTCTGGTAGATTTCACATAGTAGAGAGCGCTGCCTTTGGGTTAGCCACACGCCTCCCTAAGGTCTATGCCACCAGAACTCCCTTAAGGAATCCATGCTGCGGTGGTTGTTGTTGTGTACCATAAAGTCAGAGCTGACCCTCCAGCAGGATTTCGGAGGAATTTTTAATCACATGGAGGAGACTACCCCTCTTCCTCCCCTGGAACAGCTGGTGGATTTGAACTGCATGCCTTCAGGATTGTATTGCCACCAGAGCTCCCTTAAGGGACCCACAGTTGTCCTGTTTATTATTGTTTCATCTCTTTTACTTTATTTTTTAGTCCTATTTATTTTGACACTAGCTGCAACTACTGTCCTGGGGCCCCCTTTGCTAACCACCTTGTTCTCTGCTTCTCCTCAGCAAGCTATTTTAGCTATAGCTTGACTGATGTCACTGGCGAGAGGACAGTGCCTTCCTTCCCTAAGATCTTGGAAGTTCAGTTGTGTTCTCAGGGGAAAGCCCATATTCATCTTGAATTTTTGAAATGCAACATACCAGGCCTTTCCTTCTCTCCATAAATGAACTCCCAGTAGGGTCTTGAGGAGAGCGGGAATCCCAGAACACTTAATCGTTCTAATGATTAATAGATTGTATACCAATTGAGATATTTCAGCTAACAGATGCTGCCCTGGATGAGCTCACCAAGTTGTGCCAAGAAATATGGAGAACAACCACTTGACTAGAGAGGATAGAAGGAAAATTGATGCCTTTGAGCTGTGGTGCTGGAGAAGAGTATTGAATGTACCATGGACTGCCAAGAAAAGAAACAGATTCACCCTAAAGAGGGTTAAACCAGGCTGCTCCTTGGAGGCAAGGATTCTGGGGCTTCGTCTGACATACTTTGGACATGTTATAAGGAGGGACAGGTCCTTGGAGAGGGACATCATGCTTGGGAGTGTGGAGGGATGGCGCAGGAGGGGAAGGCCCTCTACGAGATGGAGTGATTCAGTGACTGGGGTAATCGGGATGGGTGTGTCAGAGGCAATGCAATTGGCACAGGATAGAGCAGGGTTTAGGGCTGTTGTATATAGGGTTGCTATGAGTCGCAAGTGACTTGACAGCACATAACAACAACAACAACAAACCCCTATTGCCTTAGTGACTATATCAATCCATCTCCTGTGCTGTCCCTCCACCTTTCCAACCATGATGTTCTTCTCCAAGGACTGATCTCTCCTGGCCACATGCCCAATGTAAGTGAGGCAGAGCTTCAAAATCCTAGCCTCCAAGGAGAAGCTGCGTTTCATCCTCTCCAAGACAGACCTATTTGTTTTCTTGGCAGTCCCTGGTATATTTAAGACTCTTCTCCAGCACCACAATTTGAAGGCATTGATTCTTCTTCTGTCATCCTTAGTCTTTGTCATGCATTCTGAAGCATAACAAGTAATTGCAAAGACCATGGCCTAGATTAGGCATACCTTAGTCTCTAGACTGGCACTGTTGCCTTTCAGCACTCTGGAAAGGTCCTTGACAACAGATTTTCCCAGTGCAATTTGTCTTTTGATTTCCTGACTGCTGGTGTTAAGCGTGTTGATTGTGGGAGCCAAGCAAGCTGTAAAACAACAGTTAAAATATTTGGCAGTTCAAACTCCCCATATGCTCCACAAGAGAAAGATAAAGCAGTCTGCTTTTATAAAGATTTATAGACTTAGAAACCCTGTCAGGCCGTTTTCTCTGTCCTACAGAATTGCTCAGAGTCAGAATCAACTTGATGACAGTGGTTTGGTTTTTATTGAATTCCTGAACTTGTCCCTTTCCCCATCAATGAGCTTCAAGAGAGCCCTCTGTTTACCAGACAGTGCAGACAAGAATGTTAATTCCAGAGATGCCGTGAACCCCAGTCTATGTAATTAAAAGGAATTAACAACAGTGTCTATAAGGACCAAATGGATTTGAAAAATTATTAAGCTTGCCTTATAATTGAAAACAGGGGTCAGTATATAGAGATCTCTCTTATCTATCTTCTCTATCTGTATCTTTATCTATATCTCTATCATCTAATCTATCTATTATCTATCTATCATCTATCTATCATCTATCTATCTATCTATCTATCTATCTATCTATCTATCTATCTATCTATCTATCTATCTATCTATCATCTATCCATCATACAAATGTCCATTGCGGCAGTCACCATGTCAATCCACCTAGTTCTTTGCCAACTCTCCACCCTACCTAGCATCATGTCTTTCTACAAGGAATAGTCCTTTCAAGCAACACTTCCAAAGTATGTGAGGCGATGTCTCATCATTCCAAAGAGCACTCTGGCTGCACCCTGTCCAAGACATATCTGTTTGTTCTCTTGTCTGTCCATGGGATGTTGAGTGCTCTTCTCCAACATCACAGCTCAAAGGTGTCAATTCTTATCCTATCATTCTTATTCATTGTCCAGCTCTCAGATGCACAGCAAGTAATAGGAAAGACTATGGCCTAAATCAGATGCACCTTAGCCCTCATACTGACATCATTAAGCCTCACTAGTTTGGAGAGGTCCCTAACTAAAGATTTTCCCAGTGCAATGTGTCTTCTTATTTCCTGACTGCTCATACCAAGTGTGTTAATTGTGGATCCAAGCAAGATGAAGCTGTTGACAGTTTCAATCTCCTCTCTATCCATCATGACACTGCCTATCAGTCCTGTGGTAAGAATCTGTTTTCTTGACATTGAGGTGTAATCCATACCGAAGGTTGCATTCTTTGATGTTCTTCAAGTGCTTCAAGTCCTCCTCACTTTCAGCAAGCAAGATGTTTGTGATCTATAATAGCCAAAATGTAGAAACAGCCCAAGTGTTCATCAATAGGTGAGTAAACCAACAAATATTGTTACATGCATAATAGAATATTATTCAGCTGTAAAGAGAAATAAGACCTTGATTCATACTATAATGTGAATGAACCTAGAAAATATGCAGAGTAAGTTAAGTCAGACACAAAAGACAAACTTTTTATTATCTCACTTATAGGAACTAGGAGTCGCAAGTGACTTGATGGCACATAAAAACAACCACAACTAAGCTGAACTGTTCAAGAACTAAGCTGTTCTGGTGGTCATGTGCAGCGAGTAAAAAACAACAAATAACTGACCTTCCAAAGAGTTTTCAGAGGCAATAAATAGCAAGGGAGGACATTACCCATCCTTCTCCCACAGAGCAGATGGTGGATTGGAACCTAGTACCTTTGGGGTTACGGTGCAGCTTCTAGGTCACCAAAGCTCCCAATGTAGAAGAGATACGTGCACAGATGAAAGTTAAGTATTATCAGAGGCAGGGCAGACAGAAGTGGACTGGGGAAGGGGAGAATTAGGAGTTAGAACTGAAGAATCACTAAGTTTCTGGTTTTAATTCATTGCCATGGAGCTGAACCCTACTCATGGCTGACTCTTCGAGTGCCTAAAGCTGTATATTGCATGGGAAGAGATTGCTCACCTTTTCCTCCAGAGCTCTGGTGGATTCAAACCACCAGAGAGGGAGAACCTTTGAATGACCAGCATAATTCTTTGTGGGCTACACCACCAGAGCTCCCTAAGTTTCTGGTTAAGGTGATGTGAATCTTTTAGAAATGGTTTGAACAATATCACTAATACCACGTACAAGCACAATCCTGCTGAAGATTATCCAAATGTGATTGGAACAGTATACTGACAGAGAACTACCAGCTATACAAGCTGGGTTTAGAAGAGGCTGTGGCATTAGAGACCATTTCACCAATGTCAGATGGATCTAGGCTGAGAGCAAAGAGTACCAAAGGAATGCATATCTGTGTTTCATTGATTAAACAAAGGCATTTAACTGTATGGATCATAACAAATTGTGGCTAATCTTGAGAAGAATGGAAATCCCAGAACACTAGATTGTGCTCAGGTGAAACCTATACTTGGTCCAGGAAGCAGTTGTCAGAATAGAACAAGGAAACACTGCATGGTTCAAAATCAGGAAAGGAGTGCATCAGGGATGCATCCTCTCTCCATATCTTTTCAATCTGTATGCAGAAGAGATCATTCAGAAAGCTGGACTTTAAGGAGGAATATGGCATCAAGATTGGAGGAAGATTCATCAACAACCTGTGTTATGCAGGTGCTACAACTTGCTGAAACTGAGGAGGACTTGAAATGTTTGCAGCAGATGGTCAAGGACTGTAGTCCTCAATATGAATTGAAGCTCAACATGAAGAAAAAAAATTGTCCACCAGGCCAATTTGTAGCACCATGATATATGTGGAAAAGATTGAGGTTCACAGGTTCAGTTTCCTTATCTCCATAATCAACACTCTTGTTACCGACAGCCAGGAAATCAAGAAGATAAATTGCATTGGAAAGTCTGCTGTCAGAGACCTCTCCAAAGTGATAAAAAGCAATGATGTCAGTCTAGAGACTAAGATATGCCTGACCCAGGCTATAATCTTTGTAATTACTTGTTATGTATCAGAGAGCTGGACAATGACTAAGGATGATAGAAAAAGAATTAATGCCTTTACGTTTTGGTTCTGGAGAAGAGTATTGAACATACCATGGGCCTCCTAGAAAACAAATAGGTATATCTTGGAGAGGGTGAAGCCAAGTTTCTTCTTGGAAGTAAAGATTTTGAAGCTCCATCTCATATACTTTGGACATATGGCCAGTCCTTGGAGGATATCATGCTTAAAAAGGTGAAGGGACAGTGCAGGAGATAAAGACCTTGGATGAGATGGATTGACACAGTAACTGGGGCAATGGAGATTGGTGTGTGTGTGTGTGTGTGTGTCAGAGTCTTTGAGACTGGCTCAGGTTAGGGTATGGTTCAGGGCTATTGTACATAGGGTTGCTATAAGTCGCGGGTGAATCAATGGCATGTAACAACAACAGTGGTTCTGGAATTGTTTTTAACATTTTTAAGACATCCTACAAATACAAGATGGAATTCCCCTAGAACACAGGATGTGGTTTGTCTAGTTTTTTAAAAAGTCTAAAACTTGAGCTTGAGCTGCATTTCACCGATATTATGCAAGTCACTTCATCAGTGGGCTCAGGTGGTGCACGAAACAGAATTGTCTCAAGTCCTGAGATGGGCTGTGTGACCTCCGGACACCCTGCATCCATATCTGGCTCAAAGTGAGGGCAGGTGGAAGGCACTGGCTCATGTGGTTATTCTTGAAGCATCTGGATGAGGAAGCCAATGTTCACCAAAGACTGAGCATATCTCAAAAATTGCCTCCTTTGATGAAGTCATACCGAAGGCATTTTTATCCCTCATACAGATGAAGAAACAAAAGAACAGTTAAGCCTTGTGTTCAAGGTCACAGAGAGGCTAAAATAGCAAAGCTGACCTTGAAGTTCATGCCCAGACTCATCACTTTCCTGGTTTATGCTTCAGCAGGCTATAACATCCGCATCTCTAAACTCACTGTTGGGGTGCTTATCACTTTGATCAGGCTTGGTTCTAAAGAGCCCATCATTGCTGGCTATCTGCCCAGCTTTCTTAGCCCAGGCAGGAGTTTCAAAGGCAGAGAAGCCTTTGAACACAGGCAGGGTTTGTTCACCCCCTACTAATGGGGAGAAAACTCTTAGGCAAACCTTTTGCATGAGATGCCATTCTGTCATACTGTCCCAACACATTCTGAACTCTATTTGTGAACCTACCAGCTATTCTCATTTCCTCATGCCTTTATACACTTTCTGTCCCTTTTAAAATCCTCTCAACATTACCTTTTGGGACACCTCTTTCTCAGTTCAAATGAGCTTTTCTTCTGGACCCTACAGAATTCCTTACACACCTATTGTGGCATTTCTCACACTGGGCCCAAGTCAGTGTGCACACCTTTACCCTCCACCAGAGGAGACTTATGGGAACGAGTCTGGGCTTTGCTCCTCCTCTTAAGCATCCTGCCCAGGCCTGGCACATCATGCTGTCTTAAGTTTGTCAGATAATGTTTGAGTGTGATGGCACGTGAATCATAGAAGTGGTGGGACAACCCACCTAAGAAAAATCCAGAGTAGACCTGCTATTCTAGTTAAGCCTAGAAAAACTTCCGGAGGTGGTTTTTCTCTGTACATGGTATCTAGATAGTTTCATGGATTGAAATGCATCCCTCCCAATACATGTATATAATGACGTATTGTGGAAACTGTGTCATGATCCCCCATTGACCTTTTAAATCAAATAGTTGTAGGATTAAGGGTGAAACACAACAGTCCTGAACCCCTTCTCTGCCCTAATCAGATGTTAAAGGAGTTCCCCTAGGTTGTTCAGAGACCCTTAGCATATCACTGATAAATAATTCAGGAGTAGTGGAGTGCATGCTTTGGGACTGAAGTCCCAGCACAATGAAACTATTTGAAACCAGGGGAAGATCTGAACCTGTGGCAGTCTCCAGAGAATACGAGACCTACAGATGCTGAAGGAAACAAAAGCTTCCCTCGACAACCAAATGAAAGATCCTTTGCCTACAGCAGCCATTCTAAATTTGGACTTATGGTTCCTATACTGTAAGAGAATATGTATCTGTTAAAAGAGAGCCACTGTGGTATCTCTGTTACAGCAACGTTAGCTAGACACATGGGTCGCTATGAATCACAATCACACTCAGATAGAAGAGACTGAAAAGATCCTGATTCTTGTTCCTGTAAAAAAAGGCCTCTGAATAATCCGGAGAGCAGAAAGCCCATCTTTAAAGAATTCACCTGTCACACAATGTTATTTACCCAATTTTCCAACTGCAACCAAAGCCAAGCCTGATGGCTGCCCTCTGGTGGCTCCTCCGGTAATGGCAAGACAAAGACACCAGAGTGTGTTAAGTTCTTTATTAGTTATGGCTGTACTACCAGGGTCCCTAAGGTCTGCAGTGGGAACAGTCTCAGTGATCCATGGGGAACCCAGCAAATGTGGATCTCCCTTCCCACTTGGTCCCAGTAAGGTTCATTGTTTGTTTGTTTCAGATAAGACACAGAGGCTGGGATCAAAGAGTCCCAAGGTTAGAAGTGGAACTGGAAGGCCTCGGTCACGTGCTGCTTCCATGCCTCCAGGCTGGGAAGCAGAGATGAGATGCCCATGACGTGCCAGGTCTCACCATCCGACACCACTGAGGTCTGGTAGGACAGCAGCTGCACGCCTGCTTCTGCCAGGAGGCCTGTGGATTAGAAGAAACAGGGGTTAGCACAGGATGTGGGAAAGAAGGGGGTGGGGCTAGAGATGGAAGAAGAAGTTCTGGGCTTCAGGGGCCAAAGTTGGGGTCCCTGGGTGGTGAAAATAGCTAAGTAACTGACTACTACCGAGAGGTAGTTCAAATCCACCCAGAAGTGCCTCAGAAGATCTGCTTCCAAAAGGCCTTGGAAAGGCTATAGAGTGGTTTTACTTTACATGGGGTTGCTATGAATTGGATGGGACTCAATTACAACTAACAATGTGATCAAAGCTGCAGAGGGAGGATGTCACGGACCCAGGGCATCAGAGATGGGACAAATGAGACTGCCTGGCAGCTTCCCTGGCTGTTTCACAGACTGAGAATAAACATGGAGATTCTCAGGCAGGACAGGGACCAGGTATCTAGAAACCAAGCGCCAAGCCCATCTTTCCACTTACTGACTGCTCATTTTATCCTAAACCACAGCAAGGGAGAAAAACAAGGGAAGGTTCGCCTGGGAATCTGGCAATGATGGTGAATGGTCCTCCGAGGTCCAGAACACACCCTCTGCCAAATCTAGATGTGCCCCTAGCAGCCTCGGCTTCAGGGAACAAAGCTGAGCACAGCTGCTGAGGTCAGGCTGGACAATAAGGCTTGTGGTCAAGGGAAAAGCCTTCAGTCTGGGCTTGTCACAGGCAGGTCAAAACAACAATTTAATGTGGTGAGCAAGCTCTGGTCCCATTCTTAACACGTGGCTCTGCAACTTTATATATTTTTTTTCTTCTCTGAATTCAGTCCCTACTCCTACTGCCCCACTGTATGAGTCCCACAGTATGATATAGGCACATAGGTGTTCTGAGGTGTGTTAGAAGAGGTAGATCTGAAGGGCCTACTCCCAGTGCAGAAATCCCATGCCCACAGAGCCCTCCTCACCAATCATGGTGGGCAGCATGGCCGGGTTGGAGGGCGCAGCCCTGAACATGAGCAGGGGCAGTCCCCGGCGGAGAGGTACTTCCGGCCTGAAGACTGCACCATTGAGCGCCTGTAGCACAGGCGTGGTGCCCTGCACTGAGCCCACAGTTTGGTAAGGGGCACCGGCCAGGGTCACAGTCAGAAGGCATTCCCCGCAGGCCTGCTCCCCAGATGAGACAGCGCTGTGGGAGGTGATTACCTGTGGAGAGAGCAGGGGGCTCAGTTATTCTTTGAGGTGTGCCACATCCACGTTCTTGGCCCAGTTGCCCACTGAGAGGGCCAAACCAACATGCTTAGCAGTTCAGAGGCTGGGGGAAGGGGCAGAGGGCAGGGGACTAGCCGTGTGCTTTTGAGAATTAGCTTCCTGAAATGGTCAATGGCTTCCTAAAGGAATGATAATGAGATGTTGTAGGTAAAAGTACAGGAGGAGAGACAGATGGATAGAAGATAGGAGACTGCCGTGGACTGACTCAATGCGGCCCCTTCTGCTATGATTTACTACTTCGTGAACAGGATCTGTGGCCTTGTGGGAGGTAGTACTGGAGGGTCAAAGATGGAGAGAGAAGGAAGGAGTTGGGAACTAGAGGAGATAAAAAATCTCTTTGGAGCCCTTGGGGTGGGGCAAATGTTAACACTCCTGGCTGTTAACTGAAAAGTTGGAGGTTTGAGACCACTCAGAGATAGCAGAAGTAGTAGATCAGTAGATCACTTCTGCAAAGTCAGCCACTGAAAATCTGATACACAGTCCGACTCTAACACACAGGGTAGCCAAGGGCCAGACTTGACTTGCAAAATTGGCTTCATCTCACACTGATGCTCTAATGTCTACGATTCCTGCTAACTCCCACTGGCTGAGAAATCTGAAAGATCAAAAGTGAAGACACCATAGGGAAGCAGTGGGAGGGTATGGATGAGCTGTGCTCCCAGAGTTTCCAAGTTAGTCACTAGACCATCTCCAGACAACACCTCCCAGTCAATGGAGCCTGAAGAATCTGCTGGTTGTCACTTTCCTGTGCTGTGAATGGGGTATTATGGCTTCAGCTGCAGCCTCAGCAAACAGATACTTACATCCTAACTTCTATATCTGTAATTATGACCATGTTAGGAAATAGTAGCACTGGTTACAGTACGGTTGCCTGACACATCTGGCTACTAACCACAAGGTTAGCAATTTGACCAGCTGCTCAGTAGGAAAAGATGGGCAGGCTTCTCCCATAAAGATTCACAACCTTGAACCCTGAGAATAGGGTCACTTCAAGTGGGATGCAAGCTCACAGTGGTAGGTTTGGTTTTGGGGAGCAGGATATATTGACTTTTCTTTTGTTAGGTTAAGGAAGTCAGACCAGTGTCGGGTGGGCCCTAAACCTGGTTACGTCTGAGTTACACAAAGAACAGAGTAGACAGAGACACAAACCCAGCCAAAGATGCCACAGGAAGGCCGACACACACAACAGCTGCACCTGTAAACTCGGGAATTCGAGGTTTGAGGACACCTACCACGAAATCAACAATGAAGACCCTCCTCTTCCAGTCACGCCCTGGATTTTAATTTCTAGCTATCTAAATGGTGAAAGATAGATTTCTATTCTCCAAAGTCATCTATTTGTGTAATCTATATGGGAATACTTGGCAATCAAAAGATGTAGGCACTACTAATGCCTCCCTTCCACAGAGCAGTAGAGTTCACAAAGCATTTTCACATGCATTATTTCACTTAATCTTCATTCAGAGGTAGACACTGTCTCTATATTGCAGGTGAAGATGTTCTGGCTTCCCCTCCCAAAGACCCAGGCGCGGCACTGGAACTGTGCTCTGGAAGGAAAGAGAAGGCAGTGGTGGGAGATAAGGAAAGATAGGAACAGGGGACGTACGTTGAGCCCAGCTTCTTTCACTAGCAGCTTGGCATTCACCAAGTTCACATCAGCCTGATTGGAAGCTTCCTTCAGGAGGCCCACGATGACTGCGGGGCTCAGGCAGTTCCCAGCATTCTTCAGGGATGTTCCTGGGGACAGAAAGAAGTCACTGTGTTGAAACAAAGAAGCAGGCAGGAGGTCTTTGCCACCTCTTTATTCACTCCCAGAGGGCTCAGAACCATTCAGGGGAAGGCACAGTCCAGACCTGAGACAAGAAACTCAGGACTAGAAACTCCTCTTCAAAACTCAGCCCACCACACACTGCACCTCTCTGCACGTGCACTCTGCCCTGCTGGCCTGCCTGTCCTTCTTGAAGGCACATTCAGGGAATTTCTGACTCCCACTCCCACCTGACACTCAGAACTTTTTGAGCCTCAAGAAATGGAAACAGAAAGAAGCAAGTGAAACACTGTTCTAGTATGGAGGTCCACATCCTGGCAAGCAGGTCCCACAGAGGCCTTGCTTCTTCTGGGCCCAGAAACACAGGCCAGTGGGATCCCTGGTCCTGTCAGTGCTCCATGGACCAACGCACCCACCTGGTCTCTCTGCCTCGAGGTGCACAGATAACCAGCAGTCACTTGGGAAGGACATGCCTCTAGTGAGAAGATCCTTCCGTGGCCTCTCAACCACATTTGCACAGGTGTCCAGTGCCCCGAGGGTTAGATAAAGGGCACTGTTCTCATTCACACTCCACAGCTGAGCAAACACCTCCAAGGTGTGCCAGCGGGTCTTTACGGCCTAACAACCCACTTCAGTGTGTCGCAGAACATACAGTGTCTGCAAGTGGTTCACCTGGCCCCTCACTCCCACTCTCACTTGATATAAGAAAGGTAGGCTTAGGAGGGGAAGTCACCCTTTCCCTCTCTAGCGAAGCAGCAGGTTCAAGCCACCTGACATCCTGTGGCTTAGTGTAGGCTGTGCGCCACTGAACTTAACTGTCTCTCACATACAAGTCTATCCCTTGTGAGGTATCTCTTTGACCAAAGTAATGTACATGTTAAAAATACTTGTGCAACAATGAATGAATGAAAATTTTTTAAAATACTGCATAAATATGACTAGTAAAAATGAAATATATTTTCCCACTGACTTTGGCAAATCCTCTCTCTCCCCTCACTCAGTAGTAAACTGAGCTACATTTACCATGGGACATGGAGTCCCAAGACCGAGTCCAAGGCATCTCTGGGATGGTCACTCGCTCTGTGACCAGCCTGCAGTAGAAGTGTCAAGCAGGGTGCAGAGTTTACACCCTTGTCTACCCTCCTTCTCTAGCAAGGCAAGCTTATCTTATGCAGTTGGCGAAGTTCGGGCTTACCCTGTGTCACCACCTGGATGGTGCCTTTGGGAGACCCAGCCCAGGCTCCCATCAGTGTTCCCAGAGCTTCTGCTAGACCAATCCAAGGCTTGGTGTGTGGAGAGAAGGCACTGGTAAGGGCCTGGGCATTCACCTGCAGAGAAAGGGAGAGACAGACTGAGGGCAGGAAGAGGCAGGTCAAGGGCATACCTTCCCCACCTCAGCCCTCACCTCTTAAGACTTATTGCTAAGTCTCAGTGCCACATGGAGGACAGATGGCCAAGAGGCTATGGGTGTCTGCTGGGTGACACATGTCCATCTGCTGCCAGCCTCAGCAATGGACAAAGAAGACTCAAAATTGTCGAGGTAGGAAACAGTCCTTTCTTCCTTCACTGATGTCAGCCCTGCCTCACTCAAGCCAGCAAAGTGCTTGAGTACAGCAATAAGAAAGTGAATCTTTACATAATACGTTTGGAGACTGGTAGGGATTGGCTTGTGTCCCCCAAAACATGTGCTTTAAATCCTAACCATTTTTATATTGTGTTTGTAATCCTCTTTGAGGCGGGATTTTGGGTTATGTTAAGGAGGTAGAATTAGTGGAGGACATACTATGAGACAATTTCTTTTGAAGTATAAAAAGAGAAGTTTGAGCCAGCAATCAAACACCAACGTGGAAAAGAGGCATCACAGCACCTGTTTTCCCCATGAACCAAGAAAAATTAAGAGCTGGGTCTCCCCCAAGAGCTAAATGTGAAGGTAAACCTTCCTCCCGAGCCAGGGCCCTGAATTCAGACCGCTAGTCTCCTCAATGGTGATCAAACTCATTTCTGTTCCTTAAAGCTGCCCACATGTCAGAGTTCTAAATATAAAGTAGCAACACTAGGTAACTAAGACAAGGTGCACTGGTTACTTGGATATATGGATATAGCGTATATGATGGTATGTCTTTCAGGGATAGCAGTCTTATTTGCCTTTATTTTTCTTTTCTCTCTTGATATAAAATAACCAACAACAACACAAAACCAAATAAAGAACAGTATGTTTACATAATCACTAAACACCTCAGCCAAACACTGTCACTAATAAAGCTGACTCTATGCACCTTTGATGATCCTATTCCACACGTTGACCTATGTGACATCTACCACATGGAGTGCCAGGAAATCAACAGTAACAGAAGAAACTCAACCAAGAACCCATGGCCTTACAGTCTATTCTAACTCTAGTTGTTGTTAGGTGCCGCTGAGTCGTAGATGACTCATAGAGACCCTATAAACGAGAGGCCTGAGCACTTTTGATAGAGTTTCCAGAGGCAAGCCATTTTGGAAGTGGATTCCACTCCTGCTTCTTTTCAGTCTAGGGTCTGAATATGGAAATTATAAAAAAATATTATCATCACATACAAGTAAAATTGTACTTCAAGAAGTTTTAAAATGACTGGAGTAGTACCTGGGACAGGAAACTGCCAGAAATTCAAGCTGAGGTTAGAAGAGACCATGGAATGAAGGGCCTACATCAGATGGATCTTGGCTAAAAGCAGAGAATACCAGAAAGATGTTTGTGTTTCATTGACTATATGTAAAGGCATTTGACAGTATGGATCATAACAAATTATGGATAACATTGTGAAGAATGGGAATCCCAGAACACTTAACTGTGCTCATGTGAAAGCTATACACAGACCAATAAGCAGTTGTCCAAACAAAAACAGAATGTACTGCACGGTTTAAAATCAGGAAATATGTGCTTCAGGGCTGTATCTTTTCTCCCTATCTATTTAATATGAGCAAATATTCTGAGAAGTTGGACTATATGAAAAAGAATGTGGCGTCAGGATTAGAGAAAGACTCATCAACAACTATGGTATGCAGATGACATAACCTTGGCTGCAGAAAGTGAAAAGGACTTGAAATACTTTCTGCATAAAATCAAATAGTCTTTAATAAATAGTCTTATTATTACATTTCAACATCAAGAAAATGCTGAACCAATAGGCAACATCATTATAGAGAAAAGTCATCAATTATGTAATTTTACTTGTAGCCACAGCCAACATCCACAGAAAGTGAAGTCAAGAATCAAAAGCTCTAGGTGAGTACGCTGCCAAAGGTCTCTCATAACGACCCTATGAATGAAAGTCCTGGACCCTTGTCTAACTAACGTTCACTCTTTCTCCAGGTTCATAGGGTTTCCAGAGGCAAGCTATTATGGAAGTGGATGCCACTCCTGCTTCCAAGCTTGTTTTAATTGGGGAGCTCCGCCAAACACTGTCCACCATGGGTAACCATTCTCACATTTGACTCATCAGTGTCACAGAGAGAAAAAAAAATTTTTAGAAAAAACCAAAACAACTTATCTGAGGAGTAACTATAAATAGTCTACCTCCTAAGATTAAAGAGTTCTGGTGGCCTAGTGGTAAAAAGCTATGTGGCAATCCTGAAGGCACACAATCCACTAGCTGCTCCTCCTGTGAGATTAACTGCCTCTGAAAGCTTGCTGGAGGGACAGCTATGGGTTGGCTCTGACTCGATGACCCACAACAAGATGGGAAAAGGGGCTCTAATGGCCCAATGGGTAAGGAGGTGCGCTGCCAATGCAAAGGCACGTGGTTTCAATCTATCAGTTGCTCCGTGGGAGAAAGATGGGACTGGAAAGTCCTCTATGAGTTGGTTCCAACTTGACTGTACACAACAGCAAAATGGAGAAATCCTGCAGTTTCACTTGATGGAATTTGTGTTAGGGAGTCCCCTTTAGGAAAAGCCCTGGAATGTCTCCACTATCCAATACCAATACTGATCTCGAGGGCAGCAACTATGAAAGAGAGCAAAGATCTTAGTGAGAGAGAGCTACGTGTGTAAAGCCAAGCCAAGACTGATGGCCACTGTCACGAGCTGACAGGAGGGTCAGCTATGGATTGGTTCCAACTTTATAGGACATAACAACAACTCTTTTCCAAGGGTTGCTATGAGCCTGGAATGCTAGGCCATCAAACTTAGACAGGGCAGGCTGAACAAACATTCTGTGTCTCTACTGTTACAATTTTCTCCTCATTGACTACATTCCCATGCTGAGGGTCAGCCTAGAAGGTCAGGAAGCCCCCGCCTCACTCCCATTGACCGTTTAGTGCCTTGACCACATTCTCTGGGCTAAGCACAAAGGTGTCACAGCAGCTCAGAGAAGCTTAAGACGTTGCTTCTGCTTCCAGAGAAAGTCAAGGAGAAAGAAATGGAAATTTGATAACGTAGTCATTAGCCAACAGAAAGGACTGAGTGGGACTGGGGAAAAAAACCAAGTCTGAGTTAAGACAGCGCAGAGCGTGGTAAAGGAAGGCTTGTTTTATTTATCTCTTCCCCTAGAGAGCTAGATAAGGAACAGGGCATCTCAAGAGCTGAACTGTCTGAAGTTAGGAGGGAGGGACAAAAGGGCATTCCAGGAAGGCAAATATAGGCAAAGCCAAGTGGGGCCACTCCGACTCACATCAAGTATCTAGAACAGGCACATGTACAGAGGTTACCAAGGAAAGGGGGGGTGGAGCGGGAAGGGGCAGCCAGTGTTTAGGAAGTATTGATGATGGAAAATGTGGCCACAGTTAATAGAGATGGTTGCATAGAATTGATGTAATCAGTGTTCCTGAACTATACAAGTAAATAACATTGAACAGGCAAATGTGGTGGTGATGGTGTTGTTGTTGTTATGTGCTGTTGTGTCAACTATGATTCACAGCAACTCTATCAACAACATGTCTGAACTTATCCTGAGCCAACCTCACCATCTGCAATACTAGACCTAGTTGCTAGAATCACTGTCAATCCATCTTATTGAGGGGTCTTCCTCGCTTGCACTGACCCCTCCACATTTTCAAGCATGATGTCCTTCTCCAAAGACTGGCCCCTCCTGGCAATATGCCCAAAGTTCATGAGATGGAGTTTCACCATCCTTGTGTCCCTGGTTTCAGTTTTCCAGTACAGATCTGTTTGTTCTCTTGGTAGCCCAAGGCATAAAGACTCTTCTTCAGCATTACAACTCAAAGGCATTCATTCTTTTTCTGTCATCCTTATTCACTCTCCAGCTTTCAGATGCATAGCAAGTAACAGAAAAGAGATGCACTTTAATCTCTAGATTGACATCATTGCTCTTTAGTACTCCGGAGATGTCTTGTAATGTTAAGAGTTTATGGTTCAAAATTGATTCCCTAGTCACTGACTGACTTTGTCATGAGGATGGGTAAAAATGCAAATAGGGTATTCCAGCTTATTCACAAAGAGATTGGCTAGTCTTGCCAATACACATAGGGATTGGCTAGTCTTGTCATTAAATTGAGTGAATACAGCAGCAGAATTGGACAGTCTTATCACTAGAAAAGAAGAAGCAAGAGAATGCAGCATATCCTTTAGGGACAAACACTCTTAAGCCAACCAGATCAGGGCCTACAGGAGCAGCAGCCATAGCAGCCAGCAGCAGAGAACTAGAGATTTGATGTGAGATGGAACAGCCCTTGGAATTGCTACCTCATAGGGACCTGGAGCTAGAAGTCTTTGTCCAAGTTTGTTGGAGGACTTGGGTGAGGGGTGCAAGGAAAAGCCATAACTGGCAGGAGTAAGATCCTAAAGCCACAAGGATGAGGTGCCTGTGAGCACATGTCTACAGCTGTCCTGAGTGAGTGATGGTATTCTGCTATTAACCTGAAATATAGTCTCTGTGTATGTGTCTGTGTGTATACCATCAAATCGGATCTGACTGGTACAGGAGGAGATTGTCCCTCCTTCTCCAGCAGAGGCTCTGACGGATTTAAACTCCTCACCTCTGGGATTGCAGTACAGCTTCTTTGCCACTAGGCTATCAGAGCTCGCCTGAATTATAGTCTTTTGACTTCCCAAATATGGTTCTGTGTGGTCTGTAAGCTATTGCAGCAGATTTTGGACTCAATAAAGCAGTAAACTGGGTGTTGGGATAAGAAAGAGATGTGGGAGTGTGGAGGACATGTCTGACTTTATGGGATTTGGTTTTGTATTGTTGATGTGTTGACAGGGACAGTTCCCCTTTGTGGAGTTGGTAAAGGTCAGATATGGCAATCTTCGTGTGGCTTTTGCTCTTTTTACAGGTTCCTGACAGCAGAGTTTCCCAACGCAACTTGTGTTTTGATTTTATGACTGCTGGTGCCCAAGAGTATTGCTTTTGAATCCAAGTAAGATCAACTTGTTAACAACTTCAATCATTTTTCTATTGTGATGCTGCTTATTGGCCCAGTGGTAAAGTTTTTGTTTTCTTGGTGTTGAGATGAAATCTATATTGAAGGCTGTAGTTTTTGAGCTGCTTGCAGTAAGTGCTTCAAATCCTTCTCTCTTTCAGTGAGCAAGGTTATGTCATCTGCCTAACACAAACTGTTGATGAGTCTTCCTCCAATCCTGTTGCCACACTCTTCTTCATAAAGTCCAGCTTCTTGAGTGATCTGTTCAGCATATAGACTGTAAGAAGTAAGAAAATTTGAAGAACTTGCTCAGCATTTCTTAAGCTGAGAGAACTGCAGAACAAATTCAAACCTCAAGTTGCAACACTGAAAGATGTTATGGGTAAAACTGTGAATGATACAGGAGGCACCAAAAAAAGATGGAAGGAATATACAGAGTCACTATACCAAAAGAATTGGCTAACATGGAACAATTTCAGCAAGTAGCATATGATCAAAACCCAACAATAATAAATGAAGAAGTTCAAGCTGCTCTGAAGGCATTGGCAAAAAAATAAGGCCCCAGGAATTGATGAAATAGCAATTGGCATATTCTAACAAAAAGCAACATGCCTGAAGTATGTGAGGCGAAGTCTCATCATTCTTACCTCCAAAAGGCACTCTAGCTGCACCCTCTCCAAGACATACTTGTTTGCTCTTTTGGCCGTTCATGGGATGTTCAGTGCTCTTCTCCAACACCACAGTGCAAAGGCATCAATTCTTTTCCTGTCATCCTTATTCATTGTTCAGCTCTCAAATGCATAGCAAATAATTGAAAAGACTATGGCTTGAATCAGATGAACCTTAGTTCTCAAAATTACCTCATTACTCCTCACTAATTTAGAGACATCCCTAACTGCAGATTTTCCCAGTGCAATGTGTCTCCTTATTTCTTGACTGCTCATACCAAGGGTGTTAATTGTGGACCCAAGTTAGATGAAGTTGTTGTTAATTTCAATCTTTTCTCCATCCATCATGATGTTACCTATCAGTGCAGTGGTAAGAATCGTTGTTTTCTTGACATTGAGATGCAATCCATACCAAAGGCTGCATTCCTTGACCTTCTGCAACAAATATTTCACGTCCTGCTCACTTTCAGCAAACAAGGTTGTGTCATCTGCTTAACACAGGTTATTGATGAGTCTCCCTATAATCCTGATGCCACATTCCTCTTCATAGAGTCCACCTTCTCAAAGAATTCTCTCAGCATGCAAACGGAATAGGTATGGAGAGAGAATACATCCCTGACACACTCCATTCTTAATTTTAAAGCATGAAGTGTTCCCCTGCTCTGTTTGCATAATCTCCTGGTCTAGGTATAGGTTTTGCATGAGCACAATTAAGTATTATTGTTTAACTGAAATTAAGCAACAGCAACAAAAAAGGAGATTATTTAGGAAATCATGATGATTTGAGAAAAAGCTAGTATAGAGGGTTCATTTAGGGATAGGGAAATCCTCACTAGGATCCTAAGGCAGACATGAAAAAAAAAAAGACTCATTGAGCTTACCAAGGTGAGCATTCTGCAAAGGGGCCTTCCTCTCACCTACTGAATCTTATTGTCACCCTGGCAACATGTCCTTTCCAAGGAAGGTGAAGAACAAAGGAGCCTTTTTTTTAAAGGCTAAGCTTGGGTAGGGTTAAGGTCTACAATCTCTACAGCAAGGCTACAGTATAGCAGGCAAAGCTGGTAGCTCCTCCTGCTAGCTTCATAGTAGGGCTAGAGAGGGGATGCTTCTGTGTACCCAACACAGTAGGGGCTGATTCAGTGCACCACATCACTCCTCACCCATGTGGACACCACTCCCAACAAGATGCCTTTCTCATAGCCATACTTACGACCCCTGCTAGCGATTTCCCCTTCACCATGTCGACGAACTGGACAGCGATTTCCTCCCCACAGCGGCTCTGGGCCTCCTTGGTACTGGCACCTAGGTGAGGGCAGCTGATGACATTCTCATGGTCCACCAAGGCTCGGTCTCGTGGTGGTTCCTGTCCAGGAAGACACATTATTGGTTGGCTGCAGTGCCTGGACCACACTTCTCTCCCCCAGAAATTGTAGAGAAAGAAGACAAGAGCAGTTGCTCATTCTACTTCTGATTTATTGAGGTGGATATTCATTTTATACCCAGATTGCTCACAGATGCTCAACCTGAGCAAAGAAGATAGCAAAAACTGTGAACCAGAGTCAAATCCCAGCCTTACCACCTACCATCTATGTGTCTCTGGGCAAATCTCAATCTCTTTGAGCCTCAGTTTCCCTTTCCACTAAATGAAGTTAATACCCTCCACTTCATAACATCATTGTGGGGATTACACCCTTGGAGCGCCCGGGTGGTACAAGTGATCCATTCACTCAGCTGTTAATTCTAACTGAAAGATTAGAGGTGTGAGTTCACTCAGAGCTAAGTAGGAAGAAAGGCCTGGCTGTCTAATTCCAAAAAAAATCAGCTTGTGAAGAGCCCAAGGAGCCTGGCTCTACTCTGACACACCCATGTGTTGCCATAAAACGGTCAACTTGCCAACGTCTAGTTTTATGCACCTGTTAGAAAAGTCTTCAGTGGATAGTAGCAGGGTTGTTGCTTTCCTCCTAAGACTCCCCAGCACTGCATCTTTGCAGCAATTACTGTCACTGTGCCTCACAGGTTCTCATCACTGCGTCATGCTCTTCACAGGCACTCAACACGGTGTATCTGTACCCTAGTTCTCACCAGGGCAGGCCACTTACCTGAGACACCTTCACCCCACCTCCAGAGTCCCTTCCACCCCTTTTGCACACTGACAAGAATGTACTACCCTTGGGAGTGTCATGTAGGCCTCTCTTTTTTGCCCTCTTTCCAGTGCTTTGTTTGCTCCTTCTGAATTTTAGCCACATATCCCTGAGTCCAGGTCATGTAATAGGTACTGTGAGGATGCCCAGGATAACAGGTTTGGGGCAAAAATGCAGTGTTCGAAAGGATGCTCATACAGAGACAGGCAAGCCACTCTTTCCAGGAGTACCTCATGCAGCCGAGCGAGATGATCCTGAGTCTAAGTCACAATGCACCACAGGAGCTCAGGGAGCGCCAGTGGCTTGCTCATGCCACACAGCTAATAGGTACTGGAAGACACACCCCCTAACCACCTGATCCAGAATCCATGTCTCTTCTTCTGTCCTGGGAGGAGGGATGCTCTGACACATGCTGACAAAGTGCTTAGGGGAAAAGTATCAATGCATTTGTCCCCCTAATCCACATTTCACCAGGTGTGAGGACAAGGCACGAAGGGAGATAAGACCTAGAGCCTCGCCTTTGTTCCCACAGGAAGTCCTAGCGAGAGCAGCCCACTCTGGAGACTGGGAGCTCTTCTAACCATTCTCCTCAGGCTTCCTTCCTGCCCTGGATGAGGGGAGAGGAACAAGAAAGCCAGTGGGGCCCTAAGGAGAGACTTCTCCCAGTGATGATACTGCACTTACATCAGAGGTCTGGTCAGTGTATTAAATTGCTCTCCCGCTGGCTAAATCCTTGTCCTCATAGATCAATAGGCTGGCAACTGTTCAGCACTGATTCACAACCCCTATCTTCCCCTAAGGATACCAAAATGGCAACAGACTGAGCAGCCCTATATCAAAGACCAGTTCCTGTTTAAAACTTGCTTCTCACAAAAATCAGCACATGAAAGCCCCTCAGAACAGAGTATTCTTGCAAACGATCTCCATTTACCCTGGACACTAGGAACTGTAAGCCAAAGTCTTCCACTACCGTACTGGGCTTACGTTGCCATGAGGCCTCGAGCCCCCATCTCTCCCTCCTCCTCCACCACAAACTGCTGGGTACTCACCTCAGTAAACACGTCCAGTGCAGCCCCAGCACACTGACCAGACTGCAGGGCTCGGAGCAGGGCGCCTTCGTCCACGATGCCTCCCCGAGCGCAGTTCACCACACGCACCCCCTTCTTGCACTGGGCAAATGTGCTGTCATTCAGCAATCCTGGAATAAAGAGCAGCGTTTCCTGCTGGGATGGTGCCTGGGCTTTGTGCTCTTACATCACTTTTAGAGACTCTCCCATCCCTCTCTGTCCCTTCTCTCTCCTTTCAAATGCTCTGGGACAGGAGCTCCTTTTTTTTGTACCTGGGATAGACTCCAAGCCAACGTCCATCCCAGAAGTCTCTGAGATGCTCCTGTCTCAAAAGGATCCTAGAGTCAGGAAACCCTGCCCCCAGCAGTCTTCATAGTACAGGCTGTGCCAAACTTGCCCAGGGGCCTTATGCATTTCCACCTGCTCTCCATTCCTCCCTGATGTGGGCCATCTACTAGAGCATCACCATGCCTCGGGAGACTGGTGGTCCTCCCCACGGCTGCTCACCAGCATCCTCTGAGGGCACATCCTGCTCTGGGCTACGGCTTACGCGACACCCACAAGGCAGGAACCCACGCACCTGTTGTTGAGGGCAGGAGTGGTGTGTGCACTGTGATGAAGTCACAGAGAGGCCAGATCTCTTCCAGTGGCAGCTGCTGAACTCCGAAGGAGGAAGATACCTCTGCAGAGATGATGGGGTCGTACCCTATAGTCTGGTCAGAAGCCAGAGAAAAGAGTGTTATTATTATTATTCATCAGAGTTACTATTTTACTGAGCACTTAACATATGTTAAGCCTCTGTAAACACTAATTTACTTCCATGACAATCCGGTGAGGCTGATATTGTTCTTTTTTTAAAAAAGAAAAAATTATTCATTCACTGTTGCACAATTTCTTTCCTGCCTCTCCCTACCCTCTCCCCTAGTCCACTTTGCAATGCACTTTTTTTTTAATTTAAAATATTTTTATTACACTTTTTAGAACATACACACCCACAGATTTTTACATCAATATTTCAGTGTGATGAAAAGATTTGTGACTTTTGCTATGGAGTGTTATTCCTTTTAGCTTATCCCTTTAGCTTGAATACCTGGCTTTCTCATCACCAATTTTTGCATGTTTTTCCCCTCCTTTGTTTCTTTTTTTTAAAAATTATTATTAAATTTTATTAGTTTTAGTGAACATTTACAGAGATTTTGGGTTTTCATTCATTCATTGTTGCATGCAGTGCACTTCTATTCTAGATTGGTGTCATATATAAAATACCTAATCATACATTCCTTTCAGATCATTCTTCCTCTCATTGTTCCAATGCAGTGTTCATCATCTATCCACTCTTTTCCTATTGGTTGATATTGTTTTTATTTCCACTTTAGGACTAAGAGAAGCAGGGCTGACACAACCAGGAGGTTCCTAGGGACCACAGATGGAAGAAAAGCACACGAATGGCTGGACAAGGCGAACTTGAAGGAGGGCTGTGAGAGAAGATGGGCACAAGGGAGCCAGTAAATAGTTGAGAGGGAAGAGACTACAACTGTACTGTCCACAGGTCCAAAGACAGGCAGATGTGCTAAGTAAACAGAGTGAGGAAAAGATCAGGAAGGAAAGTAGAGTGGGCCAGAAATGGGACTAGGACTTGGCACCAGGGGAGGGTGTAATCTCAGTGCTGTCATGCCAGTAGGGAAAGGATGTACTCTCACTTGAAATGTCCTTGAATAAGCCTTTCGATGCAGCTAGCCTTGGCAGGCCTACCTTGGTGACTTCTTGTTGTGTACCGTCGAGTTGGAACCAACCCATCGCTGACCCTCTGGCAGGTTTTCCGAGGCAGTAAATCACACAGGTGGATATTGCCCATCCTTCTGAAGAGCGGCTGGCGGATTTGAACCACGTGCCTTGGGGAATTCTTTACAGCTTCTTGCCACTAGGCAACCAGAACTCTCTACCTTGGTGACTAAGCTCACACAAAGCTACATTTGACCAGAGGCAAAGCCTTTCAGCAGGTCTGTTTGGGAAGTGGCACATGGAGGCAACGTGGGCAGGGAAGAACCCAGGACGGTCCTGGTCTAGGCTGGCTGGGGAAAATGGAAGTCATGAAAACAGAGGCTTCCTTGAGGCTTTTGAGAAAAAAGAACAGCTTCTGGAAGATGGGAGCATGCAGGGAAATTCCAAGGGAGTAAACTATGTCCCCCTATGAATCTGGCCAAAGGTCATTGGACAGTCAGGATGGGAAATGGGAAGCTGTGGGAGAAAAAAACTCTGAGGGAGGAAGAAAGGAAGTGGAGGCATGATCAATAATGGCTACTGTTTACAGAGCATTTTTCTTCGAGTCAGGTGCCTTTTAGCCCTAGGGTTCTAGTGGTAAGGAGTTGTACTGCCACACTAAAGGCATGTGAGTTCAAACCCACCACCTGCTCTTTGGGATAAAGATGGGCACTCTTCTCCTGTGCAAAGATTTACTGCCTCTGAAAACTCATAGCTGGAGGGTTAGCTATGAATTGGTACCAGCTCAGTGCTTGGAAGGGTGAAGGGACAGCGTAGGAGAGGAAGACCTCAGATGAGATGGGTTGATACAGTAACTAGGGTAATGGGGGTAGGTGTGTCGGAGTCAGTGAGACTGGCTCAGGGCAGGCCAGGCTACAGAGCTGCTGTACATAGGGATGCTATGAGTCGCAGTCAACTCAACAGCACATAACAACAACAACAGTGGTACATGACAACCACATGACTTGGATGCTATTGGTTTTCTATTTTACAGATGCGGAAACGGAGGCAAGGAGGGGTTAAATGGCTCACCAAGGTCTCACAGCGAATAAATGGGTACAGACACCAGGACAGCAGATGAGAGGGTGTGGAATGAGGAAAGGAGGGACGTGTCTCTGCAGAGACCTGCTGTCACCTGAGGAGTAGTCACCCCACGGCTACCAGGGAGAGCAGCACTGTCGCAGAAGTGGCCAGGGAGTTCACAGCTCATGCTGAGAATGGAGGTTGTGAATGAGATGAAAAGTCTCTCCTCTCCTACATGGGTCCGTTTTCCATGCCAGCTCTCTGTAAGAGCAATGCCTGTAAGGTTATCAAGCTGTGCCGGGCAGGTGGCCAGAGTACAGCCAGGTACAACGGCTTTGACTCACAGCAACAGCTGAGATCTGCCTACTTTCTGTTTTGTTGGACCTTCTCTCAGTTCTGAGAGTTCAGTCAGAAACACCGATGGGACCAGTAATGGAAGGGACTTGGGAATTCTGACTCTGTCCTCAGCAAGGTGGGACAGTAGACTGAGCCTGGACAGGCCTGCAGGACCCAAGGTTTCCAGCCATGACTCAAAGCTCTGGACTTCCCCCTCACAGTATGTGCTCCCTCTGGCTCTGGGTCCTTGACCCTCAAATAGCCCTCTTTCCCTTCTGGCAGAAGGAATGAAATGTCCAGGGGCGGAGTTATACATCCCTGCCCTTGTTGTTACAAGTCTCCTTTGTCTGTAGCTCTGAGAATGACTAGGACAATGGGCCCATTCATCTCTAATCCAGATGGATTTTTTTTCATGTGGAGTGGGGAGAGGAAGAGCAAAAAGTCAAGTTAGCCTGCAGTAGTTCACAGGCCTTTCCCTCCTGCTCTGCTCTCATGAGCCAAGAAACTGTAAGGAAGAGTCTACACCGTGAATCTGTCTCCTGACCCCGCACCATGGCTAGCAAGCCCCTCAGGTTCAAGGCAGAGTTGGATGGAGTTAAGCATCATCCTTCACAGAGACAGAGTCTCACATTCATCCATATACAGCTACAGATGAGAATTTGGTTGAGAATGTCCTTGTTCTCAGTTTTCTCTTGAGGTAGCAAGGCAGACAGGAGCTGAAATCTCAGCTAGGAAATGAGCATAACACCTTCTGGAAGACATACAAGCACAGGGAGCTGAATCTACAGAGCTAGAGACTGTTATTTGGCAATTACTGTGGAAGAAAAAGGGAGCTCTGGTGGCTTACTGGTAAAGAGCTGGGCTTCCAAATCAAAGGAACACAGTTCAAACTCATCAGATACTATATGGGAGAAAGATGGGCAATCTCCTCCCATGGGATGTACTGGCTCTGAAAAGCTGCTGGAGGGCCAACCATGAGTGGGTTCTGACTTGATGGTATACAACAATATGGGGGAAAGAGGAGAGAATGGTACAGAGTGTAAAGTATTAGGCTACTGACAAAAAGTCAGGGGTTTTGAGTCTACCAACCTCTCCATGAAAGAAAAATGAGCAGTATTTCCCTTAAAGATTTACAGCTTTGAAAGTCCGATTAAGGTGGGATTTACTCAATTGCAGAGGAAAACATATCAAGCTGAAGAAATATCCTAGAGAATATCCTACACCAGGAGGCCATGCTGGGAGAACAGAAATGGTGCCATCAGTCCCAGGAGACGTGTGCCCGACCTGGTCCTGATGTGTCCGAATGCATGGCTATTGGAGCACCTCTCTGTACACATCTCCTACAGAAGAACCCCAGAAAAACCTGAAGGTATGCTCCACCTTGGCCCCGGCCTCAGTGCAGAGCCCCCACTCTGGTGTAGTAAAGAAACCCTTGCTTCCCCGGGGCTATCTTGGCCAGAGGCTGATGCTGCTGCCTTAGTAGTGAGACCCCAAAATTAAAGAATTGTTGAGAAGAATCCTATGGTCAATGCCTTCTCCACCCTTTAGCTAATGTGTTTTCTCTTTAGCAATAGCACTCTTTTTTGGCTCCCAACTGCTTCCTCCCCTACCCAGTGAGATCTTAAATACAAATTCAATACGAAAAATAAAAATGAGTTGTCACTGGGTGATTCGACTCTGCGTCAGGGCACACCTGTGCTTCATAGACTTTCTGTGGCTGTAATTTTTTAATAATAGCTTGTCAGGTTTTTCCCCCTAAAGATAAATGAGTCATCCTGGACCTCTAACATACGGACACTCTGAGTGCTACTGAATCAGAACCAACACACACAGCTGATCTCCCAGTGGATTTTCAAAGTCAGTAAAATGTACAGGAGGAGTGTTTCTCTTTCTCCTGGAGCAGCTGGTGGATGTGAATTGCACGCCTTTAGGATCATAGCGCAGCTTCTTATCACTTTAAAATAACCCTACATTCTATGCTACAGAGTTGAAAGACCACTGCTTAATTCTTGACTCACCACGTCCACATTTGTCCTTAAGACACCCTTCAGGACCGAGCAGATCTAGAAAGAGCTGCAGGGCCCCAGAACCAGGGCAATGAGCGCTCCAGGCACCAGACTGAGATAGGCACTGACTGTTCCGCAAAGTTTGCGTCCTTAGGGTGACCAAACAACACCATGACGCAGGGACTGTTGAACTTATATGGATCTTTAACGAAGACGGCTGTGGTGCCAGGCAAAACTGTTTCACAGGTAAAGAAGCTGGTAGCCCATGGCTGATGAGTCAGGAGACCCAGCGTCTAAATTCTACCACTTCCTAGGCTTATCATCTTGAGCATTATCATATAACCTTCCTGGACCTCAGTTCCTTATCTGTAAAACCAGGATAACAATACTGACCCACAGGGTTGTTGTGAGGATAGAATTTGATGCAGCAGAGCTCAGTCAGCACCATATGACGCTAAAGGAAGGGATGGTAGCTACGAGGTTCTGGGTGAGTGTTCACCTCTCTGGGCTCTGACTCATAACACTGACAGTAAAGGGATGTTAAAAGATGCTGGTCTGCTCCCTTATGGAAAACACTGATAAGAATGTCTAAGACTTGGCCACTGACTGGCTTGGTCCTGCTGACACTTTCTAGGGGATACATCAGTCTGAACGGGTTGGGTCTACAAAGTTACAACCTCTTAGTCAATTGTGGCAACACTATTGAGAAAAAGTACTAGGAAAAAAATCACCATTTTTCAGGCTGCAAGAATGATCCTAAAACACACATCTGTGCCAATCTGCCAAGCAGTCAGGCCAGTATGCCAGGTCTCCATCGGTACCTGTGATGGGTGGAATGGCAGCAAAGGTGGCTTGTCATCCTGACCAACCTCAGCACACACAGCCAGGCAGTGATGGAGAGCTACGCTCCCTAGGAGCTAATTGTAGCACCTCTCAGCCTTCCTAAGTGCTCAGGGATTTAAAAAAACAAAAGGAAACAAATCGGACAATCCCAGTATCTCCTTGAAGCACCTGTGATATGAAGAAGTCAGCTCTGAAAAGATAACTCTGTAAAGGACCACATACCGGCATTAGTTAACAGCCTAATTAACTATTATGGGCCTGGGTGCCAGGCCCCAGTAGAGACAGAAAAACCCTCATTTTCTTTGCACTCATTGCCATGGGCTCAATCAGGTCCACTCAATCAGCCCCCCTTGGGCTCATTCTCATAACATGGGCCCCTTGTCTGCTCTTTCTTTAATTAGGGTCTTCTCCCACAATCCTGTAACTAAGGACAGTATTCAATTTAAAAACAAAAACAAAAACAAACACAAAACAAATCACCTCAAACTCTTTGCCAAGTTAGGACCAACTGATAGCTGACCCTCCAGCAGTTTTCAGAGGCTGTGATGCACATGGAAGGAGATTGCCTGCCCTTCCCCCTCGGAGCCCCTTGATGGATTCGTAGAATGACTCCGTACGGTCTACACCATCAGAGCGCCTCATAACTGACCCATGAGTGGGTTTTTGAGAGTCTTCTATAGTTCACACAGGTTCCCGTGGCTACAAAGCAAATTCTGCTACAAAAATTATTTTGCAGGAAGCTGGATGCCCATGGGCAAAGGATTTTAAAAAATGCCAAGCCTTCAGACTGTAAGGGGTATTTTCTCTATCCTCTCAGTATCTTCTCCACACTGGTCGTCCAGGTTTATCTGCACCTACCTGTAGGGATGGGGTGCTTGCTCTCTCCCCAAACCACCTGCCATAGTTAGCATTGCCTATCCACTTGGTCATGGTTCTCTGGTTAAGTAATGATGCAGTAATGGCCCCTCTCATGTGGTCTGATGTGATCAGCGCTAATCTGGAATAAAAGGATTAAGGTGGAGGGCTGTCCTCTGCTCTACTGTCTTCTGTTAAGTTGTTCTCTCACATTTAGATAATAAACTGTAGTCTTCAATAATGTCACAAATAAAGAAACTCCAAGGATACCTCTCTCCTGAGATTTGGCCCATAGATGTAGGACTTGCCAGCCTTTACAAGTCCATAAGCTACTTTTCTTGAGAGAAATCTATTGTTGTTGTTAGGTGCCCTCAAGTTGACTATGACACACAGCCACCTCTGAACAAGAGACCTGAACCTTGTCCTGTCCTATGCCATCCTCACAATCTCCACACTGTGACAGTCACTGTGTCAATCCATCTTATTGAGAGTCTTCTTCTCTTTCTCTGACTCTCCACCTTCCCCAGTATGGTACCTTTTGCCAAGAAATAGCACCTTCTGACAAAATGCCCAAGTATGTGAGATGAAGTCTCACCTCTTTGGAGCTGCTCCTTTAAGGAGCAGCCTGGTTCTACTTCCTCCAAGACCGATTTGTTTGTACTTTTGGCAGTCTGTGGATTATTCAGTACTTTTCTCCAACATCATAATTCAAAGGTATTGTTCCTCTTCTGTCATCCTTATTTCCTGTCCAATTTTCAGAAGCATGGAAAGCAATTGAACACACCTTGGCTAGGGTCAGGTACGTTTTAGTCTTTAAACTGACATTATTGCTCTTTAAACTCAATTCACTACTGTCAAGTCAGAACCTTTGGCTGAACCTTCAGCCATTTTCAGTGGCTACAAATTACACATCCACAAGTCCCCCAGAGCTCCCTGGAGGCTTAGTAGAAAGGAGTTGTATGGCCAATTGTAAAGGCATATGGTTCAGATCCACCAGTTGATTCATGGGAGAAATATGAGCAGACTCCTCCTGTGCAATTTACTGCCCCTGAAAATTCACTGGAGGGTCAACTCTGAGTCAGCTCCAACTCAGTGGTACATAGCAACAATAGTAGCATTTCTCTTTCACACTTTAGAGAGGTTCTCAACAGCAGATTTTCCCCAATACAACACATCTTTTGATTTCCTGATTGCTGTTAACATAGGTGTTCACTGTGGATCCAAGCAAAATGAAATTGTTGACAAGTTCAATTTTCTTCATCTGTCATGATATTGCCTATTGATCCAGTGGTAAGGATTTATATTTTCTTCATGTTGAGATATAATCTATATTGAAGGCTACAGTCTTTGATCTTCTGATGAAAATGTTTCAAATCCTCTTTCTTTCTGAAAGCCAGGTTGCGTCTTCTGCATAAAGCAGGCTGTTGAGCAGTCTTCCAGAAAACCTGATGTCACATTCTTTATGTAGTCCAACTTCTGAAATTATTTGCTCAGCATATAGATAGAACTGGTAGCGAGAAAGGATACAGCCCTAACACACTTTCTTGATTCTAAACTGTGCAGCATTTCCTTGTTCTTTACAAACAGCTGAGTTTTTGTCTGTTAGTAGATTTCTCATGACTATAATTAAATGTTCTTGGATTCTTGTTCTTCTCACTGTTAGCCATAATTACTTGTTATCCATACTGTCATATTTCTTTGCATAATCAAGAAATGATAAGTAAAAATCTTTCTGGTATTATTCTCTGCTTTCAGTCAAGATTCATCTGATATCAGCAATGACATCCCTTATTACACAGCCTTTTCAAAATCCAGCTTAAATTTACAGCAGTTCTGTCAATGTACTGTTCCTGTCAGTTTTGAGTAATTTTCTGCAAGAGTTTTACTTACATACAATATTAATAATGTTCAAAAATTTCCACATTCTATTGGATCATCTTTTCTGGGAATGGAACAAATATGGATCTTTTCCTGTCAGTTGGCAATCAATCAATCAATAAATATATATATATATAATCTCTATAGTCAACAGTCTTGGCACCAGCAGCCAGGAAATTAAAAGGCACATTGCCATGGGAAAGTCTGCTGTTAGGGACCTCTCCAAAGTGCTGAAGAGCAGTGGTGTTTCTCTGGAGACTAAGGTGTGTCTGATATGCACCAAAGAGTTGGACAATGACCAAGGAGGATAGAAGGAGAATTGATGCCTTTGAGCTGTGGTGCTGGAGAACAGTATTGAGAATACCATGGACTGCTAGGAAAACAAACAGATTTGTCCTGGAGAGGGTTAAACCGGGTGGCTCCTTGGAGGCAAGGATTCTAAGGCTCCGTCTAACTTACTTTGGACATGTTGTGAGGAGAGACTGGTCCTTAGAGAGGGACATCATGCTTGGGAGGGTGGAGGGATGGCGCAGGAGAGGAAGGCCCTCTATGAGGTGGATTGATTCAGTGACTGGGATAATTGGGATGGGAGTGTCAGAGACAGTGCGATTGGCACAGGACAGAGCGGAGTTTAGGGCTGTTGTACATAGGGTCGCTATGAGTTGAAGGCGACTCGACAGCACATAACAACAACACACACACACACACACACATATATATATATATATACACACACACACACACACACATATACACACACACATTTATATATTTATATACTTTCTTTACATATATATATGCATACCGAAGCTCTAGAGAATCTACCTACCTGTCTATAAATAAACAAGCTTCATTGATTTTGCTTCTCTGCAGAACCCAGCCTGAGGCACCACTTGTCCCACCTGGGGACAGATTTATCTGTGGAGCTCTGTCCTCTTCAGCTCACAACCATGGCTCTTTCCGAGCTCTACTTTGGGGAAGCAGACAAGGAGTGGGCTGTGTGGCTCTTCAACAGGGTAGCCTTTCTCCTATATGAAGCCCCCCCACTATCACTCCAGAAACTTTATCAGGCTCAATGGTTCAGGACCTTCAGTTTTCTCTTATGAAATACAAGCCTCCACAGATTTGCAAAACAGTTGCCTTTAAAGGGTCTTTGAGCTTGTAAATATTAAGGGATGGAAACTTCTTATCTTTCTCTCTTGGAGCCACTGGTGGATTCAAACCTTGGGAGACATAAGGCCTTTTGATTTATAACATAACATGTCTGGATCTATGCCACCAAAATTCCTTAAGTAATACCTACTTTTGTTGTGTACTGTCAAGTCAGAATCAACCCATAGCTGACCCTCTAGTGGGTTTTCAGACGCAGTTTAATTACATGGGAGAAGATTGCCCATTTTTCTCCTTCAGAGCAGCTGATGGATTTAAACAGTGCGAACAGCTTCTTAGCACTAGGCCACCAGAGCTCCCTATAGGGGATCAAATTGACATCAACTTGAAAGACTAGACAGGAGTTTTAGAGGGCTATGAATTTATGTTCATAAGGGAGGAACAACTCAGAAAAAAGAGAGGGAGAATGACCACACAACTTGAAGCATTAAACCAATGTCGAAATTGTTGATTGGTATATGTCCTGCTGTGTTTATCAACAAGAACAGTGCTTTGTATTGTGTTTTCAATAAGAATAAAAGAAATTAGTGGTAAAAAAATGCAAATACTAATCATCCGGAGAATGGCTAAAAAAAAAAGCAATTTATCTATACAATGTAATACTATATATTAGCTTAAGAAATAAATCTATTTACTTTGAGACATACGTTTAAATTACCAACATCAGCTTAAGAAAGAAATCTATTTACTTTGAGACATATGTTTAAATTACCAACATCGCCCCAAAATATAACAGGTGTGTATGTGTTCTCCCTCCCTGACTTTGTTTAGTCAGGGGCTCTGGCAAAGATCACAGTTCTTCTAGGACAAAGCCTTGGGCTTCTCCCAGGTCAGTCTGCCCTGCATCAGACACATGAAGGTCTTTCCTTACCTTCATCCCAAAGGACTGCATCCTTGTGGCTACTTCTCTCCCAATTCTGCCTAGGCCAAGAATTCCCAGAATCTTTCCATTCAGCTCTGTTCCCATGAACTGCAATCAAACAGGCAAAAGGCAAAGAAGATCAAGTCAATGCCAACAGCGAACCTCAGGCAGTGGCGCGGCAGTGAGGAAAGGCCAGCTACTCACCTTCTTCCGGTCCCACTTGCCATTCTTCATTGAAGCTGCTGCCTGAGGGATCTGCCTGCAAAGAAGACACAGGTTCAGTTGTTCCTCCCAAGACCACTGTGCAGCGTGGAGGAAGGAAGACCTTGAGCCTGCACACTACTCCCTGGAGTACTCAGCTCAGTCTGGGTGTGGGAGTTTTCAGTTTAGAAACACCAAGGGGGATCAAGGGAGTATAGGAGGGAAACCTTTGGCTAGCCCTGAGACTGGTTTCCAGTAAGGAGTCTGGAAAGTTTCGGTTCTACTGCAGCTACTGAGTATCAGTCAGAACAACAGCGAGTATGTTTTCCACTCAGTGGGAGCCAGTCTTTCAGGGATTGTAAAGTACTGGGGTGTTAGGGAACTTTGATGACATCAAGTGCTCAGAAATGTAAAGAATTTTCACCTTCCTATCGCATTCGGGTCGTCCTGAACCAGATTATTTCTTATTCCTTTCACTCTCTTTCTCACTGAAGCCAACTCACAGGTGACCCTCCCTTGGGTTTTCCAGCCTGTACAACACACAGGAGGGTCTGCCCAGACTCCTCCCTATGAACACTGGTGGATATGAACCTTCGGTAGATTCTTCCTTTGTTTTTGTTAGGTGCCACTGAGTTGCTTATGACTCATAATGACCCTTATCTTGCCTTATCCTGAGCCATCTTTATAAACTCTGCCATACCTGAGCTCATTGTTATAGTCAGTCTATCTTTTTGAGAGTCTTCCTTTTTCTCTGGCCTTTCTTATCATGATGGTTTTAGGGTTTGTTTGTTTTTTTCTTTTTTTAGGGACTGGCCTTCCCTGACAAATCCTAAGACGCTCAGGCTAGTTTGAAGAGGACAAGTACCAAAGTCTATATTATAGTTCCATTCTGTTCTGACTGCTTGTCCTATCACATCTAATATCCACACTGATCTCTAGCCCCTCAGCTATCACCAAATACACACACATTTCAGTCCTGCTAATGGTTAACATGAAGGTCATAGTCTTCCTATGTGTTTTGCGGGAGAGAATAAAGAGGCAGTCAGGGCAAGTTAGAGGTGAAAAGGTAAGATAGGCTGTGGAAAACCTGAGTCATAATGGAAGTTTTTTTTTTTCTGAAAGCAAAGGAAGAGAGGAGAGATCAATACCCAAAGAGTAAATATTCACCCACATTCGCATCCAGCCTCCTAAGAATTTCAACGCAAACTTTTTGCTGGCCAGCAAATTTGGAGTGGTTTGTGTGTGAAAATAGATATTCCAAGATACTGTTCTTCTGTTTTCACTTCCCTAAACAGTATTTTGGGATCACCAGTTAAAAATTTCTACATGCACAATTCAACATTTATTATTTTCTTTAAATTATGAATAATTTCTTGCTAAAGGAGATCAAACACTATAGCCTTCAATATGGATTACATCTCAACATCAAGAAGACAAAAATCTTCACCACTGGGCTGACACACAAATCCTGAGACATGGAGAAAAGATTAAAATGTCAACAACTTCACCTTACCTGGATCCACAATCAACACCTTTGGCACCAGCAGTCAAGAAATCATAAGACATTGCATCAGGAATGTCTCCTATCAGGGACCTCCCCAAAGAACTGAAGAGTAATGATTCCAGTTTAAAGATTAAGGTTGTGCCTGATTCTGGCCGTGGTCTTTTCTTTTTTCTTTTTTTTGAGGCAAGGGTGAGGAAACTTCATTTCACATAGATAGGACAAGAATACTGATCTTTCATCTAACTCAATGAATGAAGTGTTACAAAATCAATATAAAACACTGTAAATGAGATAGTCTACCAAAAAGCAAAAAAAGAACACCTCATACTTAATCTCTGAAATCCTTGTGGTTTTTCGATTTACAAGGCTATGGTCTTTTTAATCACTTGCTATGCTTCTGAGAGCTAGACAATGAATAACGATGAGAGAAGAATTGATGCCTTTGAGTTGTGGAGTTGGAGAAGAGTGTTGAATATCCCATGGACGGCCAATAGAACAATATAGATAAGTCTTGGAGAAGGTGCAGCAAGAATGCATCTTAGAGGCAAGGATGGTAAAACTTCATCCCAAATACCAACATGTTGCTAGAAAGGACTATTCCTTGGAAAGGGACATCATGTTAAGAAAGGCGGAAGATCAGTGAAAGAGAGGAAGACCCTCAACCAGATGGACTGACAGTAACTACAGCAATGGGCTCAAGTATGCCAGAGATGAAGAAGATGGTGCAGGGGAGGATAGCGTTCAGATCTGCTATTGTAGGGTTGCTATTAGTTGCACTCAAATTGGGAGCATCTAACAACAACAACATTAACTAATCTCATGCTTCCTATCTGCTCTTTTGAGCTGTTAATTTGACTCAACAAATGGACTTTGTGTGCATGTGTGTATGTACGCACGTGTGCTAAGCTGTGTGTCTGATAGTTGAGTGAAGGTTTACAAAGGAAATCAGCTTTCCAGTCAACAGACATTTTGTTCCACGTCTTTGCAATCCTAGCAATGTCTGCTCACTCACCCACCTCTCATATAGGTGGTCCCTTATAACACCGTGTGCAAGGTAGGCATTTACTAGTTAAGCTAAACTGTTTAGTTTGAAGAAGACTTTTGAAGAAGATGTCAGGATATTTTTGGTTCAAAGTCTAAAGATTATCTAGATTAGTAGCTTCAGAGAGTCACCAGGTCCTGCAGCACCAGAAAATCTGGAATCCTGAGAGTTTGGAATTTTATTTCACCTAGTCTCTCCATAGAGGATGAAAGGCACCAAGCGTCAAGGACTCTCCTTCATAGGGTCGCTGTGAGTCGCCTGCAACTCTACGGCACTTAACAACAACAACAACAACAACAACAGCAACAACAGTCTTTCCATTTTGTGTAGGATTCTCCTATCAATCTGTGAGGACACTGCCCAGTATGGTAGTCAGGCACTAGCCAGTTCTGGTCTCATTGCAAAAGGGGGAGTTATTCATGGAGGCATTAGGCCACACATTTCATTTTATCTTCTTTTTTAAAAATTAATTTTCATGAAGGTTTATAGATTTAGGATTTCCATTCTTCTGAATCTTCTTCTTTGATCTTATTTCTTTGCTGCTCCAGGAGAATATGGTAGCTCCTATTGTTAAGGTGAGTGAGACTACTAATAGAAACCAATTATTGTACTCTGGATGACAGCTGGCAAACTTTTAAGACCCTAGGCATAATGTAACAAACTGGAAGATAGCCCAGAAGCACTAAACATATTATTGGCCCAATTAACTGAGTTGTCCCTTGAAGATATAACCCTAAACCTCCAAACCAAGCAACTAAATCTAAGAAGAGTCAGCAGGTATTTTCATTGTTGTCGTATTTCTCTTCTTTATGTATCACTGTTTCCTCCAGCCTCCTGGAATTATAGCATCCTAGAAACTCTGGTGATTTGTGCAAAGTTCCCCTCTAAGAGGTCTGTTCTGGTCTTCTCTCCATCCACACTGTCCAGTGTTCTCAACTTTACTGTCCACTTTCTCCTATTACTTCCCAACCAGGAAAGCAACCTGATTAAACGAGCATATAGTAAGTTAAGACTAATGTGTAATAAGTTAATTAGTTCTAGTAGAATGCATACTTCTTTAGTTTTTATTTTTTGTTGTTGTTGTTGTTGTGTGTCATTGAGTCAGAATTGATTGGCACAGGAGGAAATTGTCACTCCTTCCCTAGCAAAATATCTGGTGGATTCGAACCGTGCACCTTCAGGATTGCAGTGCACCTTTCTGCCACTAGGCCACCAGAACTAACTTCTTTAGTTTTTTGGGTTTTGTTTTTTTTTTATTATTTGTGTGTGTACCGTCAAATCAGATCTGACTGGTACAGGAAGAGGACATTGCTCCTCCTTCTCCAGCAGACCATCTGGTGGATTCGAACAATGCACCTCTGGGATTGCAGTGCAGCTTTTTGCCACTAGGCCACCAGAGCTCCCTAACTTCTTTAGTTTGTAATACATCTTTGCTCAGTAGAGCCACAGATGGGTGGTTGGGAATGAGGTAGTTTTTAAAAATCCTACTACTTAGCCCACCTCTCTAAATAAAGTGGTCCTGAAACAGAGGGAAAATTATCCTTGGTTCCCTACATTTTCCATCCAAAGTAAGGGATTAACTTGCTAGAAAGACCTAGTTGCACTGGCATTCAGCTTCCCACCCCCATCACTGAAATTATAAATCAAATGAAACCAAGATACTGTTTTCTATATGTCTCTGAGGAAGTAACACCATACCCAGCCCTGCCGTTTCAGATGCTTCACTTAAGGTCTCTTTCTAGGCTGAGTTCCTTCTGTTACAGAAATCGTCTCTGTTCCTCTTTCCCCTGAACCTCTCCTCTCCTTCACTGGTGAGTGAATACCATACTGAGATAGTCAGGGTCTGACACTTAAGGCAGAAATCTTCAAGAAGAGAACAGAGTTTGATTCCTTGAGATGCCACCCCAGCAAGAATAACTGGTCTAGTGTTAGGGAATAAAGAATAATTTCTTGGTCCTAGGAGGCTTTAAGAATGAGTGGATGAGAGAGCTCTGGTGGTGAGTGGCCAGAAGCTGCACTGTAATTCCAAAGGTACATGGTTCGAATCCACCAGATGCTCCACTGGAGAAGGAGGGCCAATCTCCTCCTGTGTCAGTCAGATCTGACTTGATGGTACACAACAAGAAAAAGAAGAAAAAGAAAAAATGAGTGGATGAAGAAAAAAAATTAAAAAATGAAAACAAATAAACAAGAACAACAAAAGTAAGAATGAGTAGATGAGTTAGGATTGCTGGCTTCCTGGAGCCCCTGATTTCTTAGAAGGGACCTTCCTATTCTTCTGCCCATTGACTGCTTGCTTCTGCATTGAACAAAGTAATGGCTCAATATGATCTTTTCTGGCAAAACACTACCCAATATAAAAAGACTCACGCACATTATATGTCATATTTACTTGGTTGCTAGGCCGCCCCCAGCCTTTAACAGACCATCTTGTCTTGAAATTTAACCAACCTTCAACCCAGAACTCCTGCCAGAACAGCACGCCATCTAACCATTTGTGTTCCCTTGTGATATCAACCCCACAGGTAGGTCCAGGAAGTACCCAACAGCATGATATTTCATTCAATTGCATTAGATTTGTAAGAACAGTGATAAGGGTATGAGTGCCCTAAAGTCAACAAGGGAAATAACTTCCCATGAAATACCACTCAAGCTTAATCTTGAAGAACAGGCTCGGGTTGCCTAGACAAAAATGAGGGGAAAGGATGCTCCAGGCAACGCAAACAATATCTGCAAGGCTGAGAGGCAGGGGAAAGCATGGTGTGCCCAGAAACCGACTGCTGTGGCATGGACGTGGAGAGTGGAAGACGAACAAGGAGGAATAGGAAAGGTTAACTCAGATCTTATCACTGGGGCTGCCAGTAGGAAACCCATATTTCTTCCTCCTCTGACCATGTGCAAATCACTGGGAACCCAAAAAGACAATGACCTTTATATGTTGGGGAACCAGTATACTAATGTTTAGTAGAAAGATTAACAGCCTCAGTGGTTTGAAACTGCCAAACTAAAATACTTTTACATTTCTCTAGGTCTCTTTGCTTGGCCAGTTGTGACACACTCAAGAAAATGGCTTTGCTAAGAAGTTGGAGACTTACCTGGCCAGGCACATGATCATCCCACACGTGAGCTCCGCAGCACTGAGGCTGTTCCCGTTGGGAGTGCTAAAGACCAGAGACAAGAGGGGAGACATCAGTGCATCCAGATCTAGGACTTCCACTCCTGTCTTTAGAGAAATCCAGAGCATGTTCTATGCTCCCTGAGTTTACTGGTTCTTAGTCCAAACCCCCAACCTTGTCATCACCCTAGACCCTGATGCGTTCTCTCCTGGGTGTCAGGGATGGAAGGAAGGATTTTCTTTGCCATGTCTTCATGTCTCCATGTGGAGGGTCATATCTAGTCTCTCTGTACCCAAATATACTTTCTTCTCTTCAACATAGAAGAAGCGCATGAAACAGTGGGACCTATGTGTGCTTCTGCCCTTTTCTCTGTGCTCTCCTTTCAGGATCAATCTGCCTACAGAAAGTGCATGCTTCCTGAAGTTCCATGCCATCAATCAGATTCATCCTGTGCTCATGACTGGTGGGTTGTCTTAGCTGTTCGGTACCCTCATGTCAATTCCAACTCATAGTGACCCCTTCTGTCAGACTAGAGCTGACCTATAGGGCTTTCTAGGCTGTAGCCTTTATGGGAGCAGATCACCAGGATTTCCATCTTCGAGCTGTAAGTAGATTTGAACTACCAACCTTTTGGTTAGCTGGACACTGAACTACCACCATTGAGCACCATTGGAGCTCCTTTAAAAGGTGGGTTTCAAAAATCATTGCGTTTTAATTAGAACCAACTCACAGCTGATCCTCTAGTAGGTGTTCAGAGGCTTCAAATCACACAGGAGGAGACGGTTCATATTTCTCATTTGGAGCAGCTGGTGGATTCGAAACCTTTGAATTGACAGAGCAACTCCTTACCCATCAGGCACCAGAGCTCCCCAGTAAGTGGGTAAGTCTATGTAATTCAGAGGTAAGCCCACAGACCTACATCAAATTATCCAAACTGATTTCAATTGTAATAAAGCTACAATTTTGGTTTCTACCTATTTGATTTCTCTGCTCTCTGATTTCTCAGTAAGCTCTGAAAGAAGAAAAATACTATTTATTAGTGTCCTCATACTTTCGCATCCAGGACAATATTGATTCTACCTATTTCACAAAAAGGACAATCGAGAAGCAACCTACAAAGCTATTTATTTTCTGAAACTCATGTTTTTAAAAGAATTAAACACACTCTCATCCTCCTCCTTCCCCTGCTAGGTCATTTTTACTTTGAAAAGGAAAAGCTACAAAAGAAAAAAAAGTTAAGAGATTCCCATGGGAGTTGTAAAAGGAGTCTCAATGTTTCTCTTCCCACAAGATCACCTTTGTTCTCCCCCAGCCATCAGGCTGTCAGGGAAGCACACGGAGGGGCAGGGTCCAGGGCCTGCATCCCAGGCAAGAACAGGTTGTCCTTGAACAGGTTTCCTGTCAGTTATGGATCTCAGATAACCCCTGCCCTACAGGGGCATGTGAAGAGAGGGAGGGAAAAGGCCTGGAGGACAACGGAGTCCCCAAGGGAAGAGAAGAGGCTTAAGGACTGGGACATAGACTCGGGTTAGTCCTTACGTCCCATCAAAACACCAGAATAGGAGACTGAAATGGGACTGCTCGGCATTGACATGCCTACAAGGCCTGTGCCTAGGAGTTTCTACAAACACAGTTCTAAAGGGGATTCTTTTCCTTCTGGTATCAGAGTGACAGAAGAGACCAGTGACTGCTGGATTCCAAAGGGGTGAGGAAGCACGTAGGCTTACGGTCTCTGTGGTGACTGCATATGCATGCAAGGAGAGCAAAGCGGAGCTCGAGGAACACTTACTGTAAGTGGGATGAGACAAGCGGGAGGGACAGAGCTGGCACAGGGAATGCAGCAAAATTCAGTAACACACTTCTGATTCCCTGGCCAGGCTGCAGATGTGCCAACTGTTCACTGGGTGGATGTGTGGAGCCTTTTGAGATCACAAAACTTTTACTTCCGAGAGTTGGGGACTACAGAGCTATAAGTATTGATGACAAGTCTGGACTCTGGCTGAGACCAGGTGGCCCCCGTCAGCCCTTTTAAGTCAAACTCGACTTTCTCACAGGCGAGCTCCACACCAACCCCTTAGCCTTCATGGCTTACTTCATGACCAGGACTCCTTTCCTTGTCGCGGCCTCCAGGTCCACGTTGTCCACGCCTGTGCCGGCCCTGCCCACCACCTGGAGCTTCTCTGCTGCATTGATGACATCAGCAGTCACCTTGGTGGCCGAGCGGACGATGAGGCCTTCACAGTCCTGAGGCAGAAAGAGAAACATCAGGGTCCACAAAGTTGATCTGAGAGACCTCCCAAGGCCTCGGCCACAGTGTCACCTCTCAAAAAAGCAGCTCATCCCTTGCTGCCCAGTTCCCCTGCCCCCACCTAGCCAATTCTGACCCATAGCACACATGCAACAGAGAAAATGGCTTAATAGAGCTTTCTTGGCTATAATCTTTTAAAAAAATATTTTGAAAAGAATACATAACATATTCATGTACATTTTTAAGTGACACATTTATATACACACATAATTCCAATTATTCCCACCAACATAAATGTACAAAGGTGTAGCTAAAGTGACAAGCAACCTAAAAAAAATAAGCTAAATACATTTTCATTTCATACTGATATCTAAATATTGCATTTGAGAATTGTTAAAAACTCCTAAGATAAAGACATATGCTGCCTGAATATTAAAAACTCCTCTACTTTGTACCATGGAGAGTTTCATCAGGAATATTTGTACAAATTAGTACCTTAGAACAATGTACTTTCATTCCTCCCATGAGACATACTAAGCTTTCTGTACTGTGTTTTAGAACTTTTCCAAATGCAGGAAAATGTCATTGATGACATGACGTATGAGTTTTCAAGAAGAGCTGAATTGCCAGGTTATATGTTTAAGTATGTTCTTCCAGAAACCTTGTAATTTAGTTTGGAATATGTCAATGCACAGTTTGTGAGAGTAGTCTCTATGTGATAAAAATATTCTTCATAATTATTTTAAAAGAAAACAAACCAAAAAACCCCACCCATGTAAGTAAATAAGAATAAAACACACATTGAGAACCTCTTTCAATATACAAAATTTATAAGATAATTCAGTGCTAATCCCAAAGCGCAAGAGGGGAAGACCCTCTATGAGGTGGATTGATTCGGTGACTGGGGTAATCAGGATGGGTGTGTCAGAGGCGGTGCGGTTGGCGCAGGATAGAGCAGGGTTTAGGGCTGTTGTACATAGGGTTGCTATGAGTCGCAAACTACCCGATGGCACATAACAACAACAACAACAACCCCAAGGTTATGATAAAAACCAGAATTATTCCTGGATCACAAGGATAAAATTATTAAGTCAAACAACAGATACAGCAACTTGAAAAGTGAAGTTAAAAGAAAACTAAGCCTGAAAAAATATTTTTTTAAAAACTAAGCCTGAAGAATTCTAAGAAAATCTTCACTTTTAAAATATTAGATCATAGTTTAAAGTCAATGAACTCGGACACTAAAAACTAGTACTTCTCATTAGCTCTTGGCCAGAGGCATAAAAATCAAACTCTCTGAATGCCTACTTCTTGGTACAGTAAGACCCACACTATTTCAAAGACTTCAGAGCAATAAGATCAAAGATAACAATGCATTTTATCTCACTTTACAAACTATAAAAAACTTTTATTCCTAATAAAGTGAGGCTTGGTCATGCTTTAAAAGTGTTAAATAGAAAAACCAATTTAAGATAAAACAACAATTTTTCTTTTTTACCCAGGTTATTACCCATCCACTTCCTAAACAACATGCCTCCAGCCACTCTATGAACTTTGATAAATGTCAATGGTTGTAGAGAGGCTTCAGGCCGTTTGTTCATAGGGTCACTATGAGACATGCTCAACTCAAAGGCAGGCAACAACAATTATACCTCTATTTGTTAGAAACTGGTATATAGATGGCCTCATTTTTTGATGACATGGAAAAATTTCTAAGGTAAGATCTCTACTCTGTTTTACCTTTCCAGTATAGACATGGTTCTAGAAAGTTTCTCCTTTCTTCAGTTAAGAAATGAGAAACCAACTCTTTTGCTTTTGACCTAAAATATCTGCCCTAGCCTGCTCATTCTACCAGTGTGAACAGAGTTAAGTCACTAACTGGCTTATTAATAGGATGGCAAGGGGTGCTCTGGTGGCAGCCTAGTGGGTGAAGAGTTGCTCTACCAACTCAAAGACAGTCAGTTCCAATCCACAAGATTGTTCCGAGGGAGAAAGAGGCTAAATCTCCTCCTGTGGGATTCACAGCCTCTAAAAACCTAATGGAGGGTCAGCTATGAGTAGGCTGACCACATATGACAACAATAATAGGATGGCAAGACCTTATCATACACTTTGTGCATATTATCAGGAGGGACCAGTCCTTGGAAAAAGTAACATGCTTGGAAAAGTAGGAGGTCAGCAAAGACGTGTAAGATTCTTAACAAAGATGGAATGGCATAGTGACTGGGACAATGCACTTAATTGAGCATAGCAGAAATTGTGATGATGGCACAGGAGTGGGCAGGGTTTCCTTTGTTGTACTTAGAGTTGCTCTGAGTCAGAGCTGATTCCAGGGTACCTAACAACAATAAAATGCTATGACACAATGCTATTATACAACACATCGCTTAAAGATTTTATTCATCCAACTAGGGAAATGTACCATCTTAAAAACAATGAATAAATAAAACTATCTTATCCATGACGTTTTAACACATTGTGTGTGTGTGTGTGTGTGTGTGTGTGTGTGTGTGTGTGTGTGTGTACCAGCAAACCAGATCTGACTGGTACAGGAGGAGACTGTCCCTCCTTCTCCAACAGAGCATCTGGTGGATTCGAACTGTGCACCGCTGGGATTGCAGTGCAGCTTCTTGCCACTAGGCCACCAGAGCTCACCAAAGTTTTAACACATTTTATGTCAAAGAAATAAATAATCAATTACATGTCCTACTCACCAAGGGGTCACTAGCTACTAAAAACCAAACTTCATGTAGACACTTAAACCCTAGGCAGAATGTTTGAATACAAACATCTCTAAGTTACTATCTTTGTTATATAAGTCAACATTATACATCTTTGCAATAAGCAGTAGTCGTTAACAAGTCCAATCACAATTTCCCTCTAGCAATTGAAGATAAACTATTTCATTATAACATGAAAACAGTAAGCCTTGGGCTATTGCAAAAGTCTTTTCAAACATGTCAATATCTAACATGGAGAAAATATAGGAGAAGAGAAATAGTGAATGCTTATCTGGTCTCATATTAGGACATGTTCCCAGTGGCAATATTTAAAAATTATAAGTAAGCAAATAAAACATAAGGGTTCACAAGAATCAAAATTTGATCCCAAGTCTAGCCCCCCTGAATTTAGAAACCAACTCAGAAATAGCTTTGAGGCCTTGTACACTAATGAACAAAGACCAGATGACTATGGGAAAATACCAAGAAGACTGTTCAGGAAGAATGCAAAAAGTCATTACAAAGAAGGAAGAAAAAGAAGAAAAGACCAAAATGGATGTCAGAAGAAACTCTGACTATTGTACTAGAGAGCTAAGAAGTCAAAGCAAAGGGAAGAAATCACGAAGTTAAAGAGCTGAACAGAAGATTTCAAAGGGGAGCTCAGGAAGACAAGGCAAAATATTAAATGAAATGTGCAAGGAGCTGGAGTCTGAAAATAAAAAGGGCAGAACATGCTCAGTACTTCTTAAGCTGAAGGGACTAAATAACAAATTCAAGCTACGAGTTGCAATCCTTAAGAATGCCAGGGGAATAATACTGAATGTTTCAGGAAGCATTAAAAGAAGATGGAAGGAGTATACACAGTCACTGTGCCAAAAAGAAGTGGCTGACACAAGAATTTCAAGAAACAACATATGATCAATATGGTGATGAAGGAGGAAGTTCAGGCTGCTCTGAAGGACTTGATAAAAAGTAAAGCCCCAGGAATTGATGGAATACCAATTGACATATTTCAACAAACAGAGGCTCCCTGGATGTGCTCACCAAGTTAAGCCAAGAAATCTGGAGGATAACTACTTGCCCAACTGGCTGGAAAGGATAAGTGTTTATTCCAATTCCAAAAAAAAGGTGAGCCAACAGAGTATGGAAATTATCGAACAAGATCATTTATATCACTTATTACCGTGGATTGCAAAGAGAACAAACAAGTTTGTCCTCGAGAGGGTGAGGCTGCTCCTTGGAGGCAAGGATTCTGAAGCTTCATCTGACATACTTTGGACATGTTTCAAGGAGGGACCAGTTCTTGGAGAGAGATGTCATGCTTGGGAGTGTGGAGTGACAGAGAAAGAGAACAAAGACCCTCCATGAGATGGATTGATTCAGTGCCTGGGGTAATGGGGGTAGGAGCGTCAGAGACAATAAGATTGGCATGGGATAGAGCAGGTTTTAGGGCTGTTGTCATAGGGTTGCTATGCGTTGCAGGTGACTCGATGGCACATAGCAACAACAGTATTACACACTAGCAAAATCCTGCTGAAGATTATTCAGAACTGACTGGAAGAGTACTTTGACAGAGAACAAACGCAAATACAAGCTGGGTTAAGAAGAGGTTGTGGCACTAGCAACATTATTGCCAATGCCAGATGGATGCTGGCAGAAAGCAAAGAGTACCAGAAGCATGTCTATCTGTGTTTCATTGAATATGTAAAGGCATGTGATTGTGTGGATCACAACAGATTGTGGCTAACCTTGAGGAAAATGGGAATCTCAGAACACTTGATTGTGTTTATGCGAAACCTATACTTAGATCAGGAAGCAGTCCTCGTTCCTCATAAACAGAGCAGGGAAACACTGCATGGTTCAATGTATCAGGGATCCATTCTGTCCCCATACCTTTTCAATGTATATGCAGAACGTATCATTTGGGAAGCAGGGCTTTATGAGGAGGAATGTGGCATCACGACTGGAGGACAATTCATCAACAACCTTCATTATGCAGATGACACAACCTTGCTTGCTGAAACTGAAAAAGACCTGAAGTGCTTGCTGCAGAAGGTCAAGGACTGTAGTTTTCTCTGTGAGTTGAAGCTCAACATCAAGAAGACAAAGATTCTCACCACTGAGCCAACTGGCAGCACCGTGATAGATGGAGAAGAGATTGAGGTTATTAACAATTTACAGCTTACTCAGAGAATTACAGTTTACTAGGCTCCACAATCAATCAGCAGTCAGCAAATCAAAAGAGGAATTATGCTGGGAAAATCTGCTGTCAGGGACCTCGCTAGAGTATTGAAAAGCAACAATGTCAGTCTAGAGACTAAGCTGAGCCTAATCCAGGCCATGGTCTTCACAATTACTTGCTATGCTTTAGAGCGTTGGACAGTGACTAAAGATGACAGAAGAATTGATGCCTTTGAGTTGTGGTGCTGGAGAAGAGTACTGAATATACCCCATGGACTGCCAAGAAAACAAATACGTTTTCCAGAGTGAAACCAAGTTTCTCCTTGGAGTCTAGGATTTTGAAGCTCTGTCTTACATACTTTGGGCACATGACCAGAAGAGATTGGCCCTTGAAAAAAGACATCCTCCTTGGAAGGGTGGAGGAAAAGCACAGGAAAGGAAGGCTTTGGATGAGATGGACTGATACAGTGACTGGGGCAATGGGGGTTGGTGTGTCAGAATTAGTGAGATTGGCTCAGGACAAAGCAGGGTTCAGAGCTGCTGCACATAGGGTCACTACGGGTCACAGGTGACTTGATGGCACATAATGATAACAACAATATGAAAATGGTCCAGAAATTGTTCACATGAAGATAAATTATTTTTTCCCCCAATGGCTCACATAAAAGAAAGGGGCACTTAGGAACCTTAAAAGATTATTTAAATGGTATTTGGAAAATATATAAAAAGAAAAACCAGCAAAAATAGAACATTCTGTACACCTATGTTCATGGCAGCATTATTCACAATAGCAAGAAAATGGAAACGCCCAACAACAAACGAATGGATTGAGAAATTACAGTACATTCATATGATGGAATACTGCACAGCACTCAGGAGCAACAATTTCATGTGAGGTAAACATGAAAATAACTACACTACGGAAAATTGATAGAAGCAACAATTTTGTAAAATACTACATTATAACATGGGAAAGACTGGAGAGCATTATGCTGAATGAACTAATTGAGTCTCATAAAGACAAATACGGCATTAAGATCATTATTGCAAAAATGGAAGGCTCACTCGTTAGATATGAGTCAATGTCCCAAAGGGGAGGTGGGGAGGAAGGCTGAAAAAAGGGAAGGGTAGCAATCACTGGTATAGCAGAGTTTAGTGGGTAGATGGGGGATGTGAAGAAATAGGAAAAATTCAAAGAGGACTCGAAGAGATGTGATAATAAGTAAAGATCCATAGTGACAGGTTCTATGAAATACAGTGTATTGTGGTTACATGAAGCACAATGTGAATGAAGAATTGTGTAGAACAATGTACATGAATGAAAGATAATGTAAACGAGTTATTGTATAAAAAACAGTCAAAAAATAATCAAGAAAGATCTTGAAGATAGTGCAAAATAGTCAAGGTTCAGACCTGTTGTTCACAGGGTCACAAGAGTCAGCTCAATGGCACCTAACAATAATATGACAACAGAATAAAATAAATAACCTCATTGATACAGAGAAGAAAGCAATAATTAAAATGTATGTTGTGTACTAATAAATTTTAAAATACAACTTTACATTAAAGATAATTTAGGCAAATATAAAAAACAGAGAGAAGATTTGTTTAAAAATAAGACTTCCTTTAAAGCTCGTTACCCTCTGGATGCTGTAGAAAATGAGATGTGTTCTCCCAAACTCACTATTCACACTTAAACATAAATTTTCCGGCAGATATAGGTCCACCTTTGTCTTCATCTTCTTTATAAAAAATTCCATCCACCAAACGTCATGATGACTTTCATTCACCACTGCACCACACTTTCCACACGCCTTCTTTAGATGTATTTTACCTTCATCTGTAGTGTTTCCAGTCATTATCAAGATCCATTTTGTAGAAGGAGTCACAGGAGCTCAGTGCATTTCAAATCTCTAGATCAGTGTTGATATCAATGTGCTCTTTGGGGATGTTCACCTCTGAGGAATTTTACTTTCTTGTCCACAGCCAAGGGCAGGTGGATTAATGAGCTTTCTCTTCTCTCTCACACACATTCCCTTCAAGCCCTGTTCCCAACTTTTGAGAACCTCCAGAATGTCCAGGGTAAACTAAATGCACTGACCATCATGGTGCTTGTGTTGTTGTTGTTATGCACCATCAAGTCAGAATCCACTCACAGTAGACCCTCCAGCAGGTTATCAGAGTCAGTACTGCACATGGGAGAAAATGCCATCTTTCTCCCATGGAACAGCCGGTGGTTTCGAACTACATGCCTTGGGTTGGCAGAGCAAATAATGAGCCATGCTTTTCTAAATACCCTTCATAATGGACCAACATTAAGCCACTCTCTTTAATCTTGCAATGGTAGATGAATGGCTTCTGGAAAACGTCAATCTTCGTTTCTGGTTCAGGGATCACAGTCCCATTCAAAGACGAACCACCATCAGGACTACATACGATGCAAAAAGCCTCATGTTAGTTAAGCAGGAAAGTAACAGGGAAAGGGCCCCACCTTCAGAAAGTTAAGGATGTCCTGGCTGTAATCTTAATGGAAGCAGATCATTAGGCCTTTCTTCCTCAGAGCCTCTGGGGAGTATGAATCAACACCATTTAAATTAGTGGTTGAGCACCACTATGCACCACTCATAGGCCAGAACCACGCAGTCAGTGAACAGTGTCTGCTCACAGACATCTTTGTGAAGAGAAATAAGTAGTTGGACTCATGTAATTTTCATTGAGTTGAAAGGATTGTAGGAAACACACATACACACACACACACACACACACACACACACACACACAATTCCCATGGCAACTTCATGTGTGTCAGACCAGAGCTGGGTTCCACAGGGTTGTCAGTGGCTGGTTTTTCAAAGGCGGATCACCAGGCTGTTCTTAGAAAGACTTCCGTTATTAAGTGTGTTAACAATATGCATCACCAGACTAGAGCTCTAAGACACCAAGTGGTACATTCAACACATGCTCAGCATCAGCTCTTGGGGTCCTGGCCACCAGACCCACCTTTGGAGTTACTCCAGGAGCATTAGTCTACCTTGATATACCGTTAGCATATCCAGCAGAAATACAGTGGAAATCAGGAATCATTTCCTATTCATCCTTCTAAATCCTGTAATTCCTGAGAGCTGCTTTACCCAAAGTGAGAGCTCCTGGATGTCATCTGAATTTGAATGTATTCAAGGAGAAGAAGGCAATGTCATTTACATAAACACCTTAAAGGCAGGTCTGGATTCAAATCTTAGCCTCATCTCTCACGAGCTATGAGCCTAGTTATGAATCAATCTAGCTTCATACACCTCCACTAGGGTTTGAGGAGGACGTCAAAGAAAACTTTTAATCATCTATCCCAGTATTAGGTCCTGCTTGCTCAACATTGTTTCTTCTGCTAGCTTTTGAGGGGCAGAACAGACCAAATTCACTGAAGGCTCCTATGTCTGGACTCTGAAGACACTCGGAAAGTTGTTTGGCTGATGAGATGGAGTAAAGGAGAGACACAGAGGTTGGGAAAACTTTCTAAAAATAGAGATCACAAAGAGGAGGTAGGAGAGAGAGAACAATTAAGGTGCTATCTATTTGCTCATAAAGTCAGGAAAAGGAGCCAGACTATAAAGATAAGTTGTTGTTGTTGTTGTTTACCATGGAGTTGGAACAGACCCATAGCTAACTCACCTGTGGGTTTTCAGAGGCAGTTAATCACATGGGAGGAGATTGCCCATCCTTCTCCCACAGAGCAGCTGGTGGATTCGAACTGTGTGCCTTCAGGATGGCAAAGTAGCTTGCCACTAGGCCACCAGTGCTCCCTTATAAAGATATACACATAAAAAAGACAGGATTTTTAAATCCCTCATAGAAGCTTTCACTAGAGTAAGAAACATCCGAAAGAATCTTTGGGCTTATATAGAATCTTTCCAGAATAAGATTATTCTTATTCAAACACCAAATGAGAATCACTAAGACAGCTAACAGGTAAGAGAGCTGAGCCTATAATCTTTCTCAAGTGTGCTGTCTAGGTAGGGGGAAAAAAGCTAGAGTCTAAAGTATGCCAACAAGAAGCTGGGTCACCGTGGGCAAGGCACATCACTCCCCACACCTCACCTGAAAAAGAGGGGTTCATCCACCCACACCAACTCCTTGGCCAATGGAACCCCAGCAAACACAGTAGGTGCAGAGACACAGGAAGTTCCTGCACATAGCATTAGTCATCTCTGCACTTAGAAGGCGGATGCAGCCTCCTGTGAACATGGCCAAGAAAGCCTGGTGGAGCACGTGGAAGAAATCAAAGTGCCCTGACTCAAGAGCCAGCCAGACTCCAATCCCTGAGGTCAGCCAAATCCACAATGGAAGCCGTGCCATTGAATACCAATCTTAGCCCTGCAGCCTTAGAGGAGGAAAACACCAGACAGAACTTGACGATAGGGGGTGGAGGGCATAGTGCTGGGCCTAAGAGAGGGAAATCTACTCCTTTTGTGTCCTATGTCCTCAGAACCTCTGTATTTGCCTCTAGCTGCAACTTCCTTTGAGCAGCTGTGTTTGGCCCAGGGGTGCTGGTGTGCCCCTGTGGTCAGAGAGCCTGAAGTGCTTGAGATTGTCCCTCCAGGGTGTCTGTTAGTCCATGACCAATTGGCACAGATACATCACAGTTCAGGTCTTGTCTCTACTTGGAGCAAAGTTTGAAGCATGATGTAAATTTGAGAGCCCCTGCAGGATCAGGCCAAGGTCAGATTTTGTCTGTCCTACTTTCTCATTCAATTTCTCCTGTAATTACTTTCTTAATAAATCACTTGCAAGTTTTCTTAAAAAAAAAGTCCAATCTGACACTCAGCAGAGCACTCAGCTGGATCCTGCAAATATCTTCTCCTTCCCTCTTGACTGCACAGATTCTGTGAATAAAAAAGGCTTTGGAGGCCTGGCTGCCAGGGTGAGGTCCCACACTATATATATATAATATATATATATTACTGTGCACAAAGCAAGGACTGGAGCAAGTTTGAACAGGTAGAGTCAAATATAGCACACTTCCTACTCAAGAAAGCAGGGAGTGATTCACCTCCATTGAGGGGATTGAAAAAACAGTCTCAGTAGTGTTGTTGTTTCTGTTGTTATGTGCCGTCAAGTCGCTTGTGACGCATAGGAGCTTATGTACAACATCCCTGAACCCTGCTCTAACCTGTGCTATCTTTATTGTCTCTGACACAGCTACCCCCATTTCTCCAGTCCCTGCATCAATCCATTTCATCGAGGGTCTTTGTCTCTTGTGTAATTCTGTAGGAAGTTTTGCTGTCAACTATGTCACTATCAGTCCCCACATACAGCAGCCTTGAAGAGTATCAACTGACATGCAGGCTGCAAGAGGACACTGCGGTCCATCCCACCCTCGAGTGCACTGCACCACTGCACAGTCCCCAAAGGAGAGGATCCTTCCTGCTTGCTCACACTCTATTCATTTTCAAAGCTTCACTGACGGCCCCAGATTGGCTGACTGCTTCCTCCCCCTTCTCTGTTCACCACTATCATGTTTCATATTTAGTTGTCCTCTTTGTCCTGCAGTTTCCTCTCCTCAGTTACATTTTCTGTTCGTAAGGCAGAGATAAAGAAGCTCTGGTGGCAGTCCATAGGGAGTTGTGCTGGTAACTCAAAGTGGTGATACTTCTTTGATGATTCAAACCCACTAGTCATTCTCAGGGAAAGAGAGGGGCACTCTCCTTCCGTGAAACTTCCAGCCTTGGAAGATGTGGTGGAGGATAATTTATAAATCAGTTCTGACTCAACAGCAACAAATTGTTATGCTGAAGACAAAGATTATGCATGAAAGCGTTTCCTCTATCTAGAGTGTTGACTGTTTCCCACCAGTATCAATTTCACTGACCTTGATGCTGTGGACAAATGCTCAGTTATATTATCCTTAGGACCTTCCTGAGAAGGAGTATAATTTCTCCCATCTTCCAGATGAAAATAAAAAAGGAAGACTTTAGTAGGTAACCTGCTCAAGATCACTCTTAAAGAATGAACTGGGAAATTATAGTCTTTAGCAAACTGCTCTGGTGGCCTACTGGCAAGAATCTACCCTGCAATACCGAAGGTATGCCGTTCAAGGCCACCAGCTGCTCTGCAGGAGAAGGATGGGCAATCTCTTCCAAGTTAATCGCTTAACTGCCTCGGAAATCCCACGGGAGGGTCAGCTATGGGTCGGCTACAACTCTACGGTACACAACAACAACAACAAAAGCCTGTAACTGAGGACCAGCTGGAAGACCTACTGTCATTTCAAAATGGAGACAAGTCCATAGTCAGTCTCATATAGAAACCTTGGAAGGATTTACTGCTAATGATAGCTACCATTCTGGGGTGGGTTTTTTTTTAGCAATTATTTTTGTATTAGGCACTGTGTTCTGCAACAACCTTCAGATAAATACAATTATTTCCACAGTACAGAAAAGAAAATTGGCCTTAAAAAGAATTTTGGTAAGTAGGTGAAGTCACACAACTAGGATGTTGCAGAAACTGGACTCAAATCCAAACTGTTTCAGCTTCAAGATCCAAATTGCTAACTATCTTCTAAAACACTTGAGCCAAGAAAAACAGTGCCAGACATCCTGCCAAGTTCTCCATGGGGGCATAAGGGATCTCCAGTAAAGGGCCCAGATCTTCTGGTGTCCTGCTCCTTCTGGCCAGCATGACTGTTGGTGAAGGCACAAAAGTAACTAAAATGCCAGTACAACACATACATATCTGATACTCAAGAAAACATTTCCTTGAATGAATTGAACTGAGTAATTTTAAAGACTTATGGAATTCTATACTGCCTGGTCTACCCACCCCACCACCATCTTCTCCAGATAAAGCATATTACACAGACATATCTGAAAATCTACCATGAAAAATCTCTTATTATCTAAGCAAGCATGTTCATATAGAAAGAAATTTTTTTGAAAAGGGAGATCCAGTTAGGAGGGAATTAGTAGAGGGCCATAAATTGAGAGATTAATCAGGAGAGCCTGTCCTAGTTTCTGAGTGCTGCACAACAGAAATACCTCAAATGGGTAGCACTTAGGAAAAGGTATTCACTTTCTCACAGAAGCATGGAAGTCCAAATTCAGGGCACTAGCTTTAGGAAAAGCCCTCTCTGAGGACTCTGGGGTAATACGCTCTGTAACCTTGGATTCTTGCTTATCTCCACATGGCACCTAGCTTTCCTCATTTTTGATAGATACGACTGCCAAAAGAATCAACAGATTTGTCTTGGAGAAGAGTGCTCCTTGGGGCAAGGAGGGCAAGGCTTCATCTCACATACTTTGGCCATATTGCTGAGAGGTTATTCCTTGGAAAAGAACATCATGCTTGGGAAGGTAGAGGGTCAGTGAAGGAGAGGGAGACCTCAACGAGATGGAATGACACAGTGACAGCAGCAGTGGGCTCAAGTGTGCCAGAGATGATGAGGATGGCACAGGACAAGTTTCAGATCTGTAGTTTATAAGGTTACTATTAGTCATACTCAACTCGACACCACCTAACAACATAGTGCCGAATCAGCTTTTCAGATTTCAAAAAGTTCAAGATATTCCTTTTAAACAGTTCTCTCCCTCATCTGTTTCAATGCAGTGTACATCATTTATCCCTTTTCTTTCCCTCCAAACTCGATGTCAGTCCCGTTTTATTAACAGTGGCATTATGCAGTATTTGTCTTTTTGTGACTGAGATATTTCATTCAGCATAATGTCCTCCAGGGTCACTCATTTTGTATAATATTTTATGAGTTCCTTGTTTTTCAATGCTGCATAGTAACCCATTATGTGAAGATACTACTGGGGGGATTATATAACAATGAAAACATTTTTTTCTTTTTTCAAAGAGAAAAAGAAACTGGAGGGAAGGATAGACAGGGTGGAAAATGTGCAACAGTGAATGAATGAATGAATGGAAAAATAAAATTAAATTAATTTCTAAAAAATAACAGATGCACCTAAAATGAAAAAAGTTTATGATACATTCTTACAGAGGGAGCTCTGGTGGTCTAGTGTTAAAGAACTGTACTGTTAACTGAAAGGCTTGTGGAATGAATCCACTAGTTGCTCTGTGGGAGACAGATGGGCAGCCTCCTCTCTTAAATTTACAGCCTCTGAAAATTGACTGGAGAGTCAGCTATGAGTTGGTCTGGCTTGATAACTACACATGGAATGGACTAATTAGCGTAACAAAGAAAAATTCTATTTCCAAATGGTATTGCGACTACATAGGTCTAGGGTTCAAATTCTTTTAAAGGTACAGATTCAATTCATAACAGAACCAAATATGTACTAGAGAACACCTGTATATATGAGAATTAGAAAATTATAAAGGTAGAAAAGTAGGGGAATGGATGAACTGAATTATGGAGAAAAGAAAAACGAAATAGTTATATGAAAACTCTAGGGGAAAACATGTTTAGATAGATCTCCATCTCACTTCAGATTTTCCCCCCTTAAAAACGGATGGAGTTTTGGACTTTATGACTTAAATATTTCACTCAGCAGTATGTCTTTCATACTCATCCATGTTGGGTAGTGTTTTACAAGTTCACTGTTTTTTCAGTGTTGTGTAATATTCCCTGTGTGAATGTACCAGTTTTTTCTACCCATTTGTTGACAAGTACTTGAGTCTGCTTCCACCTCTTCGCTATTGTAAATAATCTGCAGTCAACATGAATGTGCACACACCTGTTTACATCACAGGAACACTTATAAAAATAGGATGGGCACAAGGGTGGAGAATTGAGCAGGAAAAGAATGAATGGATAAACACTACACTGGAATACGGAAAGTGAAGGGTTGGCAAAAAAGAAGACAATTCTCAACTAAATGGACTGACACAGTAACTGGCGCAATGGGCTCAAGTATGTCAGAAACTAAGGATGATACAAGATTCAGAACTGTTGTTCACAGGATTGCTAAGAGTCATACTCAACTCGATGGCATCTAACAACATTGGAATAGGTGACTATTTGAAAGGACTAGACATTATATGCATGACAATTAACAAAATTAACAACATGGAACAAGACATGTATTACAAAGTGAATTAGGGGAGAGAGAAGAAAATCTGTATCAATGAATGAATAAAAATCCATTCACTAAATCACTATCATCACAAGAATTTTTTTATAAAAAGATGGATTCAAGATTTTAAAACATATACATACTAAAGTATATATTTTTTATAATCTTGAAACAGGGAAGCCTTTCAAGACAAATATATCCCAGAAGCCATCACAAAAAATAGTATTAAATTTAGATCCAGTGGGAATCTGGAAAGACAGGGCAATGGTGGGCATAGTTCAATGTCAATTAATTCTATAAAATATAATGAATGGGAATGACTGTAGGAAACACAACATGAAAGAATAGTGTGAAACATAATGTATATGAACTTTGTAAGCAAACCAATATAAAATAAAAATTAATTAAAAAAAATTCAGCCACATTCAAAATATAAATTTCTGTATGGAATAAAGAGCCTACAAACAAAGTTATTTGGCAAGTGATAAGTTTGATATGAAAGACAAATCCTTACAACATACATAACAACAATAACAAAAAAGAATCATATTCCAAATATGTATATCAAAGCTTCATACAAATTATTTTCCAAAACTGATAAAGAATACAAAAAGAATATACTAAAAATAACAGAGGACACTCTTGTGGCCTAGTGGTAAGGAGCTGCACTGCCAACACAAAGGCACATGGTTCAAATCCACCAGCTGCTCTGGAGGAGAAAGATGTGAGTTACTGCCTATGAAAATCTACCAGAGGGTCAGCTATGGGTCAACTCTTACTCGAAGGTACATTAAAAAAAATTAACAAAACTGCTGTTGATTTGATTTTGACTAATAGCAAACCACCATATGTTTTTTCCAGTGTGTTTGAACCACCAACATTTCAGTTAAAGCTGAGTTGAGTGCTTAACTACTACACACACCATGGCCAGTTATTAATATTTTTTAAATTAATTTTAATGAAAGTTTACAGAGATTTTGGATTTCCATTCATTCATTGTTGCACTTTTCTCCCTGCCCACCCCACCCTCCCAGTTCGGTCTTCTCTTTGAAAAAAAGAAAGAAAAAAAAGTATTTCATTGTTATTCAATCCCTCTCATTATATAGTATTTGTCTTTTTGTGACTGAGATATTTCACTCAGCATAATGTCCTCCATGGTCACCCATTTTGTATAATATTTCATGAGTTCTTCTTTCAGTGTTGCATAATATTCCATTGTGTGAATAGACCACCACTTCTCTATCCATTTGTTTATTGATGGGCACTTGGGTTGTTTTCAAATCTTTGCTACTGTGAACAAAGCCACAATAAATATGGGAGTGCATATATCTGTTTGGGTGGCAGTTATGGTTTCTTTAGGGTATATTCCCAGTAGCAGAGTTGCTAGGTCAAATGGTATTTCTATTTGCAACTTTTTGAGAAAGTGCCATAATGCCTTTCAGAGTGATTACACCATTTTATGCTCCCACCAACAGTGAATAAGGGTTCCAGTTTCTCCACAACCTCACCAGCATTTTTTGTTTGCTCTTCTGTTAAATTTTGCTATTCTTATTGGAGTGAGATGATATCTCAGTTGTTTGATTTGCATCTCTCTTAGAGCTAGGGATTTTGAACATTTCTTCATGTGTTTCTTCACCATCTGAATGTCTTCTATCTGCAGAAAACTCAAGCAAGATCCACACCTCACTCCATACACAAAAACCAACACAAAGTGGATCAAGGACCTAGGACTAAAACCAAGAACTATAAACTTCATTTTAAAAAAAGCTTGGAAGAACTCTAAAAGTCCTAATCCACAACATAAACAGTTTTCCAAGGGTCCTGAAAATCCTACAACCAGGAGAGGATAAAATATATGAATGGGACCTTCTAAGAATCAAATCCCTATGCACATCCAAAAATTTCTCCACAGGGTAAAAAGGGAAGCCGCAGATTGGGGAAAAAATATTTGGGAATGACATGTCAGATAAAGGACTTACATCTAGAATTTATAAAATACTTGAGCACCACAACAAGATAAAGGTAAACAACCCAATGGAAAAATGAGCACAGGATATGCCAGTCATTTATTTCAAAAGCTACCTAAACACCCTCACTATTGTAGAGTCAATGCTGATTTCAACTCTTAGTGACACCCCACCTCCTTTGGGTTTCCGAAGCTTTAATCTTAATAGGAGGAGACTTCATCTTCCTCCTGAGGAATCACTGGTAGATTCAAACCATCAGAGACATACACACAACCTTTTTGTTAGTAGCACAATATGCTAGGGATGACAACACCAGAAAATAATAACATTAAAATGTTTTCAAGCATCATAGTGACTAAGAAAAAAAGTTATAATGTTGAGTTTGTTGAGAGTGTCAGGAAAAATAAGAAATATAAATTGCTCCAACTTCATGGTTTGATGAAGCTCAAAGACTTTAAAAAAGTATAGATTACACTTCAATATCAAGAAAAAAAAATCTTCAACACCGGACCAATAAATAGCATCATGAGAAATGGAGAAACACCGAAGTTACAAAAGGTTTCATGTTACTGAGATCCACAATCAACACCCATGGAAGCGGCAGTGAAGAACCCAAAGGTGTATTTCATTGGGCAAATCGGTTGTCAAGAACCTCTTTAAAGGGCTATTTAGAAAGGTTATCACTATAAAGAGTAAAGTGCACCTGTTCCAAATGAGGCAATGAATAAGGAAGACCAAAGAAGAATCGATGTCTTTGAATTATAGTGTTGATGAAAAATATTGGATATAGAATGAACTGACAAAAGAATAAACAAATTTGTCTTGGAAGATTTGCAACCAGAGTGCTTCTGGGCATGTTATAATAGGAGTAAGTTCCTGGAGAAGGAAGTCATGCTTGGAAAAGTAGAGACAAACAAGGCGAGGAAGACCTTCAAGGACCTAGGCCGGCACCATGACTGAAACAATGCAGGAGCTGTGAGAATGGCAAAGTTCTAGCATGATTTGGATCTACTGTACATAGAGCTGCTGTGAGTCAGAGCTGATTCAACAGCACTTAACAATCTTTATGGAGGACATTTGGCAGGATGTCAGGGACTCTGAGAGCAAAAGGTGGGCAATCTCCTTCCATGCAATTTATAGCCACAGAAATCTAATGAAGGGTCAGTTAAAAGCCAGTTCTGACTCAGTGCAATGAGTTTTGAGTTTTTTTTAAGATTGTCAAGGGGCACTGGTGGGTGCACTCTGAGGCTTCGGCTCTCTGCATGTTGGTTCCTGGTCAGCACCACAGTTTGAAGAGAAACTGCCTCACTTTGTTCTTCCAAATTCTCCTGGCTCTCAGCAGCCTTCTTATAGCTAGAAAATAGGCTGCCACAATTCTTCTGGGTTTATGGCTATTTCTGACAAACTTGCTAACTCAGCAATAGCAATCTACTCCTGTCTCTCAAGTTCACACATGCTTTCTTTCCCAATGAGGACAGGCTTGGCCTTGGGGAAATTCTAGCATTGCTTGTACCATGAAATTAACTCAAAGGAAAATTCAGTGAGGAGGCAGGTATGCAGTTTTGCACAATATATGCAATCCTGATGAACTGGGTGATTATTTAAGTTTTGTGAACTAAATGCCAATATAAACATGTTGTTTAAAAGGGCTTTTCAAAGGAAGGACTCTTACATAGAAATGTATTCCCTTCTTTATTTCCCTTAAAATTCTGAAATAAAGATACAAAGGTGCTTCAATAACCTAAACGCATTAACATCTAATTGAGTGGCCCCTGATCAGTAATGCTATTAATGAAACAGAATAGATTAGAATGCATCATATATGGATTACTTCACGGACTTTTGTTGTGTGCCATCCAGTTAGAACCCAATAATAGCTGAGCCTCTAGTGCGTTTTTAGAGGCAGTAAATCACATGGGTTGACTATCCATCTTTCTCCTGGATGAAACTTTGGTGAGTGTACATACGTAAACATATGTGTGGGTACATGTTTGTGTGTACGTAGTTAAGATACAAAATTAATTTCTTATTCTGGATCACGGTCAGGGTTTAAAAGCCACTGATAAGTAGTAAAGTTCTTTAAATCTGCTTTCCCATATGTCAGATTTACTTGTAATGTAACGCCTGCTGATAAAGAGGGGTACAGAGTAAGAGTTTTGTGAGTTCCAAAAAGACGCTTTGCTACTCTAAGTCAGTGTCTTTCAAATATTTTTGACTGAGACTCACAGTAAGTAACGCCCTTTAGATTATGATTATATTTTCATATACCATATACACGTTACACAATTAATGGAGAGAAATTTCATGAGATAATAGTTTGTCTCACTGGGTCTAGGTTTCAGATTATTTCCCGTTTTGTTTCTGTAATTCTGGTTATGACCTAATAAACTATCCAATTACCTTCTAAAAGACAGCTCTGATGGTATAGTAGTCGGGCAGTTGTGCTGCTGATCAAAAGAGGGCCTCTCTCTGGTGGTCTGGATTCACCAGGGGTTCCACAGAAGAAAGAAGGGCAATCTCCTGCCCTGTGATTTACAATCTCCAAAAACCCCCTGGAGGGTCAGCTATGAGTCATTCAGAATACTAATGAAGTGTGACTTGCTTTAAGTAAGAAAAGCACCAATCGGGGTCTGATTGTACTTTCTGACCACGAAGTGAGAGAGAGTAAATTATGCCTCCTTCAAAACAAGGGCATGAGAACTGAGGGCCATGCCAATACTTTCTAACAAAGTTGCTAAAATTCTATCAGTACTGAAACAAATTTTAAAGGGTGGGGTGCAGGAAATACTGTACAGAATAATGAAGCATAACATCAGATCCCTTTTTGGGCTGTTTAAAATTAACTGGCAATCTGAATCTAAAGTTTTACTATGACAAATATAAAGACAGAGTCCTCTTCAAGAGTCCACCAATGCCCAGCAGCCATGCCGTTGTTAGGTGCCATTGAGTCTGCTCCAACTCCCAGCAGCCTGGTAGCCAATAAATAAACAGCCCTTCTCTCCTGCCAAGACTTCTTAATGCTTTTAAAGACTCCTCTAAATTTTAGCTGCAGGCTCCCTGCATTCACCTCATGGAAAACCTCCACTGCCAGTGAAGAATCTACTCTGGCATCATTTTGCCCTGGGATGGGGGAGGGGACTTGGCTAAATTTTCACATTTCCATTAGAAAGCTGCAATGCTCCTACTCAGTCACTAAATCCTTCCAATTTAGTGCCCTAAGTGAGAATGAAATGCTAGTAGCTAGTACACAGACCACTAGAAAACTCTCTGTGTGGCTATGAAGTTGTACTGCCAACCCAAAGGTTTGAATCCACGAAATGCTCCATAGGACAAAGAAGGACGATCTTCTCCCACGCAATTTACAGCCTCTAAAAACCCACTGGAGGGTCAGCTATGAGTTGGTTTTTAACTTTGTTCTGAGATTAAAGAAAGCCTTTGACGTCATTCACACAATAAGGGAAGTGAGGAAGGCCTGGTTAGGCCCAGGTTAAGAAGCCATTGGCCACCAGGCCAGCCCATGATTGACACCCCTCCTCTCTATGCTTTTAACAGGCAAAGCCAAGACTGTAAATGAACTGTGTCTACTTTGTCAAAGAGATTACAAGCTTCTTGAAGACAAGAGCCCCGTTTTGACTGGACTTCTCTGAGAGCAAGACAGGAGCAGGGAAAATGGATAAAGTCCTGAGGGACACAGCAGAAGCCAGAAAGGCAAACAAGGATGGTAGATAGAGGAGAGAACCAAGAGACTCTGGCAAAACTAAAGCATCAACAGCTGTCTTTATGGGTTCAGACGCCCAGGTTAAGAGGGGACCCAAGGACATGACTCTGAACATACTCAAAGGCAGTTGGTGGGTTTGGTTTTGGCAAAGGGTGGTAAAAGCGCATTTGCACTGAGACTAAGGATGGTAGGAGGAGGCACTGGCACGTGGAGGGGAGAATTGGGGGATGGAATAGGTGGGAGAGTACAGAATTTGGAGTGCAAGATTCACAATATAAAATCTCATTTTAGATAAGGCTCTAAACTTCAAGCAAGAAAGATAGTTTGAAGTTGTTGTTTTGTTGTTATGTGCCATAGAGTCACTTGCGACTCATAGCAACCCTATGTACAACATCCCTAAACTCTGCTCTATCCTGTGCCAATAGCACCATCTCCAACATACCCATCACGATTACCCCAGTCACTGAATCAATCCACCTCCTAGGGGGCCTTCCCCTCCTGCGCTGTCCCTCCACCATACAAAGCATGATGTCCCTAGCCAAGGACATGTCCCTCCTTGCAACATGTCCAAAGTATGTTAGATGGAGCCTTAGAATCCTTGCCTCCAAGGAACAGCCTGGTTTGACCCTTTCTAAGATGAATCTGTTTGTTTTCCTAGCAGTCCATGGTAACCTCAATACTTTTCTCCAGCACCACAGCTCAAAGGCATCAATTCTCCTGCTATCCTCCTTAGTCACTGCCCAACTCTCTGATGCATAACGAGTGCAAAGACCATGGCCTGTATCAGACACACCTTAGTCTCCAGAGAGACACCATTGCTCTTTAGTACTTTGGAGAGGTCCCTAACAGCAGACTTTCCAAAGGCAATATGTCTTCTAATTTCCTGGCTGCTGGTGCCGAGAGTGTTGACTGTGGAGCCAAGCAAACTGAAGCTGTGAACAATCTCAATCTCTTCACCATCCATCCTGATGCTGCCAGTTGGCCAAGTGGTGAGAATCTTTGTCTTGACATTGAACCTCAATTCATAATGGAGGCTGCAGTCCTTGACCCTCTGCAGCAAGCGCTTCATGTCCTCCTCAGTTTCAGCAAGCAGGATTGTATCATCTGCATATCGCAGATTGTTGATAGATCTTCCACCAGTCTTGACCCCACATTTCTCCTCATAGAGCCCAGCCTCCCAGATAATCTGTTCTGCACACAAGCTGAAAAGGTATGGAGACAGGACACATTCCTGGCATTCGCCTTTCCAAGTTTTGAACCATGCAGTGTTTCCTTGCTCTGTTCTGATGACTGCCTCTTGGTCCAAGTATAGGTTTCTCATTAGCACGATCAAGTGTTCTGGGATACCCATTCTTCTCAGAGTTAGCCATAGTTTGTTATGATCCACACAGTCAAATGCCTTTGCATAGTCAACGAAACACAGACATTCCTCTGGTACTCCCTGCTTTCAGCTAAGATCCATCTAACATTAGCTACAATATCCCTAGTACCATGATCCCTTCTAAACCCAGCCTGGACTTCTGGTAATTCTCTGCTGATGTGTTGTTCCAGTCGTTTTTGGATAATCTTCAGTAGAATCTTGCTTGCATGTGAAATCAAGGAGATTGTCCTATAGTTTCCACACTCTGTTGGGTCACCCTTCTTCGGGATGGGAACAAATATAGATCTCTTCCAGTCAGTTGGCGAGGTGGTTGTTCTCCAAATTTCTTGGCACAACTTGGTGAGCACGTCCAGGGCAGCATCTGTTAGCTGAAATATGTCAATTGGTATACCATCTATTCCGGGGGCCTTATTTTTTGCTATTTCCTTCAAAGCAGCTTGAACTTCTTCCTTCATCACCATGGGCTCTTGCTCATATGTTGTTTCATGAAAATCTTCTTTGTCTGCCAATTCCTTTTCATACAGTGACTCAGTATATTCTTTCCATGTTCTTTTAATACTTCCTGGATCATTTAATATTCTGCCTAAAGCATCCTTGATTATAGCAACTCGAGGTTTGAATTTGTTGTCCATCACACACACACACACACACACACACACACACACAGTAAAACTCGGCCAGTTACTGAAGAATATTTGCTCAGGAAAAGAAACTTTCTGGGGGCATATGATATAGAGAGGAAATCGTTCAGCCAGGTTATTCAGGTCACAGGTCAGGTCAAAGAAGGGGCCCCTCCGCCCTGGCCCGGGTCTGAGGCTGAGCCGGCCGCCGCGTGGGGAGTGACTTGCAGGGCCAAGCGGGGATCTCGCGGCGCCCCCTGCCAGCCCCTCTTCAGAGTGCTCCCTTAGAGGCCAAAGGGGCGGTGAAAGCTCGTCGGAGTCTTGCATCAGACGAGAAAGGCCGGCATCCCATTCGCTGCCCCAGGCAAAGCCGCCTTCCCCTGCAGCTTCCTCGGCAGCCACGAGACCGGGTGAGACTCCACCAGCGTCCAGGGAAAGGCAGGGCTCGGCCAAGCTGGCCAGGATTTGATCTGGGAAGGGTCGCTGGCCCCCGGGGTCCCCCAGAGGGAGCCACACTGGCGCCCATCCCCCCCGTCCCCTCGCCGCGAGGAGGGAGAAGCAGTACCCAGCTGGCAGGGCCACTGCGCGCCAAGAGCCACGGCTGAGGAACCGCGCTGGCATCCCGCGGGCAGCCTGCAGGACCAGTTGGAGCAGCCTGCACTTTGCAATGCCGGAGGGAAGGAAGCCAGCCAACGCGAAACACGCTGTTGTAAACGGAACGAAAAGTTTGCATCCTGCAACCCACTGCTATTCGTTTCTCCCTTGCGAATCCTCTTCCCTCCCAAGCCCCCAATCTCTGGAGGCCCCTGGACTGACTGATACTTGGAGAAGAGGGAGGAGGAGGTGAGGGTATTGCGGGTTTGGCTCAGCCACCACTGTCGGCGGGGGATGGATGCCCCAACTTGCTCCTTTCTTTTCCCGCTCACATTACCTGCAGCTCGGCTATCAGCTCCTCTTTGCTCAGGTTCTGTTTCTCCACCACCTGGAGCCCTCCATCTTGCAGGATCTTCCGGCAGCAAGGGTCCAAGCTATCACTAATGAGCACTTTCCGTAGATTTGCAAAGGCCATCGCTGGAGTCAGTGGATTCCGAAATCCACAGCGCTCTCTAGGCAGAACAGCCAGAACTAAAGAAAACTGCTGCTCAGAGCAAAAGAGCTCTTGAAACTGTGCAAGGTAATTGGGCTCCCGCTCTTTACCTCCCCCTTCTGCTCCTATCACTCCTTTTTGATTGGGCAGGATTGCTCAAACTCTTGGTGGCTCCGCCTTTTCCTCGCGGTTGAGCTCTCCAGCTCTCCACCCACTTTATTATTCCCTAGAGATGAATAAATCTCTCAATCTCGGCAGAAGTTCCTCTCTACATCTGCTGCACATATAAAGGACAATTTACGCTGTTTAATTGATTCATATCTGGAACAGGCAATAAGAGAAACCTTCTGATCGTGAGAAAAGTAAGTTTCATCTTTGCTTTTTCCCTCCTACAGATTTCATGTATTAATTCCTTAACAAGCATTTACTAAGCACATTATGTACAAGGCACTTACTGTATTAGACAGACACTGTGGAAGTAACATCTCTGGTGGCCCTAAACAAAACTTGATTTCAACTCCTAGTGACCCTAAGGGACAAAGAATTGTCCAATAGCGTTTCCAAGGCTGTAATCTTTAAGGAAGCAGACTGCCACATCCTTCCACCAGAGTGGTTAGTGGGTTCAACCGCCATCCTTTCAGTTAACAGTGTGTTTATGTCAACCAGGCAGAAACAACTAAGAAAAGCTTAAGGGTGATTGAACAGCTTGAAAAAGGTAATTAATCAGTGTCACTGAATTCTAAATAAATAAACTTGAGTCGGATGTATATTTTTGCTGTGTATAAACAAAACAAAATTTAAATAACCATGCAGTGTCCATCCATTGGGCTCCATGTCAGAAGGTGTGCTTGTTTAAATAAACAAAAAATACAGTGCTTAGCAAGTGCTTGTGCTTGTGAATACCTACTATGTGCCATGGGCTATGGCTTGCAATAGGAGATAAGGTGATAGATACAGCCTCTTGATGGACATCTTTCCTATTGCAAATAACACTGCAAGGAAAATAAGTCTGTGTATGTATCTGCTCATGTGGTGTACTGCATCAAATGGTACTTTCAGTTCCAGCTTTTTAAGGAAGCACTGCTTTCCACAGTGGTTGTGTCATTCTACATTCCCACCAGCTATATCTGAGAATTCTCATCTATCCACTCCCTGACCAACATTTTTTGTTTACTGTCTTAATGAACTTTGCAATTGCTACTGAAGTGAGATGATTTTTGTTTTTATTTTCGTATCTCTAATAATATATATATTTTTCTATCTGAAAGTTGAACAAAGACAAAGATGTTAGAATATGAATTCATGCCTTTCAGTTGTGGTGTTGGAGAATAATACTGGATATCACATAGACTGTCAAAAGAAAAAATAAATATATTTTGAACCAGGGTTCTTCTTTGAGGCAAGATAGTGAAACTTTGTCTCACATGCTTTGAGCATGTTGTTAGGAGGGGCCAGTCTTTGGAAAAAGATATTATGCTTGGAAAGGTAGAGGGTCAGTGAAAGAGAGGAACACAGTGACTGTTACAATGGGCTTAACTCTATCTGAGATGATGATGTTAGTGCAGGACAGGGCAGTGTACAGATCTGCTGTTCATAGGGTCACTATGAATTGCAGTCACCTGTACAGCATCTAATTAATAACAATAGCTAGTGCTATTGGGACCTCTGCAGAGTACTGAAAAGTAATAATGTCAATCTGGAGACAAAGGTATGCCTGATCCAGGCCATAGTCTTTGGAATTACTTGCTATGCGTCAGAAAACTGGACAATGGGATAATAGAAGAATTGATGCCTTTGAGCTGTGGTGGTAGGGAAGACTACTGAATATACCATGGACTGCTGGGAGAACAAACAAGTTTGTCTTGGAGAGGGTGAAACCAGGCTGCTCCTTACAGGCAAGAATTCTGCAGCTTCATCTACATACTTTGGGCATGTTGCAAGGAAGGACGAGTCCTTGGAGAAGGACATCTTGCTAGGGAGGATGGAGGGACAGCACAAGAGAGAAAGACCCTGGGTAAGATGGATTGGCTTAATGACCAGGGTGTTGGGGGTAAGTGTGTCAGAGACAATAAGGTTGGCACAGGATAGAGCAGGTTTAGGGCTATTGTACATAGGGTCAAGTGGGACTCAAGGCACATAACAACAACAAAAACAATCACCTTGAGCATTTTTCATGTGTTTGTGGGTCATGTGAATGTCTTCTTTGATGTGATGCCTTTTCAGCTCATCTTAGTGATAAGGAGTTGTGCTGCCAACCCAGAGGAACACAATTTGAATCCACCAGCTGTTCCTCAGGCAAAAGATGGGCAATCTCATCATGTGAAATTGATTAACTGCCTCTGAAAACCCATTTGAGGATCAGCAATGAGTCGTTTCTGACTTGATGGTACATAACAACAAAAAAAGAAGCTAATTTTGCAACTGGATTTGCTTTTTCATCACTGTTTTTATTATTATTATGTGTACCATCAAATCGGATCTGACTGGTACAGGAGGAGATTGTCCCTCCTTTTCCAGCAGAGCATCCGGTGGATTCAAACTGCACACCTCTGGGATTGCAGTGTGCTTTTTCTTCGTTGTTAAGGTTTTGGGAGTTATCTATACATTTTAGAAATTCTTTCCTTTTCAGATATGTTCATTGCCAAATATTTTCCTCCAGTCTGTAGGTTCTTGTTTTATTCTTCTGGAAGTCTTTAGATGCACATAAGGACTTAATTTTTAGAATGTCTTAATAATCTAGTTTATGATAACAGGATAAAGAAACTATGACATTCACTGAATGGAGCACTACTCAATAAAAAAAAATACATGAAAAACTGTATAACATGGATGCATCTAGAGGATATAGTTGTTATCGTGTACCGTTGAGTCGGAACTAACTCATAGTCAACCCTCCAGCAGTTTTTCAGAGGCACTGAATTACATGGGAGGAGACTGCCCATCTTTCTCCTGCACAATGGATGGTGGATTCAAACCATGTAACTTTAGGTTGGCAACACAACTCCTTACCACTAAGCCATAAAACTCCATAGAGACAGAATGTTAAGTAAAATAAGTCCACCACAAAACGGTTATTATGGTATTATTGTGGGCCATCAAGTCAGAACCGACTTACGGCTGACCCTCCAGTGGGTTTTCAGAGGCCGGATGATCACATGAGAGGAGATTGCCCATCTATGTCCTGTAGAGCAGCTGGAGAATTCAAACCATGTATCTTCAGGTTGGCATGCAATTCCTTAAGACTAGGCCACTAGAGTTCCTGTTATGGCATAAGATCACTAATATAAAAAGCTAAGAAATAAACACCCATGTTTATTGCAGCTTTGTTCACAATAGCAAGGAGTTGGAAACAACCCAGGTGCCAATCAACAAACGAATGGATAGAGAAGCTGTGGTATATTCACACAATGGAATACTATGCTGCATTAAAAAACAAGGAACTCATGCAATATTATTCAAAATGGGTGAACCTGGAGGACACTATGCTGAGTGAAATATCTCAGTCACAAAAGGACAAATATTGCATGGTGCCACTGCTGTAAAATGGGACTAATATCAGAGTTGTGGTTGTTGTTGTTATGTACCGTCAAGTTGCTTGCGACTCATAGCGACCCTATGTACAACAGCCCTAAACTCTGCTCTGTCCTGTGCCAATCGCACTGTCTCTGACACTCCCATCCCAATTATCCCAGTCACTGAATCAATCTACCTCATAGAGGGCCTTACTCTCCTGCGCTGTCCCTCCACCCTCCCAAGCATGATGTCCTTCTCCAAGGACTAGTCTTTCCTCACAACATGTCCAAAGTATGTTAGACGGAGCCTTAGAATCCTTGCCTCCAAGGAGCCACCCGGTTTAACCCTTTCCAGGATGAATCTGTTTGTTTTCCTAGCAGTCCATGGTATTCTCAATACTCTTCTCCAGCACCACAGCTCAAAGGCATCAATTCTCCTTCTATCCTCCTTGGTCATTGTCCAACTCTCTGATGCATGACAAGTGATTGTGAAGAGCATGGCCTGTAGACTGAGAAAAACTGGATAAATTGTGTATAATGCACTGAAACAGATGAGGGAGAGAATAATTTAAAAGTGATGTATAATAGGGTATTATACAAGAGTCCACAATTAAGGTTGCATAGTGGAATGTACTTGGGGTGGTGGGAGGGGTGCGGGGGGGACTGTGTACCAGGGAGAGAGTGTTTATTTTACTTTTCAAAGAGAGGAGCGAACTGGGGTAGAGGGGAGGACTGGGCGGGGAGAGAAGTGCAGCAATGAATGAATGGAAATCCAAAATCTCTGTAAATGTCCATTAAAATTATTTTAAAACATTTAAAAAAAGGAAAAAAAGGTAAGAAAGTATTTATGCACAGATAAAATAATTCTTAAATGGTTATCAGGAATAAGAAGGGAAGGAGAGGAGAGCAGAAATTTAAAAACAGATTAGTTAAAGAAAAGGCAATAAACAATAAGGGGTTGACCAGATGTCGTAATTAATTAAACATATTTTTGCTGCTATTGTTGTTAGACGCTGTCAAGTTGAGGATGACTCCTAGCAACGCTGTGAACAAAAAATCTGAACCCTATCTTACCCTGTGCCACCCTCACCATCTCTGATAAGACTTGAGCTCAGTATTACAGTCACTGTGTCAATCCGTCACATTGTAAGTCTTCCCGTGTTTTACTGATGCACCACCTTTCCAAGCATGAGGTATTTTTCCAAGGACCAATCCATTCTAATAACATACCCAAAGCATGAGACAAAGTTTCTCCATCCTGTGTTGCAAGGAATACTCTTTCTTCAAAACATCCTTGCTTGTTCTCTTGGAAGTCCATAAAATATTAAGTACTGTTTTCCAACACTTTGATTCCTCTTTTGTCATCCTTATTCCTTGTCAAACTTCCAGATGTATAGCAATTATTCAAAAAGACCATGGCTTGAATCAGGTCCGCCTTAGTCTTTAAACTAAGATAACGTCATTGCTTTTTAGAACTTTAGAGAGGTCCTTGACAGATCATCAACCGGGAGTACTCAAAATAGAATTAAGGTTTACAGACAGAAGCTTGATGGAGAAGTGTCAGGTTGTGGGGAAGGATTTATGTTTCCAAAGACCAATCTCCAAGAGGCAATTATCAAGGGCAAGCTTTATCCACCTTGATTAGTGCAAGAGCTGCTGTCTTTAAACTGTTTAAAGAAGCTGGTAATATGCATATTGTTGCAATTGTTAATTTTTGAAAGCAGTGTGAGTGCAGACTACTAGTGATACCAAGAATATGTATATTATTGTATTGATGCCTCTATTTAGAATTTTTTTTTTAAGTGAGAGAGTTGATACCTTTCTGTTAAAAGCCATTTCTGTTGCTACATATAAGTCTCCCTCTCTCTCTCTTCTTATATTGCCTTTCAGTTGGAACTGACTCATAGCTGACATTCCATTGCTATCCTGCTGGGACTGACTCATAGCTGACTCTTCTGTGGATTTTCAGAGGCAGTAATGTCAAAGGGGAAGAGATTGTCCATCTTTCTTCCTTAGAACAACTGGTGGATTTGAACCCTAGAGCCTACAGCCTTTAAGTCACCAGCATGACTCCCTAGGGACAAGGCCACCAGTTTCCTGTGTCTAATAGACATAATAAATCTTTGTTTATGGTCTTTGACAACCCATTTAATTTTAAGTGAAACCAACAAAAAATAAAGGATATGAGATTTTTGAGACGAAAGTAAATCTTGAAATGCAAATAAATTGCACAGTATCTTAAGTAAATTTTTTTATTTAAGATACTATGTACATTTATTTACATTTCATGACTCATTTTCATCTCATAATCGCAACATACCATGGAGAACTAACAGGTCTGTCTAAGAGAGGGTGAAACTGGGTTGCTTCTTGGAAGCAAGGATTTTGAAGCACCATCTCACATATTCTGGCATGCGGCCAGAAGGGACCAGTCCTTGGAGAAGGACATCATGTTGGAATTGTGAAGGGACAGCGCAGGAAAGGAATACCCAGGATGAAATGCACTGATACAGTGACAGGAGTACAAGGCATGAGGGTATTGGGGACAAGTGTACTGGAGACAGTGAAATTGGCTCAAGACAGAGCAGGGTTCAAAGCTGTTGTACATAGGGTTGCTATGAGTCACAAACAACTCGATGACATATAACAACAACAAACAAGAACTAACTTAAAAGACAAACATTAAAAATGTTCTGGAGACCTTTGGAAGTACCACAGTCTGGGACACAAGGGAAGCTTACCAGCAAGGTTACTTTTGAGTAAACCCTTTAATAATAATTAAAGGCAGCCCTTCAGTGAGACTCAGATGGGTCAACCACCTACCCACAATCACTGAGTCAATTCCAACTCATAGTAAACCCAGTCAGGTTTGTCCTGGAAATGAGGCTAAGCATTAAACTAAAAGTGGCATAGAAATGGTAAGTGATTTTTACAGAAAGATCTGATTAAATTTGTTGGTTGAGCTGAGGAGAAAAGAAAATAAATAAGTTGTCATGGAACTGAACCATACAGTTTTATAGACAGCGACTACAGATGACTACGAATCAGATCACCAGGACTTTCTTCAGAAGCACCAGTGTGTGGGTGTGAACCACCAGACCAGCAGTGAGCAGTTTCGATACAGGTGACAGACTTGATACTCCATGCTGTGAATGTAGACAATAATCCTCACCACTCCCACCTCTGGGCAGTCACTAACATCTAATTGTAGGATGAGGAAATGTTTATCCTCTTTTTTAATTGATTGCAAGAGCAGGAGGATTTTTCTTCTTCTGTGTTACTATCTCTATCTATAAATGAGAAACTATTGTCCTCCTGAGCACTGGGGGGCCTAGTGGTAAGGAGTCAGGCTGCTAAACTAAAGCCACACAGTTCAAATCCACCAGCTGCTCCTCAGAAGAATGATGGGCATCTCCTACCCTCTGATTTACAGCCTCTAAAACCTGCTGGAGGGTCAGCTATGAGTCCAGTTCAGACTCAGTGGTACATAACAACATTGTTCACTTAAAAGTATTATGAAAAGTAGTCCTGCCCTTCCTTCCAGACTCTTCTATCCCAGACTCTCCCCTGACTTTGGTCCCACTGCCACTCCCTTGGGAAGAAAGGCGCTCTTTTGAGTAATGAGTCTGGAGTAAAGGTCCTTGTACATGCCTAGCCCTGCCTTTTCTTGGCTCCCTCTCTTTTGGATTCAGATGTCACAACATGTGGTAACACCAACAGGCCAGGCCCTGTTTGCTGAAGATGGCAGGACCTACAGCTATTTAATCTATTCCATCTGAGGCTGTGCGGATAAGGTTAACCGGGGAAAGGAGATAAATTGAAACCCCTTCTTTCACCTGGAGCCCAGCTGTGGTCTCTAAACTCATATTACAAATCATAAAGCAATCATTTTAAAAGGCAAGTGATCAGTTGTCATCTACAGAACAGGCACATCTGGATTTGAAGCACAGCTTCTCAGATAACTGTAAAAAAAAGTTATCAAATAGAGTTCTCAAATGGAGCCCTATACCTTTAAAAAA